>NC_057941.1:30293488-30620488 GCF_018555375.3 Anguilla rostrata | reverse complement strand
AGCAGGTAAAGTGCTCTTATTGAGATAGTGAGGTGCTGAGTTATTATGTGCAGTTTGACTGTTCATGAGTGTGATGGCATGTGGGAAGAAGCTAGTATCATGTCTGGTGGTTTTTGCCGTCATTGATTGGAAGATCAATGAGTTTCATATGACGGTGGACAGGGAGCAAGGGGTTGCCCATTATTTTGCCCGCTCGCTTCCTAGCTCTGGAAGTGCACAGATCCTGGAGGTGGACAGGTTGCAGCCTGTGATCTCTTCCGTAGTATGGATGATACACTGCCTGCAACCTGTGCCTGTCATGTTTTGCGGCTGAACGAACCAGATGGTTGTGGAGGTGTTGAGGACAGACTTGATGGCAGTGCAGAACTGGACCAAAACTCGAAGATCATGTGTGAGAGACTGAATGGAACATCAGAGAAGGATAAATGACAGCAAAATCATTGGAACGGGAGGTATGAAAACAGAACGAGGACTTGGCCTGGAATTTGAGGCGAGAACTGAAAGTTCTCAGTGCGTTGTTTTTATTTCCGACATTAGCATCCTTCCTTAAAGCGAGACCAATTGTGTTCAAATGAAAATAGTTAAAATATAATGTGAAAGCAGAAAACTTTCTCTAGAATTTTATTCTAAATGTAGGCTACATATTTGTATTTAGGCCTAATGTCTTGTAAAAAAAATATAATTGCAATTTCTGTGAAGAATGGAGTTTGCTTTACTTAATTCCTGTTTTGACAAGACAAACTGCTTCTGCTCTGTTGGTTTCACTTACAGCATTAAACCAGTTTTGAAACTCTGCAAATGTTCCAGCACACAACAGTTAACTCTAACAGAGTCAGAGCTTGGTAGCAACTGCCAAAATATGGGAAGGAGTCTCCAAAATCGTTTATGAAAAACGCAGCATTAAGTGTGTTAGCTCTAAAGCTGTTCGGAGGACAGAATCTCCTGAGTTGTAGCCTAGTTGAAGCTCCACAAAGTGAGTCACAGTGGCCGTCACTACCTGCGAATCACTGCGTAGTTGTTAATCTATCATGTCAATAGACCAAACGAGAATCTGCACAAATACATGTGCATGTATGTTTAACTGAAATTTGTCACAACACAAATGGGCTTTGAATATATATTAAAACAGAATAGTCGTAATACTTTGTCGCGAATGTGAACATGAACCAGTCTGCCCCGTGTGATACGATTCGCAGTCCTTAAGCAAGTCTTTTGGTTACACCTGACTTGCATCCATGGTGTCAAGCGCCAGCTGGTGATGACGTAAAATCCTCGCGCCGGGACGCTCTGCTTTCTGTTACTGAATTTTTCGCATCTGTTTGTTCTTTAATTTTTCCCTTAAATAAAAGTACCAGATAGAAAACAAGGGCTGCGATATTTACTTTTATTTACCTCTCCGCTCTCAGCCCGTCCCCCGCGTCATGTCAGAGGATGATGATTTCACGTTTCATTCAATGTTTTCCGACAAAGTGTCGATAAATAACAATGATGGTTTCGTGTCCCCGGACGGACTTTGCTGGGTGTCGGTGCTGTCATGTTTGCTGCTTGCCTGCTCTTACGTTGGGAGTTTATATGTGTGGCGGAGCGAACTGCCCAGGTAAAGAATTTTCTGTACTCAGCATTCGATCCATTCATCGTCGCAATAACAAGCTAACATCTGCCTACCTACCATGACTATGGCGCAAGCAGTTGCTAACCTGTGTTTCCCCTTCATTATCTGGGGGTACTGTAAGTGTTTGCAACAAATGTCTGTAGCTATTTAACAGGCTGTCGAAAGCGAATTGGCTGTCGACCTGACCACATCATATAGCCTATTACTTTTCACTGCAAACGATGCAGCTTCACCTGTCAGATAACTTGCTAACACGTACAGCTGGCAAGGTTGAACTATTTCTCAAGGCAATATGTGATATGTATAAAGCGGGCTCACTGCATAACTTGCTGCATGTTTTCCACATATTCACGATTTTATTGCGGGGTTTGTATAGAATCTCTAATGCACTGAGATGCGTTGTGTGTTTGCGCTTTAGGGATCACCCGGCTGTTATCAAGAGGCGGTTCACCAGTGTGCTGATCGTGTCGGCACTATCGCCTGTCTTTGTGTGGGCATGGAAACAGTACACTGGCGTCAGGGTAAGTGCCGCAGTCTACGACACAGGATTAAGGGGTAGTTTGATACCATTATTCTTCTGCAAAACCTAATTCTAAAACTGCTAACAATATACACTTACATAGATATTGCGCAGGTGCCTACACGTTGCTTTGCCTTGAATAATTTAGTTAAATTAATAGGAGGTACTTGCATCTCTTATACTAATGGTGTGTTCTCAACAGCAAGTCTAGGGGAAGACCCACAGTTCACTACGACTAAGAGGTTTGTAAATGTATGTCATGTGCATGCCTGGTTTGCTTTGTCGAGGGCAGTTTGCTTTGGCCATAATGGAGGAGTATAAACCTCCAGTTCAGACCTTTAGACCACTAAACTTTAATAAAATGGAATGTGTTCCCCATATGCAAGATTAGTTTAAAGTTCAGTAGCTGTATGGTGTTCATCTTGCTGTGGTGGTTGTATATGGCAAGTGTTAATGTTAATGAGACTCCGTAGTCCTGTCACATTTCAGATAACACTTAACACGGCATCAAAGACTTACCAGCTGCATACATGTTTTTCTCCGGAGTGCAAATTGACTAGTTACTTAAATCCAGTTACTGGAGGGGTTTCAGCAATCTACAGTATCACCCAATACAACTGAATTAAATTCAAATAAATTGGGTGATAGGTTGCTGAAACCACTCCACATGTTTGGCTGGACTGCAACAGCGCGGCCAGCCCTACAAAGGCAAATGTCTGTGACTGAGTGACGAAGTTACACCATTGGTCAGCCGAGTTATGAAGCTACACCATTGGTCGGCCGGTCCAGCCATATACTAGGTTTTGACCTAGTCTTGTTTCTATATGCTTTGACACCGTTGTCTTACCAATGGTGTCAAAGCATACATAAAACATGCAAACTAGTGTTCTCTCTTTTAGGCAGGCTGGGGCAGTAGGTTCAGTTCGCCATTTATTTGTAAACCCACTTCAGAACACAGAGAGCAATGTTTCTGTGGCACTGCTGTGATATAGGGATCTGAGTGATCAAAGTGGCTAGGAACTGATGTCTAGCCCTCCTGGAAAGTATTGCACCAGAACCCCCTCTGCAAACCAGTAGCGGATGGTAGTCCATTGGATTGTGGTAGTCGGTAGTGTGGCTGCTATCCTGTTTTACAAAAGGAGCGTTCTTTCTGAAATAAGGAGGAGGATATTCTTCACCTGTTTAAAGAATGTTCAAGTGTACAGCCTGTGTTAAAGCTGTTCAATAAGCTAGGTGGGAAAATTGTATAAGGTCTTTTTAACCCTAGTTGTTTTAGCATTGGGCACAAAATATAGTGTAAGAAATACAAAATATAGAGTAAGAAATATTGGTGCTTGTTGATAAATTTGGCCAAGCAAAGCTGGTAACTTACAAAGCAAGGAAATCCTGTCCGACTGGCTGGCAAGTGATTCTGTTTTCGTCCTGCTGCCTTTGGTGGTAGCTGTAGCCTGGATGAATTTAAGCACACGCAGGCTATAGGTGGGGCTGTGTGTGAGTTAGGTTAAGGAGGAGGTCTGATGTCTGATTTTTGAAAACGGAGTCATAGAGCTGTGTCACGGGATCTTTCTGTTTTGAAAACTTGTTTCTTGTTAGACTTTTGTTGTTTTGTTTTGCTGGGGAGTACCTGAGCACACTGCCAGTGTCAGTGATAGTTTAAGATTCAAAAAGCTGAAGACATCTGCCAATAACGTGCCCATGTCCCTCCTCTGTGCTCCCCTCCACTCCCTTTTTTTTTCTCTCTCATTCTCCCTCTCTCTCTCTCTCTCTCTCTCTTTCTCTCCCACTCTCCCTCCCTCTCTACCTCTCTCTCCCTCTCCCTCTCCCTGTCCCTGTCTCTGTAGCCAGGACCCTCTCTGCTGGCCCTTATGGGTATTCGGCTGGAAGGCGTTCTTGCAGCTGCCACTTTGCCTCTGGTACTCACTATGGTAAGAGCTGTTTCTGCGGACGGGTAAATTCACTGTAAGGCATTTTTTTATTCACCCACCTCAGACTTTAGACAGCCTATCCCTTTATAAACATCCGTAACAGCCTTTCAACAGGACAAACTCCAACTGCTGTTTTCCAGCCCTGGGTAACAAAGGCTCATTTTAATCACGTCTTTATTTATTTGGCGCGTATTTCAATCCTAGGTGTAAGGTGTCTCACTGGTGGTTAGTTTCAGGTGATAAACTGATGCTGCATAATGTTTGCCTGTTCAGCTTTTCTGAGCAACCCTGATGTCGAAAATTTGGAATTTGCAATTCCAATGGGAGTTTTGAAAAACAAACTCATGAGTGTTGCTTGGATAAAAATGCAAAATAGATAGAGCTGGCATATACAAATTACCTGTGTGTAGTTGTGCTGGATCTATTCATTGCTTTATATTGCAGTGACAACATTAATATTTTGTTACATTTGACACAAGATGGAGAGTGATTGATTATTTCCTTTTGCCCTCTAATTTTTCCTCGACTACAGTGCTGTGGGCAGGAGAAAATGAAATGCATTATGCGAGATTATTAGTTTCAGTAAACTGAAAAGGAATAGTTTTATGAAGTCTTATATTCAAAAAAAAAAATCTGTACCCCATTGTGATCGAAATACTTTAAGGAGAAAGTAATCAAAATTGAATGTGGGGGAAAAAGTGCTTTAAAGCAAAACCTACAACTTAAATATACCTATACATTTTTGGTACAGTTTGCTTTAAACTATAAATGTGTTGTTACTGGAAATGGTGCTCCCTCCCCCCCAGGCTCTGTTCCTGGGGCCCCTGGTTCAGCTGGTCCTGGACAGCCCCTGGGGTCTTGTTGATGGAATTAAACTGGGTTTTGGTGAGCACCTTCATGCAACTGCTTACTGTGTATTCAGATTCAGCATAGTGTGCGTGTGTGTGCATGTGCACGTGTGTGTGTGTGTGCGTGTGCGTCATGCGTGTGTGCGTATGTGCATGCGTGTGTGCGTGCGTGTGTGCGTGCGTGTGTGGTTGTGTGGGAGTGTATGTACTCATCTTTGGCATGCGCCATTGATAATGATGCACTGAAAAACTTTATAAAATAAACAACACATGTCACAAGCTATATTTTGTGCTCAAAATTTGGGAAAGCTACGTGTATTCTTTCATTCTAATAAACTGCTCAGAGAAATATAATATATAATATAATAATAATAATATTTTTAAAAAGTGATTTTGTTTCCCAAAAAGTCTGGTTTCAAAATTTTGGCATGATATTTTATGTAAATATTTTCAATACTGAAAACCCTCCTTTCACAAGGATAACACTGCATCATCCCTGATAGTGTTTTATAAGATTGATGAATATATTCGGGGGGGATCTTTGACAGTTCCTCCACATAGAATTATTCAAGTTTCTTCACATCCTTCAGCCTGTGAAATTCCCCCTTCAAACCACAGATTTCTGACCAGGCTCAAGTCGGCCATTATAAAGCGGTGATTTTGCGGTCAGCGTCTGGTCGCGTTAACGCGTTTGCGTGCGATCGCCTCTCGTCCCGCAGACCCCTGGTTCTGGACGCTGTGCGTCAGCGACATGCGCTGGCTGAGGAACCAGGTGGTGGCGCCGCTCACGGAGGAGCTGGTGTTCCGGGCGTGCATGCTGCCCATGCTGGTGCCCTGCGCCGGCCCCACCACCGCCATCTTCGTGTGCCCGCTCTTCTTTGGCGTGGGTGAGTCCCTCTGCCTGCCTTTCGCCAGCTAACCCCGCCCTCTGCCGCCTGGCCTTTCCTTATGTGCAGTGCCGACATATATACATTTTAAGAAAGCATTTTCCCCCTTCCTGATATCCTCCATTGTTGCATATTTGTCACACTGAATGGTTTGAAATCTTTGGACAAAATGTAAAATTAGACAAAAGAAAACTACGAAACACATTTTTTTAAATGATTTTTTTCATTTATTTAATGAAAAGGGTTACTGAAAACACCCATATTGCCCATGTGAAAGAGCACTGTACGACTGTTAGATTCCGCATGGCCCACCTCTAAAACTGCACATGCTCAGCCTGTCGTTCTTCTTGTGTGCCTGTCTGTGAGTCTCTTTTTCCCCCCACTTTGCACCTGTTCTGACTGACTGTGTGATTCCAGCCCACTTCCACCATGCGATCGAGCTGCTGCGCTTCAGACAGGTGTCTGTGTCGGGGATATTTCTGTCTGCAGGTAAGATGCTGTCAGCATCACTCTACCAGTATATCAGTGCTCAGCACTGGTCTGCCTGTACCTGGACATTGTGACCACTCCTATGCCTGTGTATTTTCCTGCTTACAAATGTTCCAATAGCCACAATACTTCCTCATATTCTGGGAACCAGTCTGGAAGGTGGTGTGTATAGAACAGGCTGTTGTTACATAAACAGTTATGTACATGAAATATGCTACATTTCCAAAAGTATGTGGACACCCCTTGTAATTAGTGGTTTTGGCTATTTCTGCCACACCTATTGCTAACTGGTGCATAAGGTCAAGCATGCAACCATGCAATCTACATTGACAAACATTGGCATTTGAATGGGTCCTACTGATGAGCTCAGTGACTTTCAACGAGGCACTGTCATAGGATAACACCTTTGAAACAAGTCAGTTCATCAAATTTCTGCCCTGCTAGAGCTGCCCAAGTCAACTGTAAGTGCTGTTATTTTAAAGTGGAAACATCTAGGAGCAAGAACAGCTCAGCTGTGAAGCGGTAGGCCACACAAGGTCACAGAACGGGACTGCCGAGTGCTAAAGTGCATAGCTTGTATAAAATAATTTGTCCTCAGTTGCAACACTTAATAGAGATCCTAACCTGGAAGAGTACCTCTGGAAATAACGTCAACACAAGAACTGGTTTTCCATGGCCGAGCAGCCATGCGCAAGCCTTAGATCACCATGCACAATGCCAAGCATCGGCTGGAGTACAAATAACCTAAATAATATTTTTGAAAATATTGTCACTGCAACATGATTTTCTCATCTAAGACACTTTTCATCCAAGAAAATTTGAATACTTTATCTTTTTTGTGTCCTACATCTCAGGAGGATGTGTGAGATGAGTTTGAGATGGATGTTAGATTAGTAGGAGATGGATGTGAGAATGTGGGATGTTAGATTAGTAGGACATGGATGTGAGTGATGGATGTTAGATCAGTAGATCAGTTAGGTCTGAATAGTGTTCACTGTGTGAACTAAACTGTGTTCTTGGCTAGAAATAGCTGTACACAATAAGTATTGTACCTTACTGAACCTGTGTTTAGCAGTTGTCTATGACCATGAAATGCAGTTTTGTACGTCACTTTGGATAGAAGCGTCTGCCAAATAAATGTAATGTAATGGATACTAGATTAGTAGGAGATGGATGTGAGAATGATGGATGTTAGATTAGTAGGAGATGGATGTGAGTGATGGATTTTAGATTAGTAGGAGATGGATGTGAGATGAAGAGGATGCTGTTTGTATTTCAGTGTTCCAGTTCTCCTACACTGCAGTCTTTGGGGCCTACACCGCGTTCATCTTTATCAGGACAGGTTTGTGTGCAACAGTGCCCTTCAAAAGCATGAGAACAGTAGAGTGTAATGTTATTTTTGCTATACGCTTAAGGCATTTGGATTTGAGATCAGAAGATTGTGTGCGTGTGTGCGTGTATGTATCTGCTTATATATGCATGTACATGCGTGTGCTTGTGTGTGCGTATGCGTGTGCCCCTGTTTATGTGTGCTTGTGTGTGCAGGGCACCTGGTGGGGCCGGTGCTGTGCCACTCCTTCTGTAACTACATGGGTTTCCCGGCGGTGAGCGCCGCCCTGGAGCACCCTCAGCGCCTGCTCATCGTCTCCTGCTACCTGCTGGGCGTGGTCCTCTTCCTGCTGCTCTTCTTCCCCGCCACTGACCCCTTCTTCTACGGCTCCTCCCCCATCTGCAGCCTGGCCGGCGGCCAACGGGCCATGTGCTCCTGACGCCCGGCCACGCCCGCCCGCCTCGGCCCGGCCACGCCCACCTCCAGGAGATGGCAGAGTGGAGGGGTGCTCAGCCAGCAGGGGGCTCCACTTCCCCTCAGGTCTTCAGTGTTGTCCTCTGTGAGAACTCAGGCTTCTCTCTCTCTCTCTCTTTCTCTCACTCCCTCTTTCACAGTTTCTCTTCCTCCCTTTCTCCTGCCTCTATATGGCCAGTCTGAACTCAAAATCTCATCACTCACCTGTTTACACTCCTCTCCCTATTCCTCTGTTTACCTCTCTTAGTCCCTCTTTTTAATTCTCTCTCTCCCACTGTCCTCTTTTCTGTCGCTCACTCGCACACTCCTCTGTCCAGAACTTTTCCGCCATAGAAACTTGAAGCTTGTCTCTTCTTGAGCTGATCGGGTTCCGCCACGCTCAGAGACTGAGTTTACATAGCCCTGCACCACCCTGTTACTGCACAGTTCTGCCCTGCTACTGCTGGGTCAGGGGAGAGTGGAGGACAGGGAGTGTGTGAAGTCAGGATCACTGCGTCTTTGATGAATGTTGTATACAGCACAACATTTTTCATACTTTTCATTGTTATATTGTGAAACTTTTCAACACCTCAGATTCTTACTACAGTGCACAAATCAGGAAAGTTTGATTAAAAATGAGCATGCTACACTGAGGGACCCGTGAAGTAATACCGCAAACCCAATCATTCCCATGACACCTACACAAAAATGACACATTAAGAGAGAGAGACAGAAGCTTCACATTGAGCATCACTGGAGATTAAAGCAATAACTACAACTTGGCCTGATCAGGGATTGCTTTTGGTAAAACAAAGGTGTATTTGAATGAAGAACTGGCCTATGGCTCGATTTGCGAAATGTGATTTAACCTTCTCTCCAGTTTTTATTTTGTGTTATTTAAAAAAGAGAAAGTAATTCATCTTATTGTTAATTGTGTAGCATTAGCATAGAGTTTCCTGTAAGTGTTGCATAGACTAGGATTTTTTGCAGACTTACCCCTTGATGATTAATTTTCTACAGAGCATAATTCTTGGAATAGGCAACATCATTATTTTTTTAAAAACCAAAAAGGGACATCTGTGCCAGCAAATAAGACAAAAAGTACTATAAGCTCTAAGAAACAGCAGATATGCGGGTATTGTGCAACTTGCAGTTTTATTTTTCATTTTTTAAAACGCAGTTTTAAGGTCATTGTGCGCAGTGATGACCCTTTCCTGTTGTCTCCCAGACTGCGGCTCTTTAACCCCCTCAGCCACACCCGACCACGCCCTTTAGACCAGCAGAGAGCAGAGCGAGTGTTCCGCCTGAGCGTGTCTGCCTGCGATGGCCGTGTTCCATACGAATGTACCGACAAACAGCGGCAGTGTTCTGTGTGTCCCAGTGCTCAGTGTGGTTCTGTTCCTCAGTCCCTCTGACTGAGCTTTGTTGCAGGTAGCAGGTTCATCGTCCAGCCTTTCAAGTCAAAGGGACACTTGTTTAAAATGAAAGCACTACATCTAACATTGTATAGAATCAAAGGGACGCTACAGCTGAACGAGTGTTTCATTGTTTAGAATCAAAGGGACGCTACAGCTGAACGAGTGTGCCTTTGTTTCAAATCAAAGGGACACTCCAGCTGCACGAGTGCTCATTGTGTCTATTCAAAAGGGACAATACACTGAACACTGGAAAGAGTTCCATGCTGATGGTAGTGTGCGCATCCAGCAGGTGGCGCTGTATGACCGGTATTGTAATATTGATGTGGGCGGTGAGCCCCAGCAGCAGAAGGAAACATGAGACACTCAGGGCTTCGCTGGGGCCTGTCTCCTCTTCCTGGTCACCCAGTCTGCACAATTAAAAAATTTTATTGGTTATTTTTTCTGACCATGACACGGACACCCCTTCATTGAAAAGCTGTGGTTTAAAAAAAGTCAGGGGGGGATTGCATTCAGCCGGTCTCTTTCGCATTTCGTCCGTTGAGGGCAGTTTCCTTGTTTGCGTTTCCGCTCTAGCGCACTGAGTCGCACGCTAACGCCCGTCTGGGGTGAAGTGTGTCCGCCGTGGCCGCCTCGAAGCGCTTGCACCAGGGTTAACTCGCTCCCGGAGCGCTCTGCTGTTTCTGTCCATATCCGAGCCTACTGACGTTCACG
The DNA here is from genome assembly GCF_018555375.3 of Anguilla rostrata. Lineage (NCBI taxonomy): Eukaryota > Metazoa > Chordata > Actinopteri > Anguilliformes > Anguillidae > Anguilla > Anguilla rostrata. The sequence goes on along the minus strand of NC_057941.1, from coordinate 30,610,295 downwards.
TCAACTATAAGGTGCATACACTGTACAGCCGTTAAGTATGGTACGTCTACAGAAATATATTTTTGCAAATAAGTGTTATTTTACAGAAAAACCTCGGGAAAACAGTGAAGTACTTTAGGCTTTGGGTCATGGCTTTTGGGTGTTTTAGGCTTTGGGCCAACCTGTTACATTTACCGCACACTGACGAGTTACTTAAAAAGAGTTTAAACGCCACTGGACAGTAATTTAATTATAATTGTTATTATTTTTATTTAGTTATTCCTTTTGCAAAAGATTATGTGGATGTTTATATTACCAATGAATATATTTTGTAATGAGATCTATTTTGATGACCTGAATTGAATGTTTTGAAAGCTGATGTAGGTGCATGTTTCTGTGTTTACATCATGTGCAATTTTGGGACAAAGACTTTAACAGTGTTTTATGACAATCTTGTAAGGGACCTTGATGTATCGATTTATTCTTAAAATCCCGACAGTTTTCATAAATAAATGGGGTTGATTTAACATTGTCAATTTTTTCATTGTCTGATCTGATTGGTCAGTATTTTGTTTAAGTTGGTAAAATCAATTTTCCAGTTTTGCATTTTAGTGATTTGTTGTTTTTATTGTAGCTGTCCATTCGCAAATTATTCGCCCTTTAAGATAATGACGAAAGAAACGTCTCAGGAAAAACTAACTACTAAAAACTAGCTAGTTTCAAAGTTTGAATGCTTTGTTCACAGTCATTTGCTGTATATTGTTACAGAGGTAAGACTGGGTAGTCTACAGTATGATTTCTGTAATAATGTCATCTTGGGTTTGATTTTAAGTGCATATGGGCACCTCCCATTCAGAGGTTCATAAAGCCATGCTTTGTGACAAAAAACCTAATGAAGAAATTCCAAATTGGAATTATACATTTAAGTATCCTGTAATAGAATCTCCTGTCTACATTTTCACAAAATATAGGAATAATCTATCAAAACAAACATTTAAGGTTGAATTAGCTCACAACTGTAAAGATGCAATGAACAAACCCTAAAGATGCAACGAACAAACTATAATATTTTCCTGACAAGACTGGCATGTGTAAAAATGATATGATCACTTGCAAATTTGTGTTTGACAAAATTGTGCTCTGCTCTTTCCATGTGACAGTCTGCTGGCTTGAGCAGAATTCTTCAGTTTCTTAAAGAACGGTTTTTAGGCAAAACGCTGATGTTCAGGTGTATATTTCAGTTCAGTGTATTTTAAAATTTACCAGCTAACTAACTGGATGAATAATAATAATAATAATAATAAATAAAAAACAACTCTAGCAAGGTGAACATTTTCAAAATTACCAAGCTGGATCTAATTACCAAGCTAGCCTGATGGCTAGCTAGGCTCAGTAGGTGCTTGATCACTGTCAATAAAGCTAGCTAGCCAACAATACAAAATACAGTGCTGTCGTGCTGTCGTGCTGTCTGGGGTTGTCTCATAAAACTTAGCTACTTTGAAGATGAATCCACGGGTGGAAAAAATACCAAAGCCCCCCTCATTCCACGTCCCTCCTTACTTCCCTGGTAAACACTGACTGCAGTGGGAAGCTCATTCCACCACCGGGGGGCCAGGACGGACAGGAGACGTGACCTGGAAGTGCAGGTATGCGTGGGGGTGCCAGGCGCCCAGAGTTAGCATGTATCATACGTTAAAAAACTGGCCTGTATCTTTGCATGTGTGTTTGTCTCATCCAGCTGGGCTACGTTGAGGATGAAGCCATGGGTGGGGGAAAAAAAAATCAACCCCCACCCCCTCCACCATTCCACTGACCCTCTGCACTTCCCTGGTAAACAACAGGGGTGGCAGAATGGAGCGGTCTGATGAGGTGTAGGGTCTTTGGAAGATATTACAGAGCTGCCCCTTTTGCTGCCTGTTAGGCTCGCACCAAGGTTTTAAACTTAATGTGCGCTGATATAGGTAGCCAGTGCAGGGAGATTGGAAGTGGAGTAAATTCTCCAGATGTTGTACAGGAAGAATCTGCAAGCCTGTCAAACTGCCATTATGTTGTAGGAGTTTTTTATTCAGTATTACTCCAAGATTCCTAGCTGATGAAAAGGGTGGTACTGTGGTACCAGGGTGAAGGATGGGTCAGTCAGGAGGGAGGACTTGGCTGGGATGCATAGTATCTAAGTTTTAGCCAAGTTTAGTTTTGGGAAACAATTTGTCATCCAGCTTGAGATAATAGGCAAGCTGAGATGATGAGTTGTGTCTTCAGTGTAGCGATGATAAGACTGACCATGGGGGAGTCTTGTTCTGGAGAGAGGAAGGAGGAGAGGACCAAGGACCCAATTCTGGGGGTTGAGTGTGGAATTCTGTATTTACATTCTGATACAACACTCTTGCTCTCACGCTTAATATTAGGCATTGCCGTGAGCTGACATTTTATCCTCGATCTGGCTTCTTTGCTTACTTCATTTTGCAGTTCAAACCGGCACTGAAGTCACACTTGCAAGGCAGGGCATGGCTATAGCTGTGCTTGAGTACTTAATACTTTTGTTTGCAAGGACAGATTTAAATGTGATAGGTTCCAAGAGTCAGTAGAAAGAAGGTAAGTAAACAATCAGTATTCTTTAGTTTGCTAAAGGTGAGTCGGATCACACAAGAAAATGTACGGTCAAAGTCCCACAGAAGGACAGTACTGCTGAGCATTTATAACATTCATATCACATCACTTGGTTTTTCCATTCAGCTTAGCAAATCATCATTTGTTATGTTTCCTGGTCTCCCAAATAAGATTAATAAGGTTGTATTTACACCGAGAGAGAGAAAGAGCCTGGGTTCTCTCCCATCTAAACTACAAGGAGAGTCAGTTATTGTGAACTGAGGATAACATGTTTGTAAAAATACACACACATATATAAAATGTAACATTTTAACTCCTACACATGTTTAAATGCTGTTTTCATTCACACAAATTTAGTTACACACATGAACATCGCAAGCTGAATTAACTGCTCAAATTAACAGCTGTTTTTCTCCTCCTGTCAGAATGGTTAGGAAAATAAGGGTGTTGGAACTCACTTGGAACAGAATGGGGATGACAATTCTCAACTAATAATCAAACTCAAAATTCAAGTTTTTAAAAATATTATATAATATTTTTTGACTTGTGATGGTGGCCTTGGTGTTTCCATGGTTTGCATCTTTGCATGTTTTATACATTAAAAAAGGCTGGTCTACTCCAGGCGATTTTCTGTACACAAACAGATGCTGGCGTGAGCGTTGGAGAGAGCTCTTAGCTGCAGAATTCATCTCAAGGTGTGCAGTATTTATGGAAGAGTCCCACAGGGAACCCCTGCTCTCCTTCCAAACTAAGGAGGGCTCCCAAACATCACCAACTGTCCCTGAGCTTAGGTGAACCGAGGACACGTGTTTGGGACCTTTAAACACCTTATGGGATTTAGTTGATAATCACAGTTAATGCTGTTGTGAAGTCACTGACACTGCTGTAAAATATATTCATGCTTTTCCATTGAAGAAAATGAATAATGCATGCATACACTTAATTAAATTTCTAGGATTTGCTGAGGTCAATGAAGTTTGTATAAGCCTTTAGGGCAAGTACCACTTTAAGGGGAGGATAGTCACCACACGCTGTGCATAAATCCTCACCCTAGATGCTTTATCTGAAGTTAGTTTTTCGAAATTACAGGAAATTTAGTTGGAACCACTTTGCTTAGTTTTAGCTAGTTTTAATGTATACAGTCGTAGATCAGTGGTTGACTGGACCTGAACAGTTACCTCCTGTTGAGCCCCACCTTCATGAGCTAATGCTTCCTCAAAAGTACAGCACGCCCATTTGGGTGGAGGCATCAGAAAGTCAACCTGGTCAGGCTCGCGGTACCTCGCAGTGCCTCTGCACAACATAGCTGAAAATGAGCAGCTGGGTCAAAATATTTCTCACTGCATTATGTAAAGGAATTTAGTCTGACCTTGGTCAGAAAGGCAGAAATGTCAGGCTCGGATTTTTATTTGACTGCTGGCCCCACCTGTACTGCTGGGCCTGTGGTGATCCAGTGCCCATCTCTGGCCTCCGCCTCCATCCCAGGTTGTGGAATGTCTCATGCCTGCCAAACAGCCTTGAGCTGAATTCAGTCATAACAGGCAGAATGGTGCGGACATCTGCGATATTTTCCTTTCCAAGTATTTTAAAATCCTGTATCTTTTCTTCTTTGTTTTTCTCCGGAAGTAGCCATCGTTCTTCGGTCAGACTTGAATTGCTGCCTTGTGAAATGAGACCGTCAAGAAAAAAAAACAATTGCTTCACATGCTGACGTCCATACGAAAAGTGTGTGTGTGTGCGTGTGTATGTGTGCGTGTGTGTGAGTGTGCGTTTGTGTGCGTGCATGTGTGTGTTTGTATGTGAGAGAGAGTGAGTGTTTGTGTGTATGTGTGTATGTTTGTATACCTGTCTCTGACAGGTATTCATGCAGGTTGAATTCACAGACTAATGCCCTCCACCTTGAAACCTAAATGCACTAATACAGACCATGTTGCTATGGCTGAGTGTTCTGGGCTGAAAAGGTAAATAATAACTCTCAGATGGCACCCTATTATTATATGCCTTTACTTTAGAAGCCCCTTAGGATCCTGAAACAGAGTGAGCTTTGAACAGAGAATCATACATCATCTTATATACATTCCAAAATGATTACATTACATGCTCAGAGAGCAATAGGTTTGAAAAATTGGTTTGAAAATCTTTTAACATTACAGTCCAAATTTCAGCCTCTCAAACCCTTATGTTTGTAATTTTGTCTTAGGTTTTTATTAAATTTGTCACAACTGGTTGAAAGCAATCCAGAACAAAAGGTTGAAAGGATGAAAGGTCCAGGATTAATCAATGAACAGAACCTTCATGCAATTCCAAACAAAACAGTTAATTTGCACGATTTTTAAAACATGTTCAACAAGATGCCCAAAGCATATGCAGAGAACAGCAGATTTATTTTCACCATTTGGTAAGAGCTTTGGAGTTGGTGCTGCTTTGGAATCTTCACTGCACCTCTAATTCACACTCCACTCTTGACTGGCAAATGTAGTTTTGTGTGGAGACCCAAATGAGGGTCTTTCCAAAATTATAGATGCTCCGAATCTGCAGCAGCTAGTGAACTTTGTCTGTGTCCCGCTTTCAGTGTACTTGGTGTGAGATTCATTTGGTTCTGTTTCCCTGCAATAATAAAGATGCTCGAGGAGGTTCGGGTAAGGGCGTTGCAGTACCGCCTCAGTTTAGTACTGTTATTGGCCATTCATCATGCGCTGAGAAGTACAGAACAAACGTGTCACAGCTCCTTTTCATTCAGGAGCGTGAAACCCGTCAAAAATCCGATGAGGCGGATAATCCCGACTTCCTCTCTCACACATCAGTCACCAGTCATTCCATTTCAGGAGGGAAGGAGCACTGGCCTGCAGCAGTCATTACTGACCCCCCTCCACCCCCCCTCCCCAGCTGATCCCAGATCAGCGCCCTGCCACAGGAGTGAACACGTGTGGTCAGAGACGGCCCCCGTCTCGCGCCCCGGCGGCTCCAGCCAGCCGTCCCCCGCCGCGTCGTTAAGCGGGATACCTGGCCGCGGTCCTCCGTCTCCATACCAACCTGCCGCTCGGCCCAATCCCTCAAGCGCCGTGGCCTTTTGGAGCGGAATGGGAGGTGAGCCTGGAAAAGGGAGCGTGATCTCTTCTCCGTGCTGCGCGGGCGGGATCCAGGGCCGTAAATCAGGGAGTTAGCGGCCGGTCCCAGCCGCGCTGATGGTGTTGGGGCTCTCGGGCTGGCCTGGTTTTGTGTGGGCCAGCATTTCAGTCTGAAATACGCTGGAGGAGCACCTCTGCAGTGCTCTTACTGTGGAGGGGTGTGTTTTACTTCAGGCTTGCTCCAGGTCTGCTCCAGGCTAATTCCAGGTTTACTCCAAGCTTATTCCAGGTTTACTCCAGGTCTGCTCCAGATTTACTCCAGATTTTTTTTACTGAAACATTGTGTCTGATTACAAGCCTATAATTGAAGTTTTTTCTGACAATAACACAGGTGACATTAGAGAAATATCAAATATATTGAAATGTCAGAAGAGATGTACGCACACCAGCAAACAAAAAATATCAGATGTGAAATCTGTTTTTCATGTCAGCATGTGCCCCATGGTGTTGAATGCTGACTATCAGTGCCAGCTGTGGCTGGCAATCCTGCACCTGTGCAATCACTCAGGGTGGGAGGGTTTCGATCGGTGTTGTCCTTGTCATCTAATTTATATTACCAGCCATCTCATTACAATCGCAACTCATGCAGTCTAAAAAGAGGATTGAAAGGCCTAAGGGTTGAAATATACCTATTGCTGCAACTTTAACCTCTTTTTAATTGATGAAGTACATTGCACTGATGGGACAAGTCTGTAATTATGGCTGGGGATCCCAAATTGGGAGAAAATAGAGAAAAAGGTTAAAAAAAGGACTAATGATTAGTGAAAGATCTGTTCAAAGTTGCTGAGTTATGCATACTTTTATAATGATATGATAACTTTTATAATAACACAAAAATGTGATATTATATCTGAAGTATCTTGTGTGTGTGTGTTTGTGCATGCATGTGTATTTCTTCATCCTTGCACGTGTGTATAAGATATATATTGCCGTAATGTTTAGTATCTTTATTATATTCATATGTATCACCGCCTTCACCTTACTCTATCCATCCAGTGCAGGCGTTTGTTTTAGTACCTGAGAGACCTGCACTTTCCATTATTAACACAGCCGTGGTGGCCCAGCGGGTTGCCTCTCTGTAATAATATATGAGCAGGTCTGGCGGTGAAGAGGTAGCCGTTCGGTGAACCCGGGGTCCTCACGCCAGTGTTGGTCCCTGTGAAACCGCGCTGAAGGAGCGGGGCGGCCGCCGCGTGCCTGCAGCGCGGCGCCGGGAGGCAGATGTTTCCTGTGTGCTGGGTCTCTCTGCAGGAAGCGAGGTGCCGCACCGCAACGCGCCGTGAGACTCGCACTCCGGATCCCGCGCCGCGTTCGCACGGCACGCTGGGGCTGCTCTGAGCGCCCGTCCGCCTCCAGCTGAGCTGCTCTGCTCCACGCACCAGGGAGCCATGGGACACGGAACTGTGGGACTGACTGAAGTACATTTCTTTACGAGTTCTTATGTGGTATCCGGAACGGACTCCTGGATAATTTTCGAGTCCTCCCCCTTTCTCACACACCCACCCCCCACCCCACCCCAAAAAAAGAAAAAAAAGGTCAATATGGTCATCAGTAAATGAAGACAAAGAAACCATTTTCATCTCTGAAACTGAAGGGCTTATTTTGGGCTGAAGGGCCAGATTTGCATTCCTGAAAAAGAAAACTACATTTTAGGGGAGCCCAGACATGTAAAGTGAGCCGGCTCTTTTTCTCTGTGTTTTTTGAGCATGCGGCTTGGGACGCACGCAGGGCTCCAGGAACGTCTCATTCCAGCTTTCCCCAGGGGCCCTGAGAAAGCGGGGGTGGGGGGGTGGGAGGCAGTTTAGAGGGGTTCTCTGGCCACATCTCTGACTGCACACCCAAGCTGTTTTCAGACATGGCGAATGCATTTAGCCTTGCAGCACCTCTGGGCTTACGATCAGGGGGTCCTCGACCAGAGGACGCCAGAACATTAGGCTCTCTAATCAGGCTTCTGGAAAGACAGCTGTCTATGAATCTAAGGCCTTTATTTAAGATTATTTGTTATGTAAGAATCATCACACGCAGAGGTACAGTAGAATTCTGTACATTCTGCTCGATTGCTTTCTGGCACCCTGGGAGCAGTCACAGATTCTGTCAGCTGGGGTTTAAAATTTTTTTTTTTTTAACGTGTTCCTGGGGAACCAACTGTGTACACTGTTTTCCTGGCAACAAGGAAGACATTTACTATATTACATTTTCTAATGGAAACGTTTCTTTCATTTGTTTGACATTTTGAAGACCTTTGGGTTGCTCTTTATTTGGATAGCACAATACATTTTTGCATTAGCTGCGGTTGAATTGCCTTTGTCTAATCTTGAATTAAAGTGCAGAAGTAAATTACATTAGGCTGCAAATCCCTGCTCGGACTTCTTAAAAGTATTGCACACTCAGTTTTCATAAAATCTTCAAATATTTTTGATGTGGATCAGAATCATACAATCTTGATGTGATGTGACAAAACAAATAAAATAAATCTGGATTGAAACTGGATTGCAAAATGGAAGATTACAGAATCCACATAATTTTAATCCAGGTTAAAAGTTTTAAAGTTTTAAAAGACTGTGTCCTAGACATGTACAGTGCTCTTCAAAATTATTTTCACCTTTGATAACCATAAACAAAAATGCCTTTTAAATATACCAGTACTGAGCTATATTTTAATTCTCAAACATGGGGAATATATCTACAATATATGCAAATAAACATGATAATGAATGTTTCCTAATAATTGTATGTAAAATGAAACCAAGGAAGTACAATTGTGGATACAGGCAATAATATGACCAAATATAGTTTGTGATGGCGGATGTACTGTATTCAAATGTTAAGCAAAATAAACAATAAATGGCACTGTTAAATTCCACTGTTTAAATGGCATTTCATCTCCATATCCCCTCCTCTCCATATTACCATTGCATTTTCTCCCAAATGTAGGTCATGCTTTTTTTTGTCATGTTGTTTTTTAAAGAGTCTTCCAACTGTCAGTGACGAGTATAAAACAGCCGATGAATAGCTGATAAATACAGGTCAGTAATCCCTGTTACAGAGTGCAGCACAAAGTGATCCATTAAGGCTAATTTCATGTCTGCTGGCAGTGGCATGGACTGACCGTCAAAAGACACACTGAATAGGTAATGATATTTAGTGTGGATGTACACAGTCTGATGGTAATGTGGCCTCTGCATGGAGTATGCGGGGCTGTAATTGCAGCTCCTGCTGTGTGGCCCCCAGGGGCCTCTAAGAGTTCTGTTTTTTGCTCCCTGTCTCGCACACCCGTCTTTGCGTTCCAGCTGCTCTCAGTCACATTAACTGCACATGACAAAGAGGAAGGTGTGTATGAGCTACTGATAGCACGTTAACGGAACCAGCTTTTGTGTACACGTATATGAAAGTGTGTGTGCGCGTGTGTGTATGCATAAGAGAGCGCAAAATAAATATGAAAGCTTTGCTTATTCAAATCACAAACAGCAAAATAAGATGGATTATTTCGATTTCAAAAAAATATTTAACAATGCCCGGGGCTACCATTCCACATTCCTGATCTGTCGCTGACTTTGAATCAGAGAAATACGTTTAAAGCAATTTAAGTGGGAAGATAAAACGCCATGTTAACACTAACCAGGTCTCATATGCAGAGTCTAGCTTTCAGTCAAACAGATTTACAATATGTGCACAGGATTTTTACAGAAAAGGCAGCCATTCTTCACATGTACTGTTTGCTAAGCTGGGCTATAAAACTTCTGACATTCCTGGGGGAATTACTTTTATGTTTTGGATTCTTTCCACACTTAAGTAATGAAGGGCACCTGCAGGTCAGACTGATTTACCTAAATCTCCCCACGCCAGAGTCCTGCAGTAACTCACCAACTAAAGATCCGTTTCCACCAAGTACAATAAATATGAGTATACCGTTCATGATATACTATAAGTTGGTTGCTAGCATCCAGACCAGGGAATGTTATCAAATTCCATTGAACAGGTCTGTCGATGTGTCTGTGGGTACAGCCAGGGCACAGTGGTGTTCATTATGTGAATGAGAACTGCCTTCTCAATTTGTATTGAAATCAATACATGTTGAATTTCAGAGCAATCTATTGGGGTTAGCTTGTGATTGTTAGGTTAAAAGTTTGTTGCCCCTGCTAACCTACGTTGCCTGAATTTTTGCTGACAAAATATAATGAAGCCATGTCCCTTAACGATACCTGGAAAATGTGAGTTGGACATGTTTGAATGACCATTTAATTGTTCTCCTTTGGGAACATTAGTAGAACCACACCTCCTGCTGTTATGTGGGTTTTGGGTTTCCATGGGAGACCACACAACCCCATGTAAGACAAAGACCGTGATTATTGCCACAAGACTATCTTGACATATCCCACCCAGTTTTGTCAGCATTGATAATGCATGCACCAAACATGATGGTAACACTGCATACTGCACCTAAACCAGCTGAATCATCCTCGACGGGGGAGGGGGGTGGAGGTGGGGTGCTTTCTTCTTGCTTGAGTGACAGACTGTCGTGATCCGAAAACATATGGCAGGGGCAGGGGTGAGGGCGGATAAAAGCACTTTTATGTGGGGAGGTGAGGCGGGAGGAGGGCAGTTAAAAAAACGCCTTCATGTGGTAGGGGATTTATTTGTTCTGTCATGTCCCGAATATTCTCTGTTTCAGTAATTATTTCCCACAGCATGGGGAAAGGGGGGTAAACTCAGGTCCCCGAGTGCCTGTGGAACTGGCTCTCAGGCTGGATATGCTTTTTGGAGGTGTGTCCAGAAACGAAAGCATTTTATTTCTTTATTTAAAAAAAAAAACAAAAACATTTTTCCCCACTCTGATCTTTTGAGCCACTGGAAAGGAGTTATTTGCTAGTGCAACACCTGAGAAATTTCTTAGTTGAATCCCTTTCTCCAATGATTTGATCCTGACTAAGAAAAGATCATTATTCGTCAGAAGTGAGGGACCACTGATTTATTAGGAAAAATGGATTGGAGGAGATGGGTGGGTGTTCCTCACAGCCATGTCAGCCTGCTCAGACTCATACACAAGTATCATAATGTTATGGGTGTGACAAAAGTGCACTCAAACAAAAGGGTTCCAAAAGGCTCCTCTGTGTTTCCACTGAGGAACCCTATTGAGTTCAGGGTTCCTTGTCAGGCAAAATGGTTAAATCCTGGAGCTTTCACACTTTTCACACCTACCATAGGGGGTTCCATAACAAGATAAAAAGGGTTCCCCTACAGAGACAAGCCAAAGAACCCTTTTTTTCTCAGCATGCCATGAAAATATGTGAGAATAATATGCCTCAACATAATGACACAAATCACAAATCTTTTTTCCATGGCTGCAACTATTTATTTATAAAAATAAAAAAAGGATTTCTTTGAGGAGTACCGACCCAGAATTACTATGCCAACAAGGGTTTTTAACATTGCATGGAGGGGATAAGACATTTCATCCGCATTTATGAACCTCAATGCTCTGGTTTTTTTCATAATTTACTTTTATCGCACAATTTGTAGCATTATCCATGTTTACATATAAAACCTGGTATACACATTGACCCTCTGGGAATTGTATGAGGGTACTGTTGTGCTATGCTATGCTAATCTGTTTCATTTGATATCACCCACAGCATTCCTTTTCATATTGAATGTGGAGATATCATGCCTCTCTCATTGAAGAAGAAAATGGATCTTTTTCATCTTGACTGGACCAGTCACTTGGTGCTCACAAGCTAGAAGGAGTCAAGCTAACTGCTGTTCATTTTATCTGTGATCTGATTTTTAGATGTTCAGTATTTTCTTGTAATATAAAGTGCTTAAGAGTTTCTGCCTCTACTGCGTGACCTGGCAGGCTATTCTACTCACGGACTACTCTCTGCATGAAAAGATTCTTCCTAATGTCTTTACGGAATTTACGTTTTGCTAATTTCCATTTATGTCCCCTTGTTCTACTAACAGAACTTACCCTGAAGAATCTCTTGTAGTTCACTTCGTTCCCTTTATTAATTCAAAAGCTCAGTCAAATCACCCCATAAGTCTCCTTTTACTAAGCTTGAATAGATTAAGTATCTTAAGTCTTTCCTCATAGCTTTTATCTTTTATACCAGGATTCAATTTGGTTGCCCTTCTTTGAACCTTCTCCAGAGCCTCTATATCTTTCTTGTAGTACGGTCCCCAGAACTGCACACCTGATGAGGGAGTTGGCCTTACCTTCTCTTGGATAAGCTCACCATGAGGCAGGAGGATCTCCACAAAGAGGTAGTCCTCATCCTGCTCTCTTCAGTCTCTCACTCGCCTCCTACTTTGATATTACATTACATATGTTTGTTTCCCTTGCTTTAAAATCTCATAACTCCAACAAGGATGCAAGTTGTTCCTGGTTTAAAATCCTGCGATTTTATTGACCGCCACTCTTCCAATTGGTGCAGAGATAAGACATCTGAAATTAGGAATGCACAGTCCATAGTGCACAGTAAAATGTTCATTATTAAATCAACTCTTATCTTATTGGACTCATGTGTACTCTGTTAGAGTTGAATTGACACTGGACATTTTACTGTGTCATTCCTTGGAGGGAGGATCCCCAATTGTCACTTGAGAATACTGAGGTAGGACAGTTGAGTTTCTGGTTGGGAAAGCAAGATCCTCAAGGTTGCCTACTATATAAAATGATTCTTTTAAACATATATGCAATACAAGACTTTGAACAGCAGTGGGTCATAGAATGACCTTAAAAAGGTAATGTCATTGCAAAGTACCAAAGGGCTCCCAACTAGCTGTTAGCAGGGGATACATCTCTGGTGTGCTGTCAGTGGTAGACCTAATCTGAAAAGTGAAGTGAAGCATCTTCTGGAATGCTCTGATTTGTTGAGTATTCCCCGCCTCCTTACTCAATAACTATGCCTCTCGTTGATTGGGCACCTGCTTGCCACCTGTTTTGCTACATTAGCTACTGTATGTTGCTGTATCAGCTGCATTGCTGCAATTGTTTGTTTACCTGATAATTCACAATGCAGAATAAAAGAGAAAGTTGTCTTTCTCTTGCTGAATTGATGGAGGGTGCTGTGGTACAGCAATAAGCTTACCTGTAGAGTCTGGTAAGCTTATTGAAAAAGAAAACTGAAAAAAGAACAGTGTCAATATCCTTCGTAAGGTGGCAGTATTGTAAACTTTGTTATTGTCATCATCATCATCACTGGAATCACAAAAGAAAGAAGACTGGGGGCCGTGCTGCTGGAAGTCATATATGTGTATGTGCAGCTGTTTCATGTGCAGTACAACATTCAGGGAGGACTCTTATAACACTGACACGGTCTCTGTTTCCCATTTTAAAGAAGAATATCTAAACAAAAGCATCTTATTTATGAGTGTGATATATGTCTTTTCATAAAAACGTGATTTCCCCTCCCAAGTAAAAAGCTGGAAAAAAAAACTTTTTTAGAGCCTGTTGGAAAATGCCTTAAACAAGAACTATAGAGCTCTCATGAGATACTTTTTTTGTTGCAGTGATGCTAAAAATGTCCCATTTTATTTTTTACACAATATCTCATATTGTGAACCAGTAAAGTCTTATTTAAAGATGAGGGACAGGTTTACGCCTCTGGAAATGAATGGACAACATCGCTTAAGCTTTATGATGATAAAAACAGTAACAGAGAACTGATAAAAGGAAAAATGTGTGAGCACTGAAGTGTGAGAATTTAATAATGAAATGCGGAATGAGAACATTCCAGAATGAGGCGAGTTTATGAAAACTGCCAGAAACAGATGGTCATGCACACTGGCTTTTTCTGTGATGTTAAAAATAAATGGGTGAGAGAAATGAGGAGAAAGGTACTAATCACTTTAATAGTTCCAGACAGGTAGTCTTTCTGCAGCCTGTGAAAGCTGATTCAGGAGGAGGAAATGCCAATCTTCTTCACTCCGGAGGACTGGTTTGTCAATCTTTCTTTGTCACTCTTACTCTCACTCTCAACCTCCCTCTTTCATCTTTCATACCTCTTCACCATCTTCCCCAGATACATAATTAATAAGAGATTTGGATACCTGAATAATTTTTTGTAAAACATCTGGAAAGAATAACTGCACATTCATGTTTAAACAGTGGTTTGAAATTTGCTGAAATTATGATACCAGGGCAGATTGCCATGGTGATCCACACAAAGAGTACAACACACCCAAACACAAAGCATATGAGGCACAGTCATGCGCATATTTCTGAAATGTGATGTAATGAACGAGGTAATCAAGTTTCCCCAAAATGCTGAGGTCTCCAGATCACACACTGTAAGAGTATTCAGCTCTTCTGCTTCTTCTATCTTCATGCTCGTACACTCGTACACACACACACACACACGTAAATGTATGAAGGATTATGTGCGTGTGTATGTGCGCACACACACACAAATACCCTGTGGTTTAAGTAAGAAGTCTAGCTCCACAGACAGACACAGACAAATATTCTGCGGTTAAAGTAAGAAGTTTAGCTCCACACACACACACACACACAGACAAATATTCTGTGTTTTAAGTAACAAGTCCAGCGCCACACACAGACACACACACACACACACACACACACACAGACAAATATCCTGTGGTTTAAGTAAGCAGTCTAGCTCCACACACACACACACACGCACACGCACACATACACACACACACACACACACACACACAAACATGCACAAAAACACAAACCCAATAAAGCATCCAAATAAAAAGTTGAACATCAGAGGACAAAGCAAGACTTGCAGAGGGGGCCTAGAGCTGGTGAGCTCAGTGACATGGAGCACTGGAATGTGCGCTGACAGAGCTGTGCACAACCCATTTAGACTCCCATAAAAACACAGGCCCTTTTTCTCATACTTTTGTTCCACCAAAACTGAAGGAAAGACAAAAGAGAAAAGAGTCTCAGACACAGCACAATCCCCACGTTTAAGACTTTTTGGAGCAGCAGAAATAAAGGAAAAAATTTGAGGTGAGATCTGCCTGAGAGGCTTTTTAAAAACGCTGAGCTTGGGTGTGGCGGTGTTGTGCAATGGTCAAAGAACTGGAACTGGACCAGATAGTTGCTGGGTTAATTCCCTTGGTGGACTGCTATACCCCTGAGCCAAGATGCTTAATCTCAACTGCTTCAGCAAATATCCAGCTGTCTAAATGTATAACATGTAAATACACAAGCCATGCACGAGGTTGCCTGCCAGGCAAACAGATGATGTTAATAACGATAAACATAATTCTGTCTCAGCACCACGCCAACATTTTACATGGAGCATTCACATCAGAGTGACATGGATTACATTACATGGGGAGATTTAAAAAAAACAACCTATTTATTTTTTTGCATCTAGGACAAAAGCAGCTGCTGATATATCCTGCATATAAATGCTTGGTGAGTAAATGTGCACACCCTCTCTTTGTGTCTGGGATTCTCCTGCACCATCGCTAACAAGAACTGAATGAGCTTCAACAGAACGAGTCCATGGATTACTGGTGCACCTTGTGATCAGGCTGTGACAACGGTTTCACTGTTTTCTTATTTCAGTTACCGTCACTATTTCACTTGCATGTGACAGGGTGCTATTAATTTAGCGCTCTTACAATGACACTTTGTTTCGATTGCGTTACGGGTGATGCCTGTCTCTGTACCATGATTCACATGGAGTTATTACACACAGATATGTAATTTTCTAAATGAAGGGAATCTCCTAAAGGAATGGGCTACATGTAATGAGTCCAGCTCCAGCTCCCACGGTCATGCTCTCTTTATCAGGCCTGTTTTATCAGTGTCTCTCAGAAACATCTGCATGCAGTTTCTCCCCATTCCCACCTATGTATGTTTCCCCATGCCCCTGTATGGATGATCACTTCCCCTCCCTCCACACTTACTGTGCATCGTAGCCCGTGTGTCCATTTTAGACTCAGGGTAATTTAGAGCAGAGGCTCAGGAGCCACTGGGTCAAAAAGGCGAATCAGCAGTGCTGTCTCTTCTGGTTATAAACCTGCAATCATTCCTGGCAAACACATCAGTCTGCTGAAACCTGTTCTGCCTGTGGTCCTATTAGCCCGTGGAAGGGGAGTGTTGGGCAGGGTTTTTCCACTCGTTGCATTACATTCATTTATCATACACATTTATCCAGAAGGACTTACAATGTATTAATCATGTACAGATTAATCAGGGGGAGAGCCAGTGTGTCTGGGATAGCCTGACCCAGAGTTTACAGACTGACTCTTATGGCTGTCCATCAAACTTGGCTTTAAACTGACCATCTTTCTCCTCTAAACCCACAAAGCACAGACATACATGGTTCATGGCAATTGTCAAAAGCACTAATCTTCTCCTCCAGGTATGCTGTAGCATGGCATCCATGTTCTTCATAGAGTAGGTGCTGTGATCATGTCACCAGCTGCATAGAGAAAGAGATGTACACAATCAATGCATTGTATTTTCCAATTTCTATTCATTTTCTGAGGCACGTGTAACCAGATGGCCATTTGTTCTTAGGATGTTATCAAAAGTCAGTTGTTGTTTGGAAGGTCTGTCGTTGTCCCTGTAGTAGAAGTTCTTGGTTTCTTAATTAAGCTCGGCCAAGGATATTGTTTCTAAAAAAAAAAGGTTTTACTGAAAAAAATATGCATACATTACACATCTTTTAAGTGCCATAGATGCCATAGATGCTACTGGAGAAAATTTTTGGCTTATCCAATATCAAAAACAAACCCATGTTCTAACTTACTGTTTTCCTAACCCTAACCCTAGCTGAACCCTAATTGGACCCCTAAAACCTAATTGAAGTCATAGGTACCTTTGAAACCATCTGATTGCTCATTTAAAATGGATGAAAAACAAAGTAAATATCACAAATTCAATAATACAAATGCAGAATATTTCATTTGAGAAGTTCCCTTAAGATAAATCAACTTTCCAAAAAAGTAGGAATGATGCCCTCAAGCAAATCATGCATATCTGCAGGAAATTGGTACACAATGGGAAAGGGTGCATACGTCATCTTAGAGAAGGAACATGGGCCCAAGTTTCCATAAAGCAGCAATGACACGAGTGGACAGATCATCTACAGGAAAGAATTTTCTCTTTTACACTCCAAAGACAGCCAGTGTCTCTAAATCCTTCACATCGTTGCGCAGAGGGTGAAAGTCTTTGCCTTGAGATATCATTATTTTTTTGACCAAACTTATCGTCATATTATTGTGGAGAGGCATGCTAACTAACTGCAATGTGTCCACATTGTCAACATTTCTAATCTTGAAAGTAGGCAGCGGTTAACTCGCGTTTGCCTTTGTTGCACCCTGGAGGATTACCCACCTCAAGCTCAAGTCCACACGGAGAGGAAGGCGCACAATATTCCTTTGACAAAGTAAGCGGTTCCTGTTGCAGAAATCCCCGTCTGTGAAATCTCTCAAGATGTCGTCATCTCTAGGGACATCGTCTCTGTTTAAAACTGACCAAGCCGTCGTCATTCTGCGCAACAGTCTCCTAAACGTTATGCAGTGGGGCACTGGAATGGGCCTCAGCTGTTTTCTTCGTCATCACCACCACTCAACAATAGACCTCTCTTTCGTTTTACCATTCCTGGTTCTTCAGAGTGCACTCTGTGCTGGTATTTCTCATGCATTCACCAAAAGCTTTTTTTCTGACTGAAAATTCCACACAGATCATCTTCATCTACATTGGTGTGAAATATTTTGAAAGTGAAATCTCAAGGCTTTGCTTTAGTGGGGCATGAATGATCAAAAACTGAATGGAGATCCTTGAATATACTGGCCTGCAGCGCTGTGGGGACATAGTGCTGTTCTTTGATATTAAGACATATAACACTCAAAACAACACATAACGTGCCGTTTTTTTAACACAACTCCATGGTTAAGGATAACACATTTTTTGCTACTTTCAACAGTCTGCATGTTAAAAAATGTTCCCTCTGTAACACATGAATTGTTCATTTATAAAGTAGTAGCTTTGACACAAAATGTGTTGACACAAAAGTAGTGACACAAAAAGTGTATTGGATATTAACACATCCTTTTTGAGAGTGAACCTTCAAGTGAATGTCAGCTATAACTGGTTTTTCCTGTATAATAATGTTAGAAAGAAAAGCTTCATAAACACTTTGCAAAGCATCATGGTTCACTTCCAACTTTCTACTGACCGAAATAGTACAGTATATAGTAAATAGGGAGCCATTTCAGAGACAGCCTCAGTCTTTAATTTGATCAGTTAAATGATTTTGTAACTGTTTGCAATATAGCACCATAAGCACAATGCAAACATGGGACTTACTCTTCATGGCATGCCTAGCTATTTCTGACAATGTTGCTTAAGAGTGCAAATAATCCCTCTAAACATGGAAAGCAACATCTTGCAAAAACCAGTTGTCGTGGGAATGAAAACCTGTATAAACAGTGAGTCCCCGGGACCGTGGTTGGGACCAACTGTGTTAGAGGACAACAAAATTCTTCTGCACACATGGCCATACAGGGGTCCCGGGTCTGCTGCACTCCCTCTCAAAAAATGTGGCAAATTTTGATTTATTCTGCTTCTATTACTGCTGTGGATCTATGGCATTTTCCCACACTGATCTTCAGCCTCTCTGTCAGTCTCTGCTCCGATCCTAAAATAACTCCAGTCGCTCGAACACTCCTTTCAAGGTAAACAATATTATTTTTTTATTATATTATTTTAACAGCCCCTTACCCGAGCTCAGAGCTGGATAGCTACTCAATGGCATTTCTCTGAAGGGGGGGGGGCTTTTTCAGCAGAGAGGCATGAACTTTGAAATACATTTTTTTTTAAATGGTTTCCTCCTGTGCTATTTATTTTCTTATCTGGCCCCCGCATTTGAAAAAAGATGGTTCATTTGGTTCCACCGTTTAATGGTTTACGTGTCTGAAAGTGACCCGGAGAGCTACAGAGACAGCTGGAGAAGTTGTCTGTTGCCTTTGCTGTAGCGGGTGCTCTCGTTTGTCCTTAAGATGACAGCTTCAAAGAGGTTAAGTAGAAACCCATTCCAAGAGGAACCCGGGTAGCAGGCGACTCCGGGTCGGATCTGCACCAATTCCCCGGCAGGGCTGACTTTGGGCCAGAATCTGCGCAGATCCAGCCCCGGAGTTGGCTGCTATCTGGGAAGTATCCTAGATTGCCCTCATAAATTCAGACCAATTAATCACTCTTCCAAACATCTCTATCAGCAACCTCATCAAAATGGTTTGCTCCCCTCACTTCAACAAAAAAAGGGGAGGAGACAGGTAATGAGTTGCAGTTGCTTAAACAAAGCATGCACCAATAAACTTAATAATGATTGTGATAGCACTGTGATATGACCCGAAATAACTACGTCTGAGAACATGCATTCAAGGAACAAGACTGAATACATCTGGGCATGGGGAGGTTGACACACAAAGTATCTGTAACTCTGACCACCTCCGGTAACATAGACAGGCGTGTTTTCTTCCCTATACGTGGTTGTGTGTCCCCCATCTCATACGTCCGCTCCTCAAAAATAAGCCCAAGTCAAGCAAATGACCAGGATTCATTGCACAATAAGTCCCTTTGAATGTTTCTACTGTTGCCCACAAAGACAAACAGAACATTATACAAACAGTGCCCCAGGTCCCCACTCTCAGTAATCTGTTGGATTCATCAGGAAGCTTGAAAGGGATTCTTGATAATTACATGAAACTTGAAGAAACAAATAATCAACCGTACTGTTTATTATTTTTTCTGTGTGCGTCCATTTTTTGAAAAACCCCAAGCCATTCTCATCAATTAGCTGGTCATACGACCTTGCCTAATAGCTTCAGCATGTCCAGTGGGAGGCAGTGGCCTGTGATTGGTCCACTGAAGTCCACAGGTGGGAGGGGTCAGGTCAGAAGCAAGAGCCACAGTCGTTATGCGGCCAATCGTACAACGGCTCATCAGAACAGCAGAAAAAACAAAAACAAAACAAAATAATAACTGTCCTCAGACAGTAAAAACAAAGCTGAATGTCACAGCATAGCAGAGAGGTTCCAGATAGCTGGAGCTAAATTGGAATAATGATCCTGCGGTCTGAACAGAAATGGCACGACTCCCCTGGCAGGGCACACGGTAAACATTAGAGACTTTTTGGCTGAACTCCAGATGCTCCCCTGTGCCTTCGGCCAGGGGAGGCGGTGGGGCGGCTACGGTCCAAAACGCTGTGCTTGTCGCTGTCTGTGAGTAGACCGGTGGGACAAGCCAGAAACCACAGCCCCAGGACACGCGGACCCTCCAGAACACCGCATTCCCCCCATCCACAGCCCACCCACCCCCAAATCTCCTCAGTTTGGGCCGCCGTTTACAATAGGCCTTCACAGAATTCGCCTCAGTTGTGGCCGCACTCTGCGTTCCACGGGCTCGTTTTTTTTGGTGGACAGTGTGGAAGTGGCTAAACTGGGTAATCTCAGCAATTAGTGCTGTCAGCGCTCGGCACTTAGCTCTGTTTCCTTTCAGTGTACGTTTCATTTATTTTCTGTCGTTCTTCAGGACAATTATAATAACACAACGGTCTTTCAGAACTTCATTGACAACATTTACTCCTGATGAGGTGCAGTTCTATACAGAAAGTCACGTGAAAGCCAACAAAATATTATTATTTTTTAATATGTGCCTTTTTTGTTGTCCTTTATCTGAACTCAGTGTTGGTCTGAACTGCTGTGGGCATTTGGGTATTGCCCTCACAGTAAGTATGGCACTGTTAGGAGTTCAATATAAATTCAGAATTACCTCAGGGTCTCCTTAAAAGACATGGAAGGACCTGTAAAGTATATCAGGGGCTCATAGCACTGTTTACTCCAAGGACAGTTAATCAGGTGTCTTGGTGAATATTAAACAGAAAAATGTAATGGACAACATTTGCAGGAGATGTGTTACTTCTCATAAACAAAGAGAAACCTCGTCCCCCAAATCTTCAATGCCTAACCTTGTCTCGTGTGAGCAGTTTGAAGGTCAGGTCTGTACATTTTAAAATTACATTACAGGCATTTAGCAGACACTCTTATCCAGAGCGACTTACACAACTTTTTACATAGCATTTTACATTGTATCCATTTATACAGCTGGATATATACTGAAGCAATGCAGGTTAAGTACCTTGCTCAAGGGTACAACGGCAGTGTCCTTACCCGGGAATCGAACCTGCGACCTTTCGGTTACAAGGCCAGTTCCTTAACCACTGTGCTACACTCCGTCCTAAAAAATCCTGTCCAAGAAGCTCCAAGGGTTTTTCATATTTTTTATTATAATTTCCAATTGATTCCCTCCCCCTAAGATGCTAATGTAGTCTTGTGCTTCAGAACAGTGAATAGCACTGATGCATTTCACCACACACAGGTGTTCGATGAATTTAAACCTGATTGCAGGCAAGAGCTGAGGAAATGGTACTGTTGGCCCAAGTAAACACTGGATTGTGGAGAAGCACATTAGCCATTGAATCTATAATGAGGCATGGGTCACATTTTATGGAAGTAATTTTACCAGTAAGTAAGCACCTGGAAGGTTCAGAACAACAGAACATTCTTTTCTTTTTAAGTCTGGAATCCATTCCTATACACACTGTCAGTTTTTCCACATTTTTAAAACATAATTGTTCATCTTTCTTTTTTTCTCCCTTGAGTTATTTGTATATTTACTTTGAAGATGAGATCAATTTGCAAATGGAAATAAAAAACATTCAGATGTGAAGGTAAACTTGTGGTCCAGATGTAAGCTTGTGTGGAACATTAAATGTAGGTTTGAAGATTCTCTTGAAAAGCCTCACAGAACATAGCACAGAAAAGTTTTAGAAAGTAAATTATTCATTGATGCTTCACATTTGCTGAAGAAATGAAATGTCTCACTTTACATGATATCTGCATCTTCAGTGTACTCTAAAAAACAAACAGGCCCTTTATGGTGAAAAATGCTATGCTGACAAAACCTCAGCTGCAGGTAAATCGAAAGATCACAATCTCCGTCATTTCTGAGGCTGGCCTGCCCAAAACTGGATTCCATGTTTATTTACAGATTTCCAACAGTGCTGTGGACTGGTTGTGTCATGTCGGGAGCACGGCTTGGTCGGTTCCCAGAATGCAATGCTTCTGAAACCTTGAGTCCGAATCCCTCCACTGTGTACGCAGCTGTATGAAGAGATCGTGTGTAAAATTAAAACCATATGCTCCAAAGCCTGTGGTACAAATATATAGTGCAGTTCTAACTCAGAACTGGATAATACATACTGTATTCTTGAAAGATGACATGAACAGATAAAAAGATAAAACCATGGGATATTTCAAAAGGATAAGTGCCTGTACTGTATATATGAGAGGTCACTCCACAGTTGAAGTAAATACTGTGAGAAGTATGCAACAGTTTGGTGGCGCTCCAGGGGAAAACCCCTTTTAAACAGCCGAATTGCAAAACTGGTCAAGGCCACACACAGCCTCCATGATAGGAAATGCATCAAAGACAGCACTGCGGGCCACACTGCAAGCTGTCAATCACTGCTGATTCCTTTAATTAGCCAGCGAGTGATTACCGAGTTTGTTGCATTCTCATTGCTCTGAAGACCCGGCCATACAGAGACTGTCCGTTCACTCAAGATGTGGGATTGTACAGGAATCGACTCTACGCAGAGGATGTCATATTATGCAAAGATCAACAATACATTTGAAGAGTTCAATTCAGGTTTTTCTTGTTTTTTTCCCCCCCTCTCTAAATGTCATTCGGTGCATTTTGTGGGAATGCCGTTTATTTATAAAGGCCTACGGAGGAGAATTTTGGGCTGACCCAAGACTATCAGATGCACACTCTGCTCTTTCCCAGCCATGTTGTTTTTGCTGCTCGAGGTGCTGTCTCTCTCGCCGGTGCCCAGTGCTCTGACAGCCCGTGGACATGGCCTTATCACAGTCTCATTAATGCTCTCCTTAAGCTCCACACCGCAGCAGCCACTCCTGAATATTAAAGTGCAGGATACCCATAATTCCCTTCTCTGCAGTCGTCCCTCCTGTTCGCCCTTTCCTGCACAGTCTGGCTCGCACTGGCCCCTCCCTCCTCCTCCTCTTCCTCCTCTTTCTCAGGTCCTGGAGGACATACTCTTTATCACGTACTCCAGTTGCCGAGCAGCGGTTTATTTAGGGTTTGGGTTAATCTGCAGTTTATAGTGTTTAGCTATTGGATTTGCTCGCAGACACCTCGTCGGCCTCCAGCTGGCCCTGCGACAGTTTGCTGAGCCGCTGCAGAAAGTGCCGGATCTCTCCGGAAAAATCTGAAAGCTAGCAGGCGCTGACAGCATGTAAGCCTTACGGATAAACAGTGCGCACTGCCTCTCTGTCTGTTTCACTAGGCCATATTCACTCATGTGGCTCTGAGTTGTGAAAATCCTGATTAAACTGGATTAAAAAAAAAACTTGCATCACAATCTTTGACAATCTCTGGTGAGCCATGATATCAAGACACGGTATCATATTCGCTTTTTTTAAAAGAAATCTCTTCACTACTGAGTATATCTTTATCATAGCAATATAGCCCATCCAGGGGTGGTTTTATATGTATGTGAACCCGGTGACTTCAGGGGCTCGTGATTGTATGTTCATTATTTTTATCTTAAAAACCCATTCTCACATATTGCATACATTTAAATGTCCTTTCCCTGCATCACTGATCAATGAAATTACATCATCCACTGCATGTTACATCATCCATTAGAGTTTGGAGCGCCTTCAAATGTGTGAGCTTTTAAGGCTTGAGCATTTAAATGGACATGTTTGCAATACCTGCACACACACAACACACATGCAGGCATGCACACACACACACACACACACACACAACACACATGCAGGCATGCACACACACACACACACACACACACACATGCATGCACACAGCCACATGCATGCAAACACGAACACACACACACACATGGTCATATTTTGCTGACGGCGGCATTGCACACACACCTGGGCACCTAGTGGAATTGCTCATTTCATTGTGTGCAAGAAGATATTGTCCCCAGCATGATGCCAGAAAATGGTTTATATATTTTTTTTATTTCTCTTGGCTGGACTACTGAAATGCTTTACTATCTGATCTCACTAATTTGATCTTGAAAAGTCTCCAACTGGTTCAGAATGCAGCTGTTAGGGAACCAAGAAATACAATGATAACCCTCCACTGCTCACTTCCCGCCATAAGATTTTGGATAGATTTAGAATGCACTACAACATCCTTCTCCTAAAATGGCCACCTTAACTGGTCTTGGTCCAAAATATTTTAGTTGACTTATTTTTTTTTACTCCACAATGATTACTTCGTTTCCAAGGGTCCAAGAACAACTCAAC
Organism: Anguilla rostrata; assembly: GCF_018555375.3. Lineage (NCBI taxonomy): Eukaryota > Metazoa > Chordata > Actinopteri > Anguilliformes > Anguillidae > Anguilla > Anguilla rostrata. The sequence goes on along the minus strand of NC_057941.1, from coordinate 30,586,221 downwards.
TAACTACAATAGGATCCAGAGCCTTCTACTACAGAGCTCCCGCTCTATGGAATAATCTTCTATGGCATGTTTTGAATTCAGATGCACTCTGTTTTTAAAAAAAGTGTTGGATCAAAACTTTGTAGTCAAGTCTACAGTGAAAGATGTGGGGGAAAAAGTAGATCAGAACTACAGATCTGTCAGGTGATCTGAGCAGGCTTGGCTGTGACTCCATACGAGGGCTCTGATTGGCTGTTCTCTGCTGTGTTGAGGTTCTGGCAGTCCAGGATCGCTCTCAAATCTCTGGTTGTGTAAATCCGTTAGATGTGCTGCAGCAGCATTGAATCCTGGGAGTATTCTATATTACACTCAGGCCAGCTAGATGAACTAGAGGCACTACCAGCAGGAAAATGTGTAGGGGAAGATTAGGAATAGGAAGATAAGGAAGAAGTATAAAAACAACCCAAGTTTGGGGAATGGCGGTGCAAAGTTGTACCTGTCTGTTTACATGAGGTCACGGGGTACACAAGAAAGAGCCCGCAGACATCGTACTTATTTCAGTGGGTTACTGTCATTCATCAAATTAATTGTAATATTCTGTACATTGCATACTACTAATGATACCATAGACCAACTCATACCTAAATTAATCATGCTCATTCATAATTATGTCAGCATGGAGTTGCGGGTGGAGCAAGGATATGAGGGCTGGATTAGATGGAAGCCTATTAGGGCAGACCAGTACGTGCAATACAAATGTCCTCTGTAGCATCTCTTTGACATGATTAACATTCACAGTGAGTTTCACAATATGGCCTGCAGAAACTTTATTCTGTATATCTGGAAATGAATGTGTGGTTATAGTGTTACATAGTGCTCTCCCCTTAAGCAACACATGCTTGTTATCTTTGATGGCATACTGTTTACAGCACATGTTTTGCTAGTTTTAGGCTAATCACATGCTCATGTTTAAATGTCTTGTTCTGAAAAAGCCTACAATATTAATCCAATCTAGTGTAGTTGTCGTAAGCACAGCATTAAATTATTATTGTTGTTTTTTTATATACAGAACTGGTATGTGCACATAATAAAATTGCCTGAACATCAAAGGATTAGTATGCAAATATGTATTTGATTATTAAAAAAAAAAAAAAATTGTCTGTAGGATTTATTTATATATTCTCTTTATACCGCTGCCCTCACTTATCAAAAAATATTACCTCTTGTTTTGAACTGCCAGCATAATGTGGGAGCACTGCATTAGTGAGATTTATTCATGACTTTGCTCAACTGGGATAGGCTTTCAACTCTGGGGGAGACACACTGCTGGACCACCTAATCCCGCATAGTCAAATGTCAAGTCTCGCAAGCACACTAGCGAGTCTAGGGACCAATACATATGAAAGTATTGGGGGTGACATGTCTCCCTGCCCCCCCCCCCCCAAACCTATGCATATGCTTACCTCAAACAGACAGCCTCTGTCCTTCAGAAACGATGACAGAGGAAGAAGTCCATGCAGGGCAGGATATTGGAGAGATGGGGTCAGATGGAGAAGAGGGGAAGGAGGGATAAAATGAAAGAGGGTTGAGAGTGGGTGAGAAAGATGGAGGACAGAGAGGAAGAAAGAAATATGGAGAGAATGAAAAGAAGGAAAGAATGAGAAAAAAGGAGAGAGGGAGAGGACTGTGGAGAGAATTCAGTGGGAATCGTATTTGTTTGCAATGTCAACTTTGTGCACAGGAACAAATGGTTTTCATTAAAAAAAAAGCTATATAGAAAAAAGTGTAGAAGCATAACCATATAAATGTATAACATGAACAATGTGTGTGTCCCTCAGTAGACACTGTACCATGTTAAGGCCACTGTTCAATATAAGAAGCATAAATGAATTGCTGTGTGGTGCTTACTTAAGTTATAAAAGCTGTGGTGCTGAGGTTATAAATGTGTATAATTCGTCCAGGTGCGTAGAACTGCTGAAATCCGTCCTGCTAGAGTGGATAAGTATCTGCGTTCATTTACTAATTACATACCGCGTTAGATTTTAAACTTTTCCCTGTGTGGAAACTGGTCTTTGTTTTCAGGTTGCGTTAGGTGTCTTTGGTTTTAGGCTGCGTTAGGTGTCTTTGGTTTTAGGCTGCGTTAGGTGTCTTTGTGTTTTTAGGTTGTTTGATTCTTAGAATTGATAGATTGCGATTATTGCACTATCACAAACTGTTAACCTGTAATCAGTGCGTTATTCGACTCAGCTTTTCAGCTGCTAATTAGGTACATTCGGAGCGACGCTAGCGTCGCTCCCTCCTAGTTTATGAGCCAGTTCCCCATTCCAGTCTGTGCTCTCCCCCTCAGAAGGCGCTTCCAGCGACGTGGCCCCCCCCGACAACGGAACCCCTCTAACCTCTGCTACCCCCCGCTGACCCCCTGTGAGAACTTCACGGTCACAGGGGGACTATGGAACTGCCAGTCTGCTACGCGCAAGGCAGACTTCATTTCTGCCTATGCCTCCCTCCAATCCCTGCAGTTCCTTGCCCTCACAGAGACCTGGATCACACCAGACAACTCTGCCACTCCTGCTGCCCTCTCATCCTCCTACTCCTTCTCCCACACCCCCCGGCGATCTGGCCGTGGTGGTGGTACTGGTCTACTGATCTCCCCCACCTGGAAATTCTCTGTTCTCCCCCTCCCTGACCTGTCCATATCCACTTTTGAATTCCATCCTGTCTCTATCACCTACCCTGCTAACCTTTATATTATTGTTATTTATCGCCCCCGGGGCCCCTGGGAAGCTTCCTGGATGAGCTAGACACCCTGCTCAGCTCCTTCCCTGAGGACGGCACCCCGCTGATCCTCCTCGGAGATTTTAACATCCACCTAGAAGCCTCCCAGTCTGCTGCCTTCCTACCACTACTTCACTCCTTTGACCTCTCCCTACAACACTCTCCTCCAACCCACAAGGCAGGCAACCTCCTAGACCTGATCTTCCTGAGGACCTGCTCCAGCTCCAATCTTACGGTTACCCCCCTGCATACGTCTGACCATCATTTCATCTCCTTCTCCCTCCCCCTCTCTCCACACCCTCCCTCTCCCCCTCCATCCCACTGTCACTGTCCGCCGTAACCTCCGCTCCCTATCACCCTCTTCTCTTGCTCACAGAGTGACTGCCTCCCTCCCCACTCTTCAATCATTTTCCAAGCTCCCCACTAACTCTGCATCCTCCACCCTGACGTCATCTCTCTCCTCAGCACTCGACTCCCTATGCCCCTTCGTCCCTAGGCCAGCACGTTCATCCCCTCCCAGTCCATGGATGTCTGACATCCTGCGCACCTCCAGGGCCACCCTCCGCGCTGCTGAGAGGAAGTGGGCCAAATCCAGGGACCCATCTGACCTCTCAGCCTATCAGTCTCTCCTGAAAGAGTTCTCTTCTTCTGTCACTGCCGCTAAGGCAAATTCTACCAAACCAAAATTCATAACTCCATTTCTAACCCTCGTCAACTTTTCTCTATTTTCTCTTCTCTCCTCAGCGTGCCACCTCCTCCACCCCAATCTTCCTTCACTGCAGATGACTTTGCAGCATTCTTTGACGAAAAGATTGCAGACATCCGCACCTCCTTTGCCCCCTCTGCGTCCTCCGCCCCTCTGCGTCCTCCGCCCCCTCTGCGTCCTCCGCCCCGGTTTCTCCACATATTGCTCATCCTGTATACACTGAAGTCTTCCCAGGCTCTGTCTATGTCCATCCTCTACCCCTCCCTCTGACCTATTCCTTCTCTCTCCTTCAAGCATCATCACCAGTACATCCTCCATTTTGTCGCCTTCAATCGTGAGCTCTCGTTTATCTTCTGGAATGTTTCACCTGCACCTCAAGAGGCCACATCACGCCGCTGCGAAGAAACCACACACTAATCCTACAGTCATGCAGCATGCACACACACCGTATCATCCCCCACTTCTATCCAACACTCAAGTGCTGCATCCTAACACAGCTCCACTGGTCATATTCTCTGAACACTGCATTGATCACACAGTCTGGCTCTAGGAATGCCATCATTGGACTGAAGATGTCCTCCTCATCGGTCCAGAATGGAATACTCCATGCGCACGAGATGCCTCTCTACTCTGATCTCATAATTTGCTCTGAACCACTGGCGAATGCACTGTGGACCAATCTGTACCCTCCTGTCCTCCCTGCAAAATGAGGAATCACTGACACAGTCCTTGCACTGGTTTGGTCCAATGTACTATCTCTGATACTCGCTCTTCCAGGTCCAGAACAATCAAGTACTACAACGGTCCAGCCTCACACAGGAGCTCCCGCCATGGAATAATCTCTTGGCCACTTTTGAATTCGTCCCATGTTATCAAACTGTAGCAATCACGTGAGTTGGGGAAAAAGTAATCAGAACTAAGATCTGTCAGTCATCTGAGCAGCTTGCGGACTCCAACACTCTTTCTGTTCTTGCTTGTTCGAGTTCTGGACAGTCCAGTGCTCCAACTCGGGTTGAACCGTTAGTGCTCGCGTTGACCTGGGAGTATCATACACTCAGGCAGTGATGACAAGCACACCACCTGTAGAGCTAAATAGGAGAAAGAAGAGTATATCCCAGTTTAATTGCGTCATCTTCCTACCTGCTGTTTCATTTCCTTAGGGGACACAAGAAAGAGCCCGCGACACGTACTATTTCAGTGGTGACTGTCATTCATCAAATAATTGTATTTTCACTCTCTACAAGATACTAGACCAATCAACTATTAACATGCATTCAAATTATGTCCATATAAGCGTGGGCAGGAATGAGGCTTTGATGAAGCCTATAGGCAGCCCTGTCAATCAAATGTTCTATAGCATCTCTTGACTATGATTCATTCGGTGAGTTCACATAGGCCTGCCACAAACCTATCATGTCATTCAAATGCTGGTGTTAGTTTACATAGTCTCTCCCCTAGCACACATCTTACTTGATCATACTGTTTACACACATGTTGCTGTTATAGCTCACATCAAATTCAGAAACTTGTTCTGAGCAATATACCAGGTAGTTGTCAAGGATCAGCATTCATATACTTTGAAACAGATATGTCAATAATACCTACATGCAAAGCTAGTATCACTGTTTTGATTACTTAGAATTGCTGTAGGATTTTATCCCTCTTACGTGCACCTCACTTTCAAACATATCCTCTCTGTTACTGCCGCTAGTCACTGATTAGTGAAAATTTTTAGACTGCTCCCTGGGAAAGGCTTTCAACTCTGAGACATGCTGACCCCAAATCTTCAAAGTCAAGGCAGACACTGAGAGGACCCATCATTAAGATTGGTGCATGCCCTTCCCCCCCCCCCCCTTGTATATGACTAAACTACAGCTCTGCCTAAACGTGAGGGGAAGAGTTCATAGGTGACTAGTTGAGGATCTGAGAGAGAGGGATTATAATTATGTTGATGTTTCATAGATGGCGAGTGAAGAAGTTCTGTTGTAGTGTAATCAGGTAGAACCTGAGAAAAGGAGTCAGGGTGTGAGAATCATGGCGTTGTTGCATGTCACTTTGTGACCAGGTACTTTTCTAGAGCTTTAGAAGTAACATAACTTGTTAACTGGAATATGGTGTGTCATAACACTTGTTGTAAGGCCACTGTTCAATATAGGATAAGAGCGTGTTGCCTAATGCTATAACTGTAGTGCTGATGGTATAAAAGCTGGTGTGCTGTAGTGTAGATGCAATTCATTTCAGTAACTATGTTGCATAAAAGTTGCAACCCTCAAGGTTTAGTATGAGGAAGAGGCTCAGGCTGAAAAGTGACGGCCTGCAATAATTTCACACCTGGAGAAACAGGGGCGCAAATGTATATTTGAGCAAGTGATATCAAAATTCTGGTGAAATCCATGCACCTAGTTCACCTGCCTGCGATTAAACAGTTAAAATGGCATTACTCCATTGTTTTAGTTATCAAGCATTTGAGAACTGGGCCAAGATCTCAAGTCAGCATCAGAATCAAAAACAGACCAACATACTTAGTGTAGCAAACTTATTCACCAACATCCTTGCCAGGTTATCTGAATGCCATTAGACACTTTACAACAGAACAAAAGTTCCAGACAGCAACTTCAAGATGTTGCGGTAAGGTTATGCTTTGGTTGGTGACGAATAACAATGTTGTAGCTACATTTTAAAGTTTGTGTTTTACCACCCCCTCCAATGTCCTCCAAAATTATTCACAAAAAACTTGAAAAATATAAACAAGTACTGAGCTACAATTTATATTTACACATATTTTCTTCTACTTTAATAATGAATCAATGGAATAAACGAAAACACACTTTCCCACCAAAAATAAGAGGTACAATTATACACACCTTTTTTTCATAAGCATTGTGATTCCTGGCAGAAGGGACCAAATTTTTACACAGAATGTCTTGGTCCTTGCTGGAATTCATAATTCCATTGACCTTAACAAGAGCACCATGACCATCATGGATCAACCACCCTATTTTTCTGCAGTTACTGGTTCTTGTCAACATAGGTGATCTTTTCAGATGCCAAAATCCCTGCTGATGTGTGTGTCCAAAAAGCACAATTTATTTGCAATCAAAGTTCCAGTGCTATTTAGCACAGTCCACAGGATTGTTTTTGTTGATTATGCTCCAAAGAGGCTTTTTTCTGGCGACCCTTCCAAAAAAGTCTGTTGACATGGAAATAATATCCTGATGGTAAATTTGGAGACATTGTCTCCCCAAGATGCACCCAAATTTTATAGATCTCTTGCGGTGGTTCCTGAATTCTATCATGATTTGCCTCCCAAACCTTCTGACTCTCTGTGCATGGAGGCAAGATGTGCTTATGTCCTCAACCATGTAGGCTTACCACTGTTTCATTGGGTTTAATTTATTAATAACTGACCTAAAAGTAGAAAGTGATATCTTTGGGTCTTTGTTTGTTTGTTTATGACCATCTCGCAATTTTTTATTTTTATTTTTTTTGTTTGTTTGTTTTTTTTTAACAAACAGGTTTTAGCTGTGTATCTGCTCATGGTAGCGGTTGTTTGGTGCAAGTACGCCGCTTTGTATGACAGAAGCAAGTATGGCAGAAGCATCCCCACTGATGGACCCATATCAATTTGCCTACCAAGCCAACCGGTCTGTTGAGGATGCAGTCAGCTTAGCACTCCACCATGCCCTGCAACACCTGGAATCACCAAACACCTGCACACGCATCCTGTTCATAGACTTTAGTTCTGCCTTTAACTCCATCAACCCACTCAAACTCTTTAGCATACTCTTGGACATGAACATTGACCCAGCCATATGCCACTGGATTAGGAGCTTCCTGTGGAACAGGCCACAGAGGGTGAAGGTTAATAACATAACCTCACACCCTCTCATCCTCAGTACAGGAGCTCCTCAGGGCTGTGTTCTCTCCCCCTGGCTCTTCTCACTGTACACCACCCACTTTACATCCAAGGACAGTTCTGTGAAGACAAACAAATACGCAGACGACACAACCATTGTAGGCCTCATCTCCAACAATGATGAAACCCAGTACCGCATTGAGGTGGCCCAAGCTGTCACTTGGTGCGCAAACAATGACCTCCTGCTTAATGCAGCCAAAACCCAAGAACTCATTATTGACTTACGATGCATGCCGAATCCCAACATAACCATACAAATAAATGGAGACCACATCACCACCACCGACTCTTTTAAATTCCCTGGAACATACATTAGCAATATTCTGAAGTGGAAAACTAACACTGAGCACATCATTGCAAAGGTCAACAACGACTTTACTTCCTTAGACAGCTTAAAAAATACCAGATCAAGCATCAACTTCTCGTTCTGTTCTGCTCAGCCATCATCGAGTCCATCAACACATCCTCTATTACAGTATGGTACGTCAGCACGGACAGTCAAACACGGAAAAAACTACAGCGGATTGTCAACAAGGCATCCAAAATCATAGGCCACCCACTCCCCTCAGTCGAATCTCTACATACTCACCGAACTGTAAAGCGAGCAAAGAAGATCATCTCCGACCCCTCACATCCTGCTCATCACCTCTTCCAGCTCCTTCCCTCAGGGAGGCGCTATAGGTCATTGTCCACTAGAACTAAATGCTTCACTAACAGCTTTTTCCCCAGGACTCTGAACTCCTCCCTCTAGCCCCCTCCTCACATACTACTGACATGCATTACCATTCACCTATTATATATGGTTGTGTGTACTATTTTTTTTTTGTGATGATATGTTGACTGTACCCCTGTATTGTGTCGTGCTAATATGTGGATTGTCTGCTGTTGTCCATTTATGTATTGTACTGCAGAGTATAACATAACACACTGTACCGAAAACAAATTCCACTGGCCTTGGCCGTGTGGCTAATAAACAATCTATCTATCTATCTATCTATCTATCTATCTATCTATCTATCTATCTATCTATCTATCTATCTATCTATCTATCTATCTATCTATCTATCTATCTATCTATCTATCTATCTATCTATCTTTCATAAATGTAGTGTGCACCATTTCCGTTTGCCGGTTTGTCAACTCAAACACATTCGCTACTGTACATTTGTTCACCACCATAATGTACTGCAGGTACCTTAAACATACACATGTCTGGTTTCACGCATTAAATCGGTTTATTTTAGTATACCATGTTTGATAAACGCAATGTTTGGAGTGGCTACTAACTGTTATTTGTTCCATTTGTTCCATGTTCATACCGGAATGACGCAATCCGAACGTCACGATTCTGTGCAATTTTATTGGAAGAGCTGGACAAGAAGAATTGACTATTTTAGACGGGGGAGGCCTTAAAGTGTATTCGGTAATATTTTCTAGTAGCTAAATAGATATGTAATTATTAGATATAACGTGGCTACTCATAATATATGTTTATTGAGTTCTATATGTAAAAATATACTATCATTTCTTCTGTGAGATAATTGAATATTGTATGGAAATGGTATAGTCTGGGATGTATAGTATATAACCAGGTCATTTGCAGTCAGTAGTATGGCTGACAGTAGGTGAGCATAATACTGCACATCAAGTATTATTGATGTGCTGATTTATTTATTTTGTGTATGTATATAAATGTTTGTGTAAGAGCTGGGGCACTTTTGTAAATAAAACACCCCTCTTGGGAATGGATTTTACACGTACCTAATCCTTATACCCCAGTAAAACAGGAGGGCACAATATGATTCCCAAAGTCCCTATAAAAATAGCATATTAATGGAAGCTTATTTTTTTAAAATTGTATTTAAAATAATTATAAAATAAAATATTATTATTACCAGACAAAGTGTCTGGTAATAATGATCAGCTCTGAAATTGTCTCTTTCAAAGACATCACAGTTTGGGCTATTTTCTACACTTCCCTTGTTATCTGTCCTGTATGAAATCAGTCCAAAACTGTTGCCTTCCTTTATCCATTTTTCTGAAGTGCTAGCTATTTCTTCTGGTGATCTCTGCTTTTTTATAATATTGTCAGTTTTGTTTTATTTCATTCTTTTATTTCTGGATTGGTGACATTGCATTTGCAGTTGTACCTACAACTTTGGTCTGTAGGGGAATGAAGGCACAATTCCTTAACAAGGCATCTTGTCACCTATTGCTAATATGTGTATTTAGCACTCCTTCCTCCATATTTGTTAGTGCCCAATATGGGTATGTGAACATGTATTGTTGGTTGTGTGTGTTTGCAAGTGTACGTGTTGCACACATATTGTTCTTGGTGTGTGTATGTATGTATGTGCCTGTGTGAATTTTGCATGTGAATTAATCAAACAGTAAAAAAATGTGTTTGTCTTAATAACTATAGACATGCATTGGCGCAAAGCCAGTGGAAACAGGTCTGTTTTTAATCACACATTCAGTCTAATGTACACTGACAAATGAGCTGCTGAATGCAGCTCGGTCTGGGGTTGGGGAAAGTGAAACAGTCGAGCAGAGTTTATCCCATGTGGTCAGGGGTGCCGTGTGCCTGAACTTCCCGGGATAAGGAAGGAATAGTTGAACCCCATGCACTGGATGTGGAGCAAGAGAAAATGGGACAGAGGGAGAGGGAGAAACGGGCCAGGGAGAGAGGGCCGTGGAGGGAGAGCCAGAGCTGGAGGTCGAGTTTCACCCTTGAAACAATGGCGCTATTGACAGCCATCGTTCTGCAGGCCTGCGTGGCGGCAAGGTTCCATTGAACCTGAACTGAGCCCAGCGTTAAGCAGGGAGCCCACTAGCTGCTCAACAGGAAGTTGTCAGGTAGGCAAAAAGGAAGTGTTGGAAAAGGAGGTATTGATGTAGCAAAAGGGGTTTCTTTCGGTCCACTGTGTAATACAGTTTAGAAATGCATTGACTCGCAACCCCCCCCCCCCCCCCCCTTTGACTACAGAACACTGCATGATCAGTTCCCTCAGCTTGTTGAGTTGTGCCAATCTGTTGGCAAGACATGTGGATGGCAAAGGATATCATTTGAACCCTACAGTACCTGTGCTCCACTGACGCTGCGACTTGGGCTTTTCGACTGACTGTTTCAGCTTGGAGTTCTTCAGCTGATTGGGGACTTGAAGTGACAAAAGGTTATCATTCCCCTAACGCCAAGACATGAGCACAACTGTTTCCCTTGACAACAGACCTTGATTTAACTCAGAAAGCCAATATCTTTGATGTCGAGGTTTGAACCATAGCACAATAAAGTTACAGAATAACCCACCTGCTGTCAAAGGCACCAGCATAGGTTATAATGGGGAGAACATGTCCCACTAACCTCTTAGGGAATGAATGATGTTTTCATGTCAGTCATCAGTGAAATTGATTAAAGGCACCGGTGCACAGTGTAATGCCATTTGAACTGAAGCACGCTGTGTATATGGGCCACTCAATCCACTGGGAGCACTGTTAGTCCCATCTGAAGCCAAGTGGACAGAGCAGTCTATCCGAAGGCTCACTCTTTCTCTTCGTTCTCTCTCTCTCTCTCTCTCTCTCTCTGTGCCAAAGACCTTCCATTCTTCACTGAGATTCATTAACCTTTAAAACGCTGCCTTTTGCAAAAGACAGGAACAGCAAAATGGAGCTTTAAAATGAGGAAAGTGTTTTCACGTAAGGCAACACATTTCTTACAGAAAACATTTTCTTTTATGCTTCTCTTGCCCTTTTCTCCCCAGTTTGGAATTCCCAATCATATTTATCAGAGCTCATTGCTAGAACCCTCCCTCTATCGATTTGAGAGAATACAGATTAGCAATGCCAAATGATGTCACCTCTTATGACACCATAACCTGCAGGTTGGGCTTGCAAAGAGATGAATTTGAGAGTCTCTTCAAGTGCAGCTTAACAAGCAGACTTGCAGGCATCCAGTTGACCGGTGGGGGTCGCTAGAGAGCACTGAGACATGGATCCCCGCTGACTGAACAGCCAATGATCGGCACAATCAGTTCCAGTCCTTGACCGTCGAGCCCATCCATGAATAATGACTTCTAGTGGATTAATTAAATGCCTTAATTAAATGAGCCACCTGGTGGCCCCTCAAAAGGATAATTTGATTATTTAATGATCTGTAGCTGGCACATGCTAACTGTATTATCCAAAAAAAGAGAGCTTCAACATTATTACTTCCATTTAAAGTTTTAAGTAAAACCATTCGATTTGGCAAGCAGCAATGAAAATTTCTGTCACTCCCTTGATAAATTGCAAAAGTCTTAGTATAGAATTTAATTATATATTTTTAAATAAAATATTTTTGGAGTCAACACAGATGACCATGATTTCAAGTGATCTGATCACCCTTTTGCTATGTAAATTACATCTGAAGTGTTCGGTTTTGTTTGATGCTGGCTAAACTAAGCAGAATAATGGGTCAGTGAGTGGAGCCTGTCATGTCAGTCTTCAGAAGCTGAAGAACTCAACTAAAATAATAAAACCAAAAATAATTTGGGACTTTTATGCTATAAAGTGGGGGCTGCCAAGTGTCTGGCTACATAGGCGTATGTTTCATTTAATTTCAACACATTGCTGGACCACCTAGACTTTGCATAGTCAAATGTCAAGTCTCACCAGCATACTTGCAAGTCTAGCAATAAATCTATATGAAAATATTAGGGGTGACATGTCTCCCTGTCTCCCCCCAAGACCTAGGCATATGTCTGGCAATAATACTGACCTGCCTGTCAGTCAGAATTCTGAGATGTGAAACTTGAGCCAACTGCCAAAAATGAGCATGTAAAATCATACAAAAAAAGGCCCACAGACCAATGTTCCAAAAACTGAGAAGTCTAAATAATGGAATTCTCAGCAATGATTTTCGGTGCCGTCTGGGTCCTACTCTTATTATGGGCATAATGTTGGGAATATATTAGATTTCACAGAAATAGCCTTTAAGAGTAAAAAAAAAAACTGCAAAAATTTTTAAAAAGTAGTTTCATGATGCAGAGGGTATTTTATCCATGTAGTTTGTGAAACTGATAAATGATTTGATAAGCTTTGAGGAAAAAATTGTGATCCAATCACTGAGAAATTATGTTTAGTGTGTGCTGAACGTGTGAATAAAACAATGAAAATCGAACAAAAACAAAATCCTGTCTCTTGCTACATTTATGTGTCGGACATGGCAAGAATTGTTGTGGTTATTGTGGGAACTGGTACGTTGGTTCTCAGGCTGTAGCAGATGAAGAATGACTACAGGGCATGTTGTGTGAGCTGTGAAGTGACATTAAAATGGAAGCCTGTGTCTTTCAATAGGCCAATAGGCCCGGTCGTTAGCTGCCATGACAGAATAGCGAGACTGTGGCACATTTCCATTTTAGGAAAATTCTTATTGAGTACAGCCCCCCTGCCTCCCCCCCCACCCTTCCAACAAAAAACAAAAAAAAACAAAGGGCGCAAATGGCAAATTAAAGATAATTGCATTCATCCAAAAGAAAGAAAAAATTGTTTTTTTTTTTGTAAACTCCCAAATCTCCACAAAATGCATCCTTATTCTCCCCTCTCCTCTGTTTCCTCCACATATAATACACATAGTGATCACATTGAACACAGATAAAAAATAACAATAGTATTAATAATAGCAGAAGGGAAAAAAAATCGACATAATCGCTAATTAACTATATAATAATTGCCAACCCCCCCCACCCAAAGACAATGAAAAACCCCATTGAACAAAGCATGACAGTGTTCTTTGTGTGCACAACATTATCACAGGTTGTAAGTCTAGCATTTTTTTCGAGAAATAATCCTCTGGGCTCAGCTTTATCTAAAAATGAGGTCCTGGTATGATCTTAATGAAGTCTCCCATCAACTTACCAGAAGTGCCTCAAGTTATGGAGAGTGAGATAAAACGATTTCAGTGCATTTCTGCTGGGTCTCCACTGATTTGAAAATTAAAGATTGCCCCTCTCAAGCATGATTCAGTTATCGCTAGGGCTCATGGGAATTCCCTCCCCTCAAGTACTACGATGTCCCTGCAGTCTCCTCTCAATCCTCTTGTTGGACAATCATCTTACTGCGGAACATTTGTCATCTCAATGAATCATCTAATTACCGCAAATGACACTTCTAATCATGCGAGATGACTTCAAAAGCGTGCCAACACTTTAACACTTACTGTTTCTCCTCAGCAATAGAGATTTGCCTAATTAAAATCAAGAGAGAAAAACACTACATACTTGCCTGGGGTCAGTAGTCTTGAGCTGGCTGAAAGAACCATATTTTATTTTTCAGTTAATTAGGGCCACAGTATTCACTGAGATACTTGACAAATTCACTTAAAATCTGCATTCATGTATGGTTTATTACAATGTCAGTTTTATTGATTTTTGTTGTTCAATGAAATGTAAGGTCATTCATTCGGAATAGATCTGCCTGCAAATTGTGACTTCGTCTGTGCTACACTGCCAGAAAAACATTATGTGCATGAGAGGACAAGACGCTTTTCTTCATTTCAACTGAAAGCGTACCTACTAATGCTTTTTTAAAAATGGGGGCGGGGGCCTGTGTTTGAATGCTTAGCAAGCGTAAGCTGAACAGAATACCACAGGTGCCTTTTACAATATTTTCTTATGAAAAAATAAAACAGCGCCATAGGGAATCATTGTGTTTTGCAAAAACAGACAACAAAGCCTGAAGTAAATTCATGATTAATTGAAAGGACAAGGAGTAGTAGTAGTAAAGCTGTGGTTTGTTATTCCATGTGCCATTGTACCACAGAAATGTTACCGCTGATAAATGCATCTATCAAAACACAAGTAAATAATACTATATAACCAACCGCTTTCAGCTGTCATTTCCATTTTCTTTCTTAAAAATGATGCCTCTAAACCTTTGCCAGACTCACTTTGGATGTGTTTAGATAATAAATGCTGTTATTGCTGTATTTTTTCATCATTGCATGTTGTGAAAATCACGTTATATCAATTGGTATGCAGTAAACCAGGTCAATATTGTTTCACTCTATAGATATTGTTTCACTCTATAGATATTCTAGTTTTTGATGTGACCGTGTTCATTTTTTTTTTCTCTTCCCCTTAAAGGGGCACGTGCAAATTTCTGGTCTGTATCATACAACCAGATGGTCACTCACAACATTGTAGTGTGCAAGATCCTGGCCTCCAGATGTCAATGGTTTATGGAAAAAATTTGACGTGCCATGACTAGCAGCCACAAAACCCACTTTCCTCAGCCATGGTTCCCTTCAAACCACATGCGACCAAAGCCTCCACCCATGTAACCATATTTGACTTGCAGGAAGAAAAGTTGCTCATTCAATTTGCTCATTCTTCTCCCCTGGCCCCCAGAATTTGATACCGCCCACAGCACACTGGGATTTAAACTGAAATTCTTGCTAACAAATAGAGTTCAGTTAACTAGTTACAGCTACAGTAAGATACATTTTGGCCATCTCTGTTTAACATGGCAAGTTGAGATGGTTCATTTATCTACAAAATTCAAGACTATTCCATATTATTTTGAGGGGGACATCATTCCCTGCAATTTTGAGCTGGAATTCACAGAGGAGGGATTGCAAGACCACAAAAGGCAGAGAGAACCCTGCAACTACAGCCAACTTGGTCAAAGGAGACGGGTCAACAGAGACCACAAACTACTGGTGTGATTATGCAAAATGTGAAGCAGTGTTTTAAATGTTCAAGAATCTCAGTCATGAACAGAAAGTATTTGAGAGAGAGAGAGAGAGAGAGAGAGAGAGAGATTTCTGAAATGAATAGGACACTGAACTAAAGCAAGTTCAGAGTAAGGTATGCCATCATTTTTACTCTAACTGCTGCTAACTAGCCAGCATTTATCTTCCCTTCCAGCCTATTTAGTCAAGCCAACAATTCTTCAAATGTAAGTTACTGTATCAAATGATCCTTTGCTGTTATTTAAAATGCCAAATAACATTATTTATCCATAAAGATAGATCAGTTATTTGGCTAACTTAGCAGGCTAGCAAAGTTAGTTAACTTAGCATAGCTTAGCAGACGTCACTAGCTAACAGTTACAGCGACATAGTGGCAGTTACACTGTGCAGAGATAAAAAGACCACCTTCGTGTGAAACATCATTTTGGTCAATCAGAGAAAATGCCATGGCTTTAGAAAAAGTGCCATATTGAGAAGGCAATTTCCTTTCCAGTTCACATACAGTTTTGTGCAATTCATTAATAATATATGTGAAAGCAAGTTAGTATTAGACCTTTACTCTAGTCATATAATGTTTCATATGCAGAGAGCTGTACAAGGGGAGGACTATGAAGTATAAAATATATCTGCTGTGGCGTGGGGAATGCTGACTCCGCCCCCCTCCAAACCAGCATCTGTCTCTCTCTCTCTTGTCACCTCTCCCACTGCTGGCCCCGCCCCACTGAACCAGCATCTGTCTCTCTCTCTCTCTCTCTCGTCACCTCTCCCGCTGCCCCGCAGCCCCAGCACCAAGGACAGCGGCCGCAGCCCCGAGGGGCTCAGCACAGACAGCACCCGACCGAATCCGCCCTAATTAAATCAGTGAGAGGCGGCCATTAGCGATCATCAGCACCAGCTGCAGGCAATGAAGAGGCCGTCACCTTCCCTTTGAGAAGACCGTTTCCTTTCAGTTAGGGAGCTCACAGAGACCCCAAACACCACGTCATTCCTCACCTTTGCCCCTCCCACCTCTGTGCGGAGCCCCGCCCATAGTATATCTGACCACCGGGACTCACCTCCTCTGCATAGCCCTGTGTGCCCCAGTCCTATGATTCTTACTTTTACATGTGTTGACAAATTCCCTGTATTTTTCTGTATTAAGCCACTGGACCCCTTGGTATGTTCCTGTTCAATAAGTACGTCCACTGGCTATATTTGATTGACTTTGTGCATCAAACTCTCCTGTATCCTTTCCATTACTCCTTTTCTTTGCTGTCACCCTTCCTAGACAGTGCAGCCTACCAGTCTATGACTTCATATTACACTGGGCCCTTCGTGGTGAGAGACTGGGTGGATGTGAGGATTAGTCTGCCAGCCTCTGTTATCCATGTCGGGCAGAAATCGAAGTGGGTGAGCAGATTCTGATGAGTGAAACCAGTCATGTTTTTCTAAAATTGAGACTTTACTTCTATTTCATGAAGACAAGATTCCTCAACTTGAAGCTGCTGACATCCTGTTTACTGGGCATTGAAAAGTCACGTTTGAAAATGGAGGGAAATTTAGAAAACTAATGACTTTTTCAGCGAGCCCAATTGTATTGCCTCATTTAGCATGATTGTCAGGGTTTTCTATTTGCAAACTGTTCTCTGTTCATACAAAAAAGTGTAGCAGTGATGCAAGACTGTGGAGCTCAGTGAGAAATATGGATGTGTCATGGTGGGGACTCACTAATGGTTATTTACCTGGTATCAGCTTACAGGTGTACAAATATATGCCAGCAAATCACTGAAGCACAACCAAAGCTGTAACGAATGATAGCTCAACCATAGAGTTTTGTGCTTAGGATTGCAGTCATGTTGGCAGAATTTCAGATAAAAGAATGACACGTTATGAAGAAAATGACTACAATTATAAAAGTTAACAAAGTTCCTGAGCCTTGACAGACAACTTTGCTTTTGGAATAGGTCACTTCTAAATATTATTTTTACTAAAAAATGTTTCACTAAAATCTATAAATTGGCATAGATTTCTTGTTAAATATGTGGTATAAATAAACCACCTAATAAATAAAAATGTATTAGGATTTCTGTTATTAATTAATGAATTAATTTTAAAAAATCAATCACAGTACTTTTTGTGGTCCTGACAGCCTTTGCATAAGAAGAAAAAAGCCACATTTACACTGTTGCAATAATAGAAAAACAATTCACATAAAGGGGTTGGCAGTGGCATTGTGTGTAAGGGACTTGGACAACTGTAACCCTCCCTCTGAAAAGATCAGTTATTTTGTCAAACATATTGTGTAGTCTGATATGTACTAAAACATACAACAGCTAAAGAGTAGACACAGTGTTAGAACACAGTAGAGAACAACATCTAATGCTCAGCTTTACCAGGTTGTAGCTTCTTTGCCATGTTCTGTGGGCGCGCAAGCTTTTGTGAATGAGATGTGGGATCTTTGTAAATAATCTATGAGTCAAGGATTGAGCCTTCTTACAAGCCTATCCCAGGAGTGGCTGGTTTTCGACAAGCAGATCTTTTTCAGTGATACAGTCTTGGCTCTGCTTTGGAAAATCTACAACACATGTCCCAGTGTCTGATTAATCGCTGTTGACTGCAGCTAATAACCATCATCATTACTTGGACCAACGTTACATGATATTACCGGGTATTGTCATTAGCGGCTAGCTACTAAGTTGAAAGCTAAAAATGTGCATCATCCTGGCTGTGCTTAGCTGATAATAAGTCTAGAGGAAGAAGGTACATTGGAGAGATAGAGGATATGCAATACCATCTGAAAGAAAAACTGTTGCTGTCTGCCATATAAACAATACTACTAGAACCATCCTGACTAAACAAAAATGTTGTAATCTTTTCTTTTAATGACATTATTTTGTATTATTTCCATGCTAAGTCAATAGGAAAATAAGGAGGAATACTAAGGCTCAACTGAACTTAGATAATGCAGCAGTGGGAGTTCTTTTATATTTCACTCTTCACAGTCTAAAACCTCAAATGTATCTCAATTTACTCACAAATATCCCATTTAAATGTAGCTATTATTGCCCTTTATTGCTCCTGAGATCCTTTTAGGAGAAATAAAAGACTGAAAAAAAATATTACTATATATACGTCATCGTATCCATTGAGATTGTCGCCAGTCAGCAAGTTCTCAATTTTTTGCCCATCGTTCCAGCATGTGCATCGAAAAAACAAGCCAAACAAACAAACAAAAAAGAAAAAAAAAACCCACCGAGAGCAAAACCCTAGAGACCTACTAGTATGTCCCCAGCTGATATGCACTGCATAAAATGGGGAAACATCTCTGGAGAAATAAACAATTGAGCAGTTAATGTTTCCTCTGGGCAGCCACCCCATCTTATGAAGCACTTTAACATCCCAGAGAGAGTGATAGTTTGTAACAATTTAATGGGGTGTGGAGGTAAATTATCAAGTGTTCTGAAGCGTAAACGTGCCCCGCCTCTCCCCACATGCCCTGGACTGGCCGCGCGGGTTACAAATGGTGAAATAAGCAGACCCGAACAGGAAGAACACCCCACAGAGGGCCCTGTATCTAAATTCTGTCTCTGAACTCTGTGGCGCTTAAAAATGTATTCCTGTGAATCCATTCAAAACATTATTAATACAAAACAGTCAACACTTACGTTGAATGAAATGGATTCAGCATAAAAGCTTTTCCTTGTTAGGATATAAACAAAGACATATGAGTGCTAATGAATTAGTCAGTGCCTGTCAAAGGGTGAGGTTTTAGAGGAGGGCTTCAGTTATGATAGGGAATTTGAAATGGCAGTTATGATGCCGCATTTAAAATGGCTTTTGAATGTTAGAATTCACATAGCCTTTTATCCCCTTATTTCACCACAGTTGAATAAGGTGCAATTTCAACACTTAATGGCAGCTGTGAGTGTGTTTTCACTTATGAACGCCCCACCTACCTCTGGTCTGGTAACATTAAACCTCAATAGAGAATAGAAATGAATATTTTCCTCTTCATCATCAGATTCCAGTCATGTTTATTCTGGTTTAAATTCTGCCTGTGCCAAAAGTGAAGCAGTCATAGTTTCCAGATCAGCAGCACAAACCTTTATCAGAACAACTCGGTTTGGACTGTTGGGTGGGTCAGTCACTGCTATGGATTAGAGGCCAATGTAAATGATGTGAAAGTATCCTCATTAATACAGTAAATGATGACAGAATGATGTTGTCAATGAGATGATGGTAATCATGGAGTAGTATTTTTCTTGCATGGTTGAGTGACTGTCCAAAACATTAACGGTCACATGACATATCCTTCAACTGCAGCTAGCTGTTATATTGTGTATATCTTTTGTCCCTCCAGACACACATAAACCTTGAACCACAGGCTATCGTTCATATTTTGTGTGGTGCACATGCTGGATGTATGATTTGCAGCAAAAACGGAGAACTTGCCGACTGGCAGCAATCCCAATGAATAATGGAAACGGCAAGGAATCATTCGCGTAATTTGCATACGTGAATGCTGATAGCTTCTGTTTTATGGCTACCTTTTGTTTAACTGAGCTAACTTATCTTAACGGCAGCAAACTTGCAAACTATTTCCTCAGCTTATGATTGGCAGAGTTCTCTGCAAAACACCACGAGAGAAGAGTCTATTTTTTCAGTGTGCAGAAGCCAGAATCTAGCAGTCTAGAGGGGTGTAAATCCAGGTTGAGAGCTGTTTTGACATTTGACAATGGACTAGGTTAACCCTAATATAGCTCCGGCTTTACCTGGATATAGCCTATAGTCTACACTGTAGATGGCTAGAACTTTCACTTTTCAACCAAATGTAGCCGGGTTTTCACCTGAATGCCGAGACACTACAAAAATGTTCTCTGGATTATTTATTTTTCACTGAGGTGTCATCTGAGAAGGTGCGCATTTAGACTCTCAGGGAAAAAATCCAGTGAATCTGCTGCAGGGGGGAAGAACTGGGGTCAGGAGGGGTGGCTGCTGAGTGCCCAAAAACTCAGAACAGCCAGGTGTGGCAAGAGGAGGCTGAATGGAGAGGATGGTCTGTTTTGGAGTGCATGATTTACTTGTCGTCTGAAGATAGGAAGGGGCAGGACCACGCGTAGTTTGGTATTCACAGTCTTAGAAAAAACAAATTATATTCAGATCTCTATCTGTTCTGCTTCTTCTCTCCATCTTCAGAATCTGTCCTACCATCTTTGACTCTCTCTGACTTCTAAATCCAAGATTGCATGGGCTGTTTTTATGTGCTGGGTCCTGACAGTCCTTGATAATCCGTGGAAGTATTTTCACTTGGGAAAAATTACAGGAAAGCAATACAAAGTAGTAGAATATCCAACTGTCCTTTAACAGTGATGCAACACCGCCAAAATGTAAAGTATCACTTGTCAAAAAATTTTTCTTGCTAATTCACAAGCTTTAAGCAGCTTGCTATGATTTCTTACCATGTCAGTGAGCTTGTTTTGCTAGCAAATCAACTTGCTGGATTGTTCATGAATCCAGTACCAGAAGTCATTCAGGACTGGTATTCACTGCCAAAAGCTTATGCAAGTGTACAACATTTTTAAAGTAATATGTCTCACAAAGTATTTCTCCTGCCATTTCATTTTATCTTATGAATAGCCCAACTGCATGGGAATTTGATTATTGAAGTAGTAAAATAATCCTAGAAAATCCTCAGAAAGTTGCAGAAAGGATTGCTATGATGTCAGTAGGAGTCTTACAGATAATCAGCATCGCGTAGAGAAGTCTTCATTAGGACCGGTGCATTAGGATAGCTGCAGGGCGATCTGCTTGGAGAGCTGCATTAGAGGCGTGCTTGGAGAGCTTTAGAGTGGTCAGCAAAACCTGCACATAACTGTAAAGTTCAGCGGGGAGAGGTGTTGATAGATACACCTTACATAAATATACACTTCCTTTTTCTGGTGTCTTTCACGGTCATGCTGACTAAGCCCTGTTCGTACTGCAGAGTGATTTATGCAGAGTGAAAGACAGAGGGGGAGACAGAGAAGTGTGAGGATGAGATGGGGTGAATGAGAGAGCAGGTATATATCAGACAGACGGGAAGGTGAGTGTTCACATTCTCGTCTGCGCATAGAGATCACAGGTAGGTGGTGTTTGAATCACACAGCGGGTTCAGTGAAAGTCCTGGTGCAGCAGAATGAGAGGAGGCTGCACACCTGCCGGGTTCAGCTCAGAGACAACCAGGGATTTTTATTTGTGCAAAGGAGCTCTTTCATTGGCCTAAATATCGAGAGGCCGGTATGGTTAGACACACGGCTGCTGCACGGCAAAGTTAGTGGAAATCTTGCATTTCCTGGTTCTTAGCAGTTGGAATGGACAGTGAAGTTGAAGAAAACTAATTTGTCCCCCTTCCCCCTTCCTTGCCTGCTGAGAACCCTTTCCTCCTCTTCCCCCGGTAAACTCACCCTCCTCCACATGATTCAGGTATGTGTGGAGGAGTTCAGTACGAGGCAGATTACGAACCAGACTGGAACTGTGGAGTCCAGTGGGACACTCAGACACACATGCTAGAGACATCACAACAGCAGGAGGAGGAGGAGGAGAGATGAAGAGTGGGTGTATATGTGTGTGTGTGTGTGTGTGCGTGTGCGTGTGCGTGTGCGTGTGTGTGTGTGTGTGTGTGTGTGTGCATGCATGTGTGTGTATATGTGTGTTTGAGTGTTTGCTGATGGTAGAAAGGTTAAAACTCCACCCCTGAACCCTAACCTGACCCACCCACTTGCATGACTGCCAGAAGGGGAGGAGCTAATCACTGCGGGCTCGCAGCCAATCCAGCTGATTTAAAAGCCAGACATGGGTGCAGTGAGCGTGTGATTGAGCAAGAGAAAGAGAGAGAGAGAAAGAATTAAGGAGAGAAAGGAAAGATGTAGCCAAGTCGGAAACCTTACCTCTCTCTGTCTGAGCGCTCTCTCTCTTGACAAACGGGCGTGAGCGGAGCTTGAGGTCCTGCTTTTGTTCTGGGGGAGTTAATAGGGCTGTAGCAGACAAAGCCACACACCTCCTCTGCTGGCTTTGGGGGTTTATTATTTGTTTGGGGGAGACCTGGGGGTCCGGGGAACCTCACAACTGCGTCAAAAAAGGCCCTTCGTGTTACTGTGGCAATGAACCTGGCAGTCTGGACCAAATGTCAGCTGTGGCCTAGCATACTTGCACATAGTGTCCAAGAATAAAATGACTCAGTTTCTGTTGAGTGTGGAGGAAGCAAGACACAAATTCTCAGACAAGGTCAAGACTGAATCAAGAGTAAAACAATATCCTACTGATGCATTGTTCAATCATGCCACCACATAGAGGCGTCACAATGTAATTTATGAATTGACAGAGGCATCTGCCAGTGCAAATATTGTTACTGATAAAGCTGATTGCACCAAATTATGTGCATTTCTTAGAATCGCATTGAAATCATGGTGAAACGTTGTCCGAGCAGAACGTCTGAGAGGCATTTGCTTTTCTACCAATCAGACTGCCTCTTGAGCCATGCAAAACCGAACAGAGAATTTGGATTTCAGCTGCTGAGAACCATTCAAAATATGCTGGGTTACGGTGACACACAGGCCATTTTCAAAGCATTAATCTTCCAGTCGAAATAAAGTTTTTTTTTATTAGAACACATTTTTGGTATCACTTTACATTTTTATGTGAAAATAAATTTTTTTTTTTTTTTTGGATTCCTCATCTAGAGCACCTGCGATTGTTTTTTGGCATTTGTATTGCAGAAGCATTGCCTGTACATACTTTTCTCGTGAGCTTAGGTCATCTTTAGAAGACATTAACAGTTTTGTAAAACGGATCCCTCTCGTTGTCCAACATGGCAATATTTTGATCAACCTCATCCAGTGGTTTGAGAGCCAGTAAGGGAGACCTCCCAAAACCTACAAATTGACCCAAGCAGCTGATAAATGCATATAAACAATTGGTAGAATATTTTATCTGCACAAACAGAATAACAAACTACAAATGCATTAAAAAAACATTCAATAAATATACAAAAAAACCCAGATTATTACAATCCTAGTTAACAGAAAAAAAGACAATATGCAGGTCATGTAGCAGAGGTAGAGAACCTCAGAATGTTCAGGCCTAGGGACCAGGGACTCTAGACCAGTGGTTCCCAAGCCTCTCCTCAGGTAGCTCCAGTCAGATCCAGGTATCTGATGTGTTTCATCTCCAGCACACCTGATGCAATCAATCAATGGCTTGATTAGTTCTCTCCATTATGCATTATTATGTCTTTAATTTATTTAACCAGAAGCACAATAGGCTCCTCAGTAGTGTGTTTGATAAAACGGCCTTGTTCCATAAAGTATGCAAGGCATGCCTGGCTTTAGATTGGGCCTTAGGTGAGATTTAATTTATTGGAATATCTTGCTGCTCCTGACAGTTGCTTGGTTGCATGGTTTGCCACCTTTTCAATGCCTGGAGTGCTGATGGGAGACGTTGTGTAGGTTCTGTCCACCAAGGAAAATTAATAAAAATGATCATAACATCCATGTGAATAATAGTATTCTGTTATTTAAAGTTTTAAACAAAAAAAACCTTTGTTCAGGCTTTGAAGTGACTTTGGCAGATATGTGGAGATCCAGCCGTATGGTGGAGAGTCATCTGGAACAGCGGGTGATCAGTGTGGGGATTAGTATGGACAGTCTGGGCAGCACTTCAATCATACTGGTTAGGATCGAACCAGCATGATTAATGGCGGCTTGGTATCATCTGTGAAAATGCTGAAAGGAACAATGGGAAGGAACATTTAACAAGACATGGGAAAAAGATTAAATGTTTTATGCTTAACCCTTTAAGGTGTTAGATCACAAATAAGGAATTAGAATGTTCTTACAGTAACTGGACATTCTAATGCTGATGTAACAATCACTGGTGGTAACTGAAATCAACAGAGTTCTAGAACAA
Organism: Anguilla rostrata; assembly: GCF_018555375.3. Lineage (NCBI taxonomy): Eukaryota > Metazoa > Chordata > Actinopteri > Anguilliformes > Anguillidae > Anguilla > Anguilla rostrata. The sequence continues at coordinate 30,562,197 of NC_057941.1, read as the reverse complement.
TCACATAATATTGAAAAAAAAAACACATCTAAAAAAACTTGTCTTCAAAGGATTTATGAATAAATCACCCACAGGGAATAATGCTGGCCACTGTCATGGAAGATCAAAACAGACCATGTAGCACGTGTCTGCAAATATACATGTAGTATGAGTTATGAATGTGTATGCGTACCTGTATGTGTGTGTGTTTGTGTCAATATGTGTTTAAACATGTATGTGTGTTTCAGTGGGTGGAGGCAAATATCAGGGTCAGTGGGTGGTGTAAAGAACAATATTAGGGTCATTGCAGGGGCTTTCTGTGGCATGCCTAACCACTTCCTGTGTGCTGGGGGGTGGGAGGGGCCAACAGGGCAGGGGTGGATGTCTATGTTTTCTTCACGGAACATGAACTCCCAGGATTCCACAGGAGCCCTCCCAGTAATTTGGGGAATGACTTGATGCAGAGGGGCACAGAGATAGAGAGAGAGAGAGAGAGAGAGGGAGCAGGGAGGGAAAGAGGGAGGAGCCCCTGTGCTCTGAGATCATGTGGGAAATCAGTGTCCCCCATGCCCCTCTTTAATCAAACCGTGTAGGGTTCCAGTTTCTGTGATTTGAGATTAGAAGGCAGCTCTGGGAAAACCAGCCTGATAAGATCTGCCGTCTGAGGAAGTGACCTCACGCTGAGCTTCATCTTTTTTAGTTGTTTTTTTTTTCTCTGTTGAAATCTCAGACAGCGGAGCTTGCTGGCCTGGTACCCCATGTGGTTACCATCAGACCTGTGAGGGGGACAGTTGGTGGATTCTGGGTGCCCAAGCACCTAGCCATTTTGCCCCAATAGGTGTGCCCGATGTGCCACATTGATTTGATTAAAAAAGATAATGTTTTCGCTTTTGTTTTGTGATTCATTTTCATTCTTTGATTTTAGTAAAAAAAAAATGTGTTCTATACAGTAACTGGGTTTTGTAAAGCAGTTTGCCTTTGGCTGGTGTGCCCTTTCCTCACTTTGAGCACCTGCCCCTCAAAACATCTCTGCACGGTCCAGGTTACCGTGGTGATCCGACCCTGCAGGAAGTAAGTGCTCTGCTCACAGTGTGATCGTCGTTTCCTTCTCTCCACAGCTATGAGGGAGCTTCAGTTCAGGAAATTGATTTTTACTACTCAGAGAAGAGAACAGTAATGTAATGAGACAAAAAGTGCACATACTTCAAGTGCAAAATTCTCATTGCCAAAGCATGTGAAAAAATAGTATGCTGACATTAACCTGAGGTAGACTATTTTTTATTCAGGAATACTTGAAGTACAATTAAAGTTTATATGAAGTATGCTTAGTATACTATCATTTCACATGGGAAAATATGAACTTATACAGAAAAAGGCAGGCTTTCTACCCTTTACATTAGAGCCACAGACTCAGGCCCCCAGAAGAACTACACTGCACACTTCACTCTTTAACACTGGAGTATGTCAAGGACCAAACTCCCCCCCCCCCCATCACTCAAAGGGAAGAGTGGTAGAAAATTCACCTGTATGCACTCAGGATTCCCATAATATCTCCCACAGCAGAGAAGGATGCAGTCAGTTACTCAAGAAGATCTGCTCATCTACGCCGAAAGCAGGATCTGCCGCTCATTACACAAACCAGCTCGATTCAATGAACCTTTCCTCTGGTTCTGATGGAGGCAGCAGTTTAGAGACAGACCGCGGCTGCTGGTTTGTTAATCCAGGACTCCCTGAGATTTACATAAACAGGATTAGGGTTGGTTCAGGTGCCCAGACTGACAATCCCTGAATTCTGCTTTACCATCAAAGTTCCGGGAAGGACTAGCATGTCAACGGATCAAGGCAAACCTAATTCCAGGTGTCCCCCTGTGAGGAATTTTCTGGGGATCTAATGTGCCTCAGCATGCCTGGATGTTGTCTTGAACTGGGATTGACTTGCTGGAGAGGAGAATTGATCAAAGGGCCGTTTGATGGCCGTTTGATGGCCTAACAGAGTGCAATGGGAGGCAGACACACACAGAGCTGACAATGACCACTTGCTTAATGTTATCAGTATGTATGCATGTTGATTTGGGGTAGACCTGCCCGAGATGTGGAAGTACAAACGGGGATTTATTGATAGGCTGTAAGAAAGGGAGCAGACACGTACAGTACAGTTGTAACAATGACCATTTTGCTACCTGCCACAAGAGTCACAAAGCTGGTGCCTGAACAACACCGTATTGTAACTGACCTGCCTTGATTTTACCAAGTATGTTAAACTACAAGGAACTACAAGTTTTTTACAATTTCACTTAGCAAAGGACCAAATTCCTACACGCTGTTCACCTAAACGCACACAGAGAGAAAGTTGAATACAGAGCCGTGTATCTCCCAAGTCTGCTGACAGCTAGCCCCTACAGTATGGATATAGTAAATAAAACACTACACAGCCTGAAGCACTCTCCATCAAATCAATCAATCAAATTGTGTTTATATCGTGCATTTGACAAAGGATTTTTCACAATCTGCTTCACAGTTTACCCTGGCCTATGTTTCAACAGAGCAAGCCAGAGGCAACAGTGGCAAGGAAACATTCCCTGGAAGACATGTCGGAAGAAACCTTGGGAGGAAGCAGACTCAGTAGGGGGGTGGCCCATTCACTTCTGGCTGGCTCAGGGTGTGGGTTCACAAAAACAAACACAAAATCTTCACCACTGGAAAACCAGCCTGAGCCCCAGACAAATGCTCAGGAGCTGATCAGACCTCCTTCAGCCCCGGTAAACAGCCTCGGCCGTGGACTGGCTGCTAAAGAAACATGTTTTTTTTTGTTGTTTTACGAATGTGCCTCACACTCCCCTGTTGGAGGCTGACCCTGGGGCAGATGGGGGTTGACCAGGGCAGCGTGGAGAACTCGAGATATTGAGGGAAATAGGAAGCGGCTCACGCACCACGGCGGGGAGGTTAACCGGGAGGCCGGGTGCACCGCCACACCCGCGACTTCGGGGGCAGAGAAACGGAATAGCTCGGGCTTGCCTCACGAACCACTCGAGGCTTCGACGAGCGTCAGCCTGGAAGAACGCTATTCTCCGTCGGCTGACCTGCAGACCGGGCTCTAATCAGACGCTGCTGCTCACGGTGATCTGGCAGTAATTTTCTCATGATAGTTCAGTAGGAAATTGCAGGCTTGTGTCTCCCTCATCCAACCCTGCTGTGCATTCGCTGTGAGGCCACCGGGGATGAGAGCCGCCTCGTTGACCTCACGTCCTTTCACAATCTCCTTCTTTGTATATTCAACTGCTTCATCTGATTTGATTTGAGTTCATATCCCCATTAGCTGATGCCAAGGCATCTGCTGTTCTTTTTTGGGTCCAAAATGTAATTTAAAAAAAAATTAAAAATAAAATAAATAAATAATCCAAAACAATTTAAGATATTAAAGTCACAACATAAAAAATACATGAAATAAGTTACTATGAATACATTTCCATTATGCTGAATAAAAATGACCGTGTTAAGCACTAATGCATTGTTAAGCCAACACACAGGTAACATTTCTCTGGGATACATTAACAGTGGTGTTGCTCTCAGCTTGAGGGATTGGGTCTGATGCAGTAGAGAGTGTTTTAGCAGTGAGTGTACAGATGGCTAACCATGTAAGACAGACTTTGCCTAGGGCGGACATCTCTGAACCAGAGTCTGACAGATTCCTGGAATCACCAACAGCAGCATTTCGACATTATAAGGACTTGAGGATATGGACAGAGCCCAGATGTTTTTGGTGAGGCCTGTCCCTTTGTTACCAGGGAAACCCCAGGGGATGACATCACCGCATGCCAGTGGTTCATGTATTTGCCTCCATGTGCTTTTGCTGCATTACAACCCCCAGCATAACGCGAAACATGCAGTCCTGCAGCTCACCTGTAGGTGGAAACATCGTGCCCTCTGGTCTTCTCTTTACATAGGAGTTCAGTGGGAATGGGCAGGAGTGGTGATATCAAGGTGTTTATTTATGTGAAAATTACTCTGTTGAAATAGGGGAATGAGGGGCTTTGGAGTTTGAGGGAGAGAGACGGGACGGGACGGGGGGGAGGGGGGAGGGGGTGGGGGGGGCAGAAGGCTGCGCTATGATGATGTCTCTTGGTCAATGGCGGATTGCCAAATAGACCACACCCTCCATCCCCAACTGAGACTCCATTACTGAAGAAATTTCACAGGATACAAGAGATTTCCTTTTGTTTATGCAACGTGCTGGGTATAATAAATCAAGACCAGGGATTTTTTTTTGTGAACAATTTTATGACACATTTTAACAAAATGGAGCGAACATACAAAACACTGAGGCAGTCGCTATGGATATGACAACTTCCATCAAATTGTGTATTGTTTCCATAGAGACACAATTTGCCCTCTGGAAACTTACTGTCTCTCGTCTTCTCAAAAGCTAAAAAATGAGAACAATAAGGCAGCTAAACTTAAATTCTATGATTAAAGCTCGAGACAAAGAATTCTATAGCAATGAAAAAAAAACAACTGGTGAAAAATGTTCTCAACATGTGCCTGGGAGAATTTCAACTCTATGCAATTTTCAACCAGCATTCAAATCAGACTGCCAAAACAATTGTTTCATCCACAGGATCCACAGGAATGCCATGTTTGCACCTGAATGCATAATGTAGTCTTTGCAATCGTCCAGTGCTTACCAAATATTTCCGAGTGGGGAGACATGAATCTGGCTAGAGAACAGCTCTGGTCCAAAAGAGTTGCATATTTATCTTCTTGCATGGGGTGACCTTGCCTATTGACCAATGCGATGAGCAACATCGATCTACCCCCGAAAGACATGGTGGAGTCCAACATTTCAGGAGGGAAAAGAGCCTTTTCCATTTCACGCCCACCCCAGGTCATCCATGTGTCAGCAGCTGCCTGCCCTGGTTTATTAGCCTGCGTCATGCGTACAAACATCTAATATTGTTGCCATACCTTAAAGCCATACATTTTAGTTTTTTTTTGTATAAGGTGCTGAACACAAGCGCTCAGGCACAGATAATGGTGATCTACAGATGGAGAGAAAGATGGGTCGAGAGAGAGAGAGAGAGAGAGGGGGGGGGGGGAGAGACAGAGAGAGAGAGAGAGAGAGAGAGAGAGGGGGGAGAGACAGAGAGAGAGAGAGAGAGGGAGAGAGCACTCATTGGAGTTTTGCAACAGTAAAACTTTGTTTGATTTGTTCACCTGGAAGATCAGTGCAGGAACAATCCCTTCTGCACTAATGCGTGAGTTAATGAGTATTTGATATGCAGTAGTTACAGTAATATTGCATCAAGTACGGATCAAAAGCCCTATCTTCTTAAACCCTCATTGGTAAAATAATATTGTTACAGTGCATTTAAGAACAATACTGATGACCAACTAACAATAATGCCACATAATTGGACTGAGTGGTATGAAGTATTAGTGGAGGCTGTACAATATTAAACAAACTCTATAAGGCTCCATAAGACCTGTATTTGGTCTGATTTATTCTGTTCAGAATGAGATGATTAAGGGCTCAGACATTCTCTCTCTCTCTCTGTCTCTCTCTATCTCTCTCTCTCTCTCACACACGCACGCACGCACGCACGCACACACACAACTGTACATGCACGCATACACATACAGCTCAGGAGAGAAGGACACAAATCCCCAGGCTCACCTAATTTCATCCCCTCTGTCTATTGAATGAAAACAGACAGAGTACTGTAGCCTTACGGCTGCTGTAATTAATTCTGTTATGATGGATTCCTTCTGGGCTCATCTTCCTGCATGCAGCGAAGTCAAACTCCAGGTTTTAATGAAAACAAAACATTTCATAATCTGAGCTGGGGTTCCTGAGACCACACATTCTCTCTGCTCGCTCCGAGGATGAGGACGAACATGATGAAGGGGGAAGAGAAGCCTGACTGCCGTGAGGGGCTAATATGACTCAAAGTGCAACCCATTTAAACCTCTGTGAAGACTGCTACATGCTCACTGTCAATTGAGTGTGTGGGTGTGTGTGTGTGTGTGTGTGTGTGTACGTGTGCTTGTGTGTGTGTGCATGCGTGCAGTGGGGCTGGGTGGTGGATTGTCAATTTGTCTGTTTTTCTTATTTTAAAACGATCTGCTTTGGTCTCATATTCCATTCTGCAATTTGTATCAAAGTACTAAACTGTCAAAGCTTTTGAGTTCAATGTCAGTGTTTGGCAGGGACAAATGCTCCATCTGTAGGGTCAGTTGAAAGAAAAGAAGAAACATGCTAAATAAATTAGCAGATGGAGCTAAGAGGGGACAAAATGAAAAACTGAATAAAAGAGAAATGCTCAGCTGAATGAAAGTCGTGGCAGAGCAAGGAGTGATGCTCCTCGGGAATAGACTGCTCTTTGTTAAATTCTCTCTCCTTATTGCCTTCAGGAAAAAAAAAGAAAGAAAAAAAAAACCAAACACATAAGTTTGAAGACTCAAAGCTGGATTGCCTAGGGAGATCAGGGTGGGGGTGAGGGGGTCGGGTGGTGGTGTAGATGGCAGGCTCCCAAACCATTTCCTTAAAGGGACTTATGAAAACCATACGAGACCAGAACACAGACCATCAACCCCCCCACCACACACACACACACAAACACACGGCACACACATTCATGCTCTCACAGGCAACACACACACACACTCACATTTGCACACACACAGACTCACTCACGGACACACAAACACACACATGACCTACCCCCACTTCCAAAAACAATCCTCTCCCCCTATATTCCCTCCCTCTTTCCTTCTCGTTCTCCCTCCCTCTCTCTCCCTCTCTTTCTCTCTCTCTCTCTCTCTCTCTCTCTCTCTGAATTCTGGACACAAGTTGCAAGCGCTCTCCGTGGATAGACGGGACTGCAAGCAGGGCAGCGGCGGGGAGGTAGGGAAAGAAAGGGAGCGAGAGAGAGAGAGTCATCAGGGAGGAGCAGCAGAAGAGTTTGAAAGAAGAAGGCAGAGACGGAGAGTAAACTCAGAAAGAGAGGGGGACAAAGAGAGAAAGAAGGAAAGAAATACAGAAAAAAGAAGGAAAGAAAGAAATAAAGAGGCAAACTTTGTGACAGGGATAAGAGGAGAAAGAGAGAGGGCGAGGCAGAGCGAGCGCTGTGTGCGATGGGTCCGGTGGAGCGCTGCTGTGTGCTGCTCTGCGTGCTGTGCCTGTGCTGCAGACGGGGGTTGCGGGGTCAGGACCTGCGCGAGCAGGACGCCGTGTGCCAGGAGGAGGGCTGCTTCGCCGTCTACCTCCAGCGCCGCACCTTCCTGGACTCCTGGAGGAGCTGCAAGGACCGCGGCGGCAACCTGGCCACCATCAAGCGGCCGGAGGAGGCGGCGCTGATCCGGGACCTGTTCTTCGGCGTGGACCCGCGCGGGCAGGGCGCCCGGCTGCGCGTCTGGATCGGCCTGCAGCGCCAGCCCCGCCAGTGCTCCCCAACCCGCCCGCTGCGCGGCTTCACCTGGATCACCGGCGACCAGGACACCCAGTACACCAACTGGCTGCGGGAGGACCAGGCCACCACCTGCTCCGCCCCCCGCTGCGTCGTCATGATGTACGGAGGCTCCGCCCACGACCAGCACGACAACTTCAAATGGCTGGACGGCTCCTGCGCGCTGCCCGTAGACGGGTTCCTCTGCCGCTACAACTACAAGGGCATGTGCCCGGGCATCCTGGACGAGGGGGGCGGGCCTCCCCTCTACACCACCCCCTTCAACCTGATGAGCACCCTGCTGGCCTACGTGCCCTTCGGCTCCGTGGCCACCGTGCCCTGCCCGGAGGGCACCAAAGGGGACCAGACGGTCCTGTGCATGCTGAGGGAGGACGGGTCCGTGGGGTGGTCCAAGGACGCGCCGTTGTGCTCGGACGCGCCCCAAAACTGGTGCGACCGGGACAACGGCGGCTGCGAGCACTTCTGCCTGAACACGGACGGGCACTACTACTGCGAGTGCTCCGAGGGCTTCGTCCTGGCCGCGGACGGCCAGAGCTGCTGGCTGGCCGACGCCTGCCGCGGGGCGCCCTGCGAGTTCGAGTGCCACCCCGCCGCCGACGGCTACCGCTGCGCCTGCCCGCAGGGCTATCTGCTGGCGCCGGACGGGCGCGACTGCGTGGACGTGGACGAGTGCCTGCAGGAGCCCTGCCCGTACGAGTGCGTCAATGCGCCCGGAACCTTCCAGTGCCTCTGCGGCGAGGGCTACGAGAATGCCGAGGACGACGGCGATGGCGACGGCGATGGTGACGGCGTCAGCGAGTGCGAGGACGTGGACGAGTGCCTGGACGAGCCGTGCGAGCACGCCTGCGAGAACATGCCCGGGTCATACGCCTGCCACTGCCACCTGGGCTACGCGCCCGCCCCCGATGACCCCACCAGCTGCCAGGACACCGACGAGTGCCAGATCCCCGGCACGTGCCAGCAGATGTGTGTCAACCACGTGGGGGGGTTCGAGTGCCACTGCGAGGAGGGCTACGAGCTGCAGATCGACCACTTCTCCTGCAGTCCTGTGCTGGACGACGAGGACTCCCCTACCGCCTCCCCTTCTTTCCTGGGGGTCTCCAGCTTTTTAGGGCTCCCCTGGGCGGAACAGGGGCCCCAGTATGCCTGGGAGCTGCCTGATTGGATGACCGAGCCCCCTGATCTGGAGTGGTTCCCCACAGGCCTGGATTGGTTCACGGGAGCCCCAGGGGAGGAGCCTGTCCCCACCCCACACTCTGATTGGATCCCCGACAACCCTGTCCACGACTGGGCCGATCCTGATTGGATAGAGCGTGCCAAGCCTGCCTTGACACCTGCCCCAGGAACCACTCCTGCACCTGACTGGATTGAGGATGAAACCACTCCCACCCCTATACCTGATTGGATTGAGGATGAAACCACTCCCACCCCTATACCTGATTGGATTGAGGATGAAACCACTCCCACCCCTATACCTGATTGGTTTGAGGATGAAACCACTCCCACCCCTATCCCTGATTGGTTTGAGGATGAAACTACTCCCACACCTATACCTGATTGGATGGAGAAAGAAACCACGCCCACTCCAGCACCCAACCGAGTGGCGGAAGTAACCACTTCCACCTCTTTACCTGATTGGCCAGTGGAAAAAACCACTCCTGCACCAGGCTGGCCAGAAGCAGAAACCACACCCACCCCAACACCTCATCGTTTTGATGTTGAACAGAAAACGAGCCGATCGTCTCCCAGCGTTTCTCCAGGGGGAGGGGCAGTGTGGGAGCGGCTGAGGCCCAGCCCTACTCTGGCTGCCCCAGTGGATAGCGTAGCGCTGGGGTCCACTGTGTCTGAGGGTCTGGGTCTGGACAGGGCCCCGGAGTATGAATATGGGGTGGAGGGAGGCGACTCCTTGCTGGACTCCAGGGTCAGTGCGGTGGATGTGTTGGACCCTGCCAGCGGGGCGACGGGACAGGAGGCACGGGTTCCCGCCCCGGAGTGGTACACCGCCGCTCCCCCGCCCCTCACCCCCCTCTCCCCCTTCACGCCCACCCCGGGGGCAGGGGGCGAGCCGGAGCGGGACAGCCGGCAGCGGCAGGACAGGAGCTGGCTGGTGGTGGCGCTGCTGGTGCCCCTCTGCATCTTCGTGGTGGTGATGGTGGCGCTGGGCATCGTGTACTGCACCCGCTGCGCCGTCCAGCCGCGGAGCAAGAGTGTCACCGACTGCTACCGCTGGGTGACCAGTTCCAAACCTGCCACCGGCGCTGCCTCTGGCTCCGCCACCCCTGGCACCAAATCTCGCGTGTAGACTGCAGGGAACGCCGCACGCGCATAAACGAACGAACTGAGGGAGAGACGGAGGGTAAAGCAGATGACTTTTCAGGCTCCCTGTCTGTCATCGTGATGTGAGGCTTTCTGTGGACCTTGACTGACTTAGTGCAGGAAGAACAGACCTCCACAAACCACTGATCCGTTTTCTGTTGTTGCTGTTACTGTTGTTGGTGCTTTGAGCCCCTGTGTTCTCACTTTACTCATAAGATTATTCTGTTTTAAGGCCATGGAAGCATGCCTGGTGAAGTATGTTAGTTTTCTTTTCTGTGTGGGGGGGGTAGGGGGGCTGTTACATGCAAAACAGAGGCCACACTGTACCTTTCATTGGTGCTATTTTCCCCTTTAAAGGAAGCAGTATTTTAGAAAAAAAAACGACAACAATGGCTTGTTATTTTTTATGAAATCTCACTGCTGCAGGTGACAGCAATGCTGATTTCTCATATACTCTATCAATCCCATGCTGTTATCTATATACAGGGCCTATTATTGTCTGACCGAATGACAGCGCATCGTGCTTTTTAGAGTTTGTCTGATACGGATTCGGTGTACATTTTCACCTCTCTGCATGATGTGCGAGGCAGCCCTGAAACCTCTGGGGCAGCTCGATGCAAACGGAGCTGCCAAACAGAAACTCTGGGGCTTTCGCATGGATTCACTCTTAGACGGAGTGGGCCGCCATTGCAACAGAGCGAGAGGTCCTTGTGTGTGCGAATGGGGCGTCTGCCTCAATGTGTGTGAGTGTAGAAATCTTCGTTTAGAGGCCGTTGATGCATGAACAGCGTGATGGATTTGGCCCGGATTGTGCAATAGGCAATTGGAATCATAATCTGCTCATAAAAAGCTGACTCCACAGAGAAAGCATGGCACTCCTGTGTGTGAGAGGTTTTGGGGATGTCTTGTTATGTACTCCCTGACCTAGACACAGTTAACGGTGGGGGGGCTTTGACTACTTTCACAGTCCAAAGTTTATCAGTTCAGGGACACCGGAACCCCTCCTGAACTGAATTCCTGGCTATGCCGCTGTTCCTGACTGCAGTTCCTCCAGTGAACAGGACCCATCCTTAAGCATGCTGATGGTTGGAGGCTCACAGTAATTCGCTCAGTTTGTTGCTGAATGAGTGGTTTAATCACCCACTGATTATTTGACTGCATGGTGTGTGCAGTACGGCTGTCACCGGGCATGTTGTAAGGTCCGGAACACAGCCAATGGGGACATTCCCATAACCCTCTGTTTCACCCAGACCATGACCACAGTTACATTTGCACTTTGAAGTTGCATTGTTCCCTCTAACCTCTGATGGTGATGATGATGATGATGATGATGATGGTGATGATGATGGATGATGATTATGATGATGATGATGATGATGATGATAATAATAATAATAATAATAATAATAATGATGATAATATAATAGCATGATATATTTGTACAGTGCTATTTTTGTTTGCTCAAAGCACTTGGAAATGCAAAAATTAAGATGATCCAATGAAAGTAGTTTTTAAATACCAGCAATAAAAAAATTATCAAGGAGGCAGAATGACATGTAACTCCCAAGAACTGTTTATTTCCTGGACTGGAACTTTAGGCTGATATGACAGCTGGTCTGAAGTGGCCTCTGAGTGTGGGCCTCTTAAATTGTCACTATTTACACTCTTGCCCTGCTAAATGGCCCATTTGAAACACACACACACACACATTCCCACACACAGCTGCACACACACACACACACTCGCACACACTTGCACACACACACACACACACACACAGACACATGCACACACACACATGCACGCACACATCCTCACGCACACACACACACACACACACACACACACGCATATGTGTGTGTGTGAGAACATTTTTAAAAAGATAAGTGCTTAATTTTTGGAACATTTGCCATTGTATGAGTGGGTGACTGGCCTTCATGAAAGTGATTTTTAAGGGACAATTATTTCTTCAGCGAAATCATAGCCTGGTGATTATGACAGCATGCTGCTCCTTTTGCACGCTATGAGGCTGATAGTTAAGAGTGCCACACAATGCCATGCTTTTCATTTTAGCATTCAGCAGCCGTATTTTGACACTGCAGCCAGTGGACATGATTGAGTGTCTTAACAGTTATTCGAGATTTCCACTCTCTAGTCATGTGCGTGCTTTACTGCATGAGCAGTTAACCAGGCTGAAGGTCAGGTGACTGCCCGCACGCAGGGCTGTTGGTCAGCAGCTGCACTGTATCATCTGGGACTGGTGACTTCATAGCCGCCCAGAACCAAAGACTGAGATGCACAGAAACCCACGCGCCGCACTGACGCAGTGACCGGCGACGCAGAACGCTCCGCTCCCGTCCTCCGGTGGTGATGTAATGGTCAGAGTGGTGGCCCAGCTCCGCCCCCTAGAAACGGGCGCTTCCACCGAACTGTCTGTTAACTGGAGGGAGCGGTGGACGCCTGCCGCTGGGAAGCTCCTCCAGCCGGAAACCAGGTTCGGGGAGAGCAGACAGACAGACACACAGACATGCAGCTGCCGGATCAGCGGGGGGGGGTGGGGGTGGGAGGGGGTGGTGCGGCTCGGGTGCAACGGTACCCTGTGAAAACAGTTATCTGCGGGCCGGCTGCCGCGGGGGGCTGGCGGTGCAATTTCCTGAGTCCGCTCAGCCGGAATGCTCTCCGGGGACGCCGCGGCGACGCTCCGCGCATTGCGCTCCGAGCAGGCAGCTCTCCCGCACGTTCACCGCCGGCCAAATTCCTGCAATATTGTGTTTCTGATACCGAGGGGGGGCAGGCTGGAGGCATGCTCAGTGTATCTCCTGTGGGGCTTTGGTCCTTCTCGTTTACTACAAAATTTACATTCATTTGAGTGCGGACATTAGTTCAGCTCCATCACAATATTTTTTCCAGTGCCTGTCAAGCTCAGGTTAATGGGTTAGTGTTGCACGTGCATGTTAAAAACAATACGACCTTGGTGATTGGACTGAGCAAACTCCTTTACACGTTCAGACCATAAGTACAGATCTACCTGAGTTTTGTAATGTCAAAGATTCGCATTAAATTAAATGTACTATTATGAACAGAACATTGCATTGTATGGCAATATGTTTATGTGTTGCTTGTGTGCGTGTGTGTGTGTGATTGATGTTGTGACAGTTGTTCCAGAACCAAAATGGTTTTTCTTCTCAGAGGAAACGCATACTCCCCCATAAAATAAACAAATGTATTATTTTATTTTTCAATGTAAAGTTCCAAACCATGTAAAACAGAAAGCATGTGTTTTAACCATAATCATAAGTTTCATTTCAACTTTGGGGGAGGCATCCTACTGGACCACTTAGTCTTGCACAGTCAACCTTCAAGTCTCACAAGTATACTAGCTTGCCTAGCAATTAATTCATAGGGAAATATTGGGGGTGACATGTCTTCCTCTCCCTCCCATACCTGGGGTGCGGTTTCAACACTACACTACACTGCACAGACTCACCCCAGAGTCTGATCTGACTCGTTAAAGGAGACCTTCACCCCTATCTTTTACTCTTTCTGACCCCAAGGTATGTGTGCATGTCGTTCATTTTTATGTCTTATTTGTCATTGAGTTAGCACAGTTAGCATTCAATGCACTACATGCCATGTTCATAACTTTCGCCACAGACGCACGAACACGCACACACAGAAACACAAAGGCAGATTCATGTGTGCGTTGTCGTAGGAGTTTAAGCAGCTTAATGTGCTTCTTATTATTTCGAATGCAGCGCTGTGGGCGTTGTTTGGGACCCAGGGTTGCCTGTAATTACACAGAAAATGGCTCTCATCAGCAGTGGCTTGAATGTGGCCGTTCTAATTAAAGCCCTGTGACGGCTGACAGTGCAGTAAACCCTTAATCCCGCGTTAATTCAACTCTAACAGAGTACGTATGAGTCCAACAGGGACCATATGTACTCCGTAAGAGTTGATTTATTTATCTACTGTCTGTGCTCCTCCACTGGGACAGAGAGCAACATTTCAGGCTTTGTACATCTTCTACCCGATCCGCGTCACTGGGGCTCTGGCTGTGCATAGACACTGGGGCTCTGGCTGTCCATGAACACTGGGGCTCTGGCTGTGCATAGACACTGGGGCTCTGGCTGTGCATAGACACTGGGACTCTGGCTGTGCATAGACACTGGGACTCTGGCTGTCCATGAACACTGGGGCTCTGGCTGTCTATGGACACTGGGGCTCTGGCTGTCCATAGACACTGGGGGTCTGGCTGTCCATGAACACTGGGGGTCTGGCTGTCCATGAACACTGGGGGTCTGGCTGTCCATGGACACTGGGGGTCTGGCTGTCTATGAACACTGGGGGTCTGGCTGTCCATGGACACTGGGGGTCTGGCTGTCCATGGACACTGGGGGTCTGGCAGGCCATTGAACTTATGGTCTCCAGCTGGCGAAGGCTCTGATTTGGGTGGCAGTGCAGGGGGTGGTGTTTGGCACCTTCCCCCCCAGACGTGCTCTGAGGTGTCAAGACAAGACAGGCCACTCAAACAATGGCGGGCCTGTGGAATGGTCACAATGCGGTGGTTCAGGGAGTGGAGGAGCCCGGTGGGGGGTGGGGGGTGGGGGGGGGGGGGGGTTGGCCTGCGGGAGACGTGGGGGCGTCGGCCTGCGGGAGACGTGGGGGTGTCCTCGCTTGTTAGCCGCATCCGATGCATCTCCAGGATTGGATCAGGTTACTGGGAAAACGCAATACGGTGTTTTTTTTTTTTCCCTCTCCTCTCTCCTAATAGGAACCGTGTGTGGCCGCCCGACTCCTGCTCGCGACCCAGGGAAACACAATTGCTTTCTGTCTTTCGTTTACGTCTTTCCGCCCTCTTTCTCGCCGTCTGTCCCACAGCCTCTCACTGAAGAAGGTTCCAGATGTCTGGATAACAGCAGCATCATGGAACTCTTTGCAATCTCACATGATGCGTAATCATAAAATAGAACCAAACAGCTTCTCTTTCATGGCCCTTAACAAGTAAATAACTGCTACCGCCCTGCGTATCTCTCAATGGGGGGGTGGGGGGGGGGGCAGGGAGGCGGGGGTCACTTGTCACAGGAATTATGATCATTTGGTCTGATACTTTTATATTTTATGAATATTATTTTCTTTTTTAATTGCATTTTATGAGTATCTTCATGTTCTTGCTGCACACCACGAAAGGCGACTGGCAGTCACATAATAGAATAATAAACATAACAGAAATGGAGGAATGAACAAACTGTTAAAAAAATAGATTAATAATTACCATACCATTTGAATTAAATAATAACCTCATGCACCGCTTTAGCAGTGTAATGGATCTTCTTCAGTGACTCGTGAATTTAATAAGAGGGTGAATTACAATTGCACAGATTGCGGTTGATGTTGCTGTGTACCTGAACTACAGCACAGGCTGCAGACACAATCCCAAACAATGCTGCTACAATCGCAAAGAATGCTGCCACAATCGCAAAGGATGCTGTCACGGTCAGAATGAATGCTGTCACAGTCGGAAAAAATGTTGTCACAATCAAAAAGGATGCTGTCACAGTCTCAAAGAATGCTGTCATAATCGCAACAAATGTTGTCACAATCGCTGAGAATGCAGTCACTGCTGGGCACAGTGAGGTCACTGTTTTGCAGAATGTGGTCACAGTTGTGCACTTTGGTCACCCCTGAGCTCTTTCGATGTGCAGTCACACCACACCTCTGAGGGAGGGGCAGCAGGGGACAGCACAGGCAGAGCCTCCATCCAAAAAAGAACCCGCCACCAGCATCACGTCTGTAAACAGAAGATTCCCACAAGCAGTCGGTTCCGGCACACGCTTGCTCTGTCCATTTAAAATATCTCATAAACAGCAGAAAAGCTCACATCTATCGTTGGTTCACTTCTAGTAACAGAGACAGCCAGATAATAGGATAATGTCTGTGTCATGGTCCTATAAGCACTCAGTAGTGACTATGCATGTTTTATGAATGGAGGCATTGTCCTATTGAACGATGCCATGCTGTACAGGAAAGAAATACATTAATATGGGGTGGGTGAGATTGCTCAGCACCGTTAAGAAATGGTTGACATTGACCTTACTTTTCCTAGGGTATGAGCAAACTGAAACCACTGCAGAAAATATGCTGCACATCATTATGGAACAACTAGAACCCTTCACTTTTAGAACACTGTTGTGTTTCCATCTTTTTATCACTACTTGCATCTCCTTCTTATTCATGGAGGTACACCGATAAGTTGAAACCTGAACTGTTTCTCTCTCCCTCGCTACCCCTCTCCTTCCTCCACCATCTCCCCTTCTCCTTATATTGAATTAATATAAAAAATCCAAGCTTCTATCTTAAACTTAAAAAATAAAATGCAAAACGTTCAAGGTTTCCCTTTCTCTGAATTAAGAATTCAAATGGACCTTATTTAGGCAAGATAAACATTTCTACGCTATTACAACACTGCAATTTACCTGTAATTGTATGGCTAGTTTACAGCACAATGCAATTGACAGCTCCCAGTCCCTCCTCTTCCCTCCCCTCCCCCTCTCTTGCTCTCTCTCTCTCTCTGATTTTTGGCAAGTCAGGTTTACTCCTGGAGCAGGCTGTAGCTGTCGGTCACTGAAAGCCTTCGGGTTGAACTCACAGCTCCGGGGTTCCCCACCGAGGGAACTTCGGTAATTGGCGTAATGGCAGAGCTTGTTTATTCTCTGACCATAAACCATGGCACGGCGACCAGGGGAAACGCGTGTTCCCTTATTTGAACAAAATGAAAAATTAAAGCCTGTATAATATGGATTGTTGAATTTATTCATGTTTTCTTTTCTTCTCTTTTCTTTTAGATCAAAGATAGTGCTTTGCCAAAATTATGCAAGCCAAGACAGCCTGCTGAAACCATATTCTCTCCGGATGGGAATCTGGAGACGTTGTTTTGCTCACAGCGAGAGCAGAAAGTCCCCTAGTTGCATTGTTTATGCTGGGTGTTCAGAGCGTTCAGTAAGGGGATCCACGCTGCAGTGTTTAGGCGGGGCGTTTAGTAAAGATGCACACTGCAGTGTTTAGTCAGGGCATTCAGTAAAGATGCGCACTGCAGTGTTCAGATAGGGTGTTTAGTACCAATGCACACTGCTGTCAGTGTTCAGTCAGGGTGTTAGGGACACAGTAAAATGTTGTGTTATTTCAACTCCAACAGAGTTGAATGGATTCATTAGAATGGATTCATACTGCAGTGTTCAGTACAGTTTCAGTACAGATTCATCACCGATTCTTCATATTTTAGTTCTTGTCATATTGCAGCCTGCATTCACACATCTGTTCTGCATTGATACAGCAGAAATGAGAAAATACAAAGCTGTACTCCTCTGTCCAAAAGCCTTAAGATATGGTGTTTAAACAAGCCACATTGTGATTGCAAACCAAATGCTGGCTTCCTTTGATGTGCTCTTTACTCAGACATCACGTACACCGTAGATGGGGATTTCTCTTTGCCCGGAAGCCTTCCAGCTCACAGGCCAGTCTCATATCCTCAGAAATATTTGCTGGTTGATTCCCACCCCCATCTGTGTTTTCTCAGGGATGGGAGATGATATTTCTCCTGTTTGTTGTGTCAGCAGCTCCAGACACACAGGGTCTGATGTGACCGGACACCTGCAGAACAGGTGACAACGAACCTGGTTGGTACTACAAATGATGATAATGGTGATACTTGTGTTGATTATGATGATGATGACAATAGCCTGCCCCCAACACACACATCTGTGCACAGATGCTCATGCATACATACAGTATGTGCACAAGCCAAACAGACAAGCATGTACAGATGCATTGGCTCACATGTTGACATGTATGCACACACATGAATATGCATGAAAGCACACATATGTGTGCCAAGTAAACTGGAGTAAATCTGACTATTTAATTGAGTATTGACGATAGGGAGGACAACTGTCAATGGATCAGCAGCAATCTGGGAACAGATTTGGGAACAGGTTCAGCATTTCTGGTTTGCAGAGCCAATATAAATACAAAGAGTCTAGATCGTCTACAAATGCAAACGGCAGGCTACAAGTGCAACAAGCTGTCTACAAATACAAAGGGCAGTCTACAAATGCAACGAGCAGTTTATAAATGCAAGGATCTACAAATACAGAGCAGTTACACGCAAGGCAGTCTCATACGAGCCCTAAATGCAACGAGCGTTACATAAAGGCAGTCTACAAATACAACGAGCAGTCTACAAATGCAAAGGGCAGTCTACAAATGCAACGAGCAGTCTACAAATGCAAAGGGCAGTCTACAAATACAACGAGCAGTCTACAAATGCAAAGGGCAGTCTACAAATACAACGAGCAGTCTACAAATGCAAAGGCAGTCTACAAATGCAAAGAGCAGCCTACAAATGCAAAGAGCAGCCTACAAATGTAACGAGCTATCTACACATGCAAAGAGCATTCTATGTGCATGGGATATTATTGATAGGGTGTGGGCAATGATGCTGTAAGCTGGCAGTATACTTAGTAAGAAGAAAGAACTTCAGGATTGAGAACCACCGGCATGTCCACAAACACTGTTGTTGGTATACTCAGTGAGAACACCACACCATTTAAAGTCACTCCACGCCACTGGGGCGTGAATAATTACGAGGAAGCTATTAACCGGGACTGGAATCTCGCCCAGACCTCCGTCTCGCGGCTATGCCATGGATGTATAAAGAGAAGGGCTACGCGAGATTACAACACAAAATGAAAAGTTTAAAGTGTTTAAAGTGGAGCTTATCTAGCTATGCAAAAGAAGAACAAAAGGCAAAGGAGATGGTACGTTCGCCCTCTAAATCAGAGTAGGACGGAGAATGGAGAATGTTGTCTGTACATTCGGGAAATGCGGAGTTTAGTCGAGGGGTCCACTTTCTCTTATTTCCGAATGTGTGCTAGGCGTTTTGATGACTTGCTGAAACGAGTAGCACCATTCATCAAACATGCGGGAACTCACAGAATTCCCATCTCTACAGAAGAGAGATTGGCGTTGACTCTCCGTACATTAGCATGTGAAGTCTGCCCTCTGCACTCTCAACCGTGACGTAACCAACCATTTGATATTTGGACCAATAGCTGAGAGGGAGAGGTCGGAGAACAAGAAAGAAGTTTTCCAAAAGTTCTCCCTGGAGGCCGTCGCACACTGCACCATACGAACACGCAACACCGCGTCTTTTTGTTCTTCAGTTGTTCTCATTGGTTCGTTTTGCTCAAAAAGTTCTACTTCTTACGAAGTACACTGCCTACTGTAACCTGCAGGCTATACATGACATTCCCTAGCCTTCCCAGAATTCCCTTGAAATGAAGGTAGATTCAGCAGAACCTACAGAGTCTCAAAAAGACAGATATGAGTGGATTCAACTGGAACAAACATCTCCAGGCTGATCACATGAAGGCCATCGTAAGCACTGGCCTGTGAGCAGGACTGACATTACTAAGGGCTGGGCTGAGAGAAAGAGAAGGGCAGGAGATATTAAAAGCAGATGTGCGTTCCTGTAGCCAGCGAGCAGCCGTACCTCTCAAAACCTGTTTTATGTTGAGAAAGAACAACAATCTAGGGATCAGAGATTAAAGTGTCTCTTGAGAAGAGACAGAGATGTAAAGAAGCCTACCTTAAGCCTCAAGTGTCCTTGTTGAGCTCCTGAAGCTATGTCACTTTGATTATTTTTTGGATGCTGAGAAAATATTGGTCAATACCCAGTAAGCAAAACATAATTAGCAATGTGCAAAAAAAAAAAAAGTAAAAATAAACATAAGAAATGAATCAGAAGATTTTTCATTTGCCGCTGGACCTTGCAATATGTATTTGGAATATGCAATATAATATTTAAAATCAATAGATTAATTTTGTGCATGTGTACGTTGTGCTTGTGTGCATGCTTGCATATGTGTGCTTATGTGTGTGAAAAATACATCTACAGATGAGTGGCCTGGAACCAGTGCGAATTCCATTCATTTTGTCAAATGAAATTACTCACACACTAGTTTTTCAAGAGTATATACTTTACCTCGCGGGAATCACTGAACTTTGGAATCACTGAACTTTGTCTCTCCGTGTTTCCTTAGAGATTCTGTTTCTTTCATATTATTATCAGTACTTGTCTACTGCAAATTCATTGGCTCATGGCAGCCATATTATTTGAAATGAGATTTTAGATCTTGTTCCAGAAACAATATATACATATCATAAATAATAATAGATATCATGCAAATAGAACTGTTTCTTTAATCAAAAAGGAGGTGAATTTCTGGTTCCTTGAAACAGATCATTGTGAAGAACTAGGCTAGTAATGTTGGTGTGAATTCACTAGGTCACATTGGGAAAGGGTTATGATTGCTTAAAGATAAAGCAAAATAAAATTTAAAAAACGTAAAATACACTCGACTGGTACAATGCCACCAATTGATCAGTCTTCAGTAAAATTGTTCATTGGCTGCTTGGAGTATCCTTTGATCAATGTGCCAAGCTTTGAAATAACCGACCAGAGGGCTTTGCAGGAGCAGGACAAAAAAGAGAGAATAATAATAAAATCAGCAAATTCAATGGAGTGCCCACGCTCCTCTTCGAATCTGGCCTTCCAAACACATAATTTATTTATTGTATAAGTCTGAAAGTATGCGGCAGACAGTTTTGATTAGACAAGTCTGAGCCATGACATCATTCATTCCACACATCATTCCCCAGTGCCAGTCTGTTCAGCCGCATCTTTGGCCATTTGATTGCATTGTACTTTGCATGCAGTTGATGAGTAAGAAATTGCTCCCTACTTTTCAATTGTCATACAATATCGCGACTAAGTTCAGTGTTTGGTGAAAAAGACCTGCCTGTCTTCTGTGAGAGCCGAAAGCTCACAGCACTTGCCTACATCTGACACTCAGAAGGAAGGGCATATATCATAGCACTTAGGCAGTATCAGTCTTGTCTTTGCCCCCTAAAGTATTTCAGGGCAGCTGCCTCGGGCGGACAGTGGGGAGTAACGTGAGTTTGCTGGTGGCTTGGAAGTGCAGCTGGAGAGCCCTGCACTCGGGGTCCAGCGCAGGAAGGAGTTTACATTCCTCAAGACATTCGGCAAGACCCATTTATCTCAATAGGGGCCCCCTTGAAAACAGATCTGTTTCTTAACACCCTCATTCACCCCTTCGCTCTCAACACCGCCACCCCCCCCCCATCCCAAACCCCCATGGCCTCCGACCTCCGCCGTGTTGTCTACTCCTCTGTCACAGGGGTCAAAGGTCAGCGAGGTTGAGATGTGAATAATATCACCTGCCTCTGATGGCAGCCTTAAAGCTGTGGGAAGCTATCTCATCCCTGTTTTAGCTGCAGGGCACTGTGTGTCATGCTCTACTCTAAGCCAGTCTCATTCTGCTCCGTATTGAAAGCTAGGGGACTGCTGTTCTCATTTGAAAAAATTTTCTCCTTCCATTTAAAATTCCCAGTTGCAGCTGCAGGCTACTTTGGTAGGGCGGGCGACTAATGTGTGCATCTGCAGTAATGCGTGATGTCAGCCTGCCATCCGCCAACTGGGCCAATCAGAGTCCACCAGTGGAAGCTGACAAAAGTGATGCACACAAATGACAGGATCCCAATTGGCCAGAGGGGTCGCTATTGGGGCATGAGGTGGGAGATAACTGTCTCTCTAGACTATGACCTGTTACTGTATGAGTTGCACCAAGCTACTCCCTGCCACTGCTGGGACTGAACCACCTTAGATTTGATCTGGCCCTTAGTGCCTTATCTGATTGAAATTATTCTATATAATAATAATAATAATAACAACAACAACAACAACAACAACAACAACAATAATAATAATAATAATAATAATGAATGATTTTTATCTGTATGGGATAGCGCTCACAAGCCAGTAATATGGGACATAGAGTTAAAAAATAACACTGAGTAACACAGTGAAGCTATTGCCAGGCTTTTATGTGTTACCTATGGGTTACTTGAAAAAGAAGTATATATATTTAAAAGGACATCCATTTTTAAAGAACACCAGCGGTGGGCGGCTGGAAGCAGGGTCTTTTCAGGTGGAATGGAAGTTATTTTGATTTTTATGTTTTGTCCAGAGCTAGGCCACATTCCAGCTCACAGTGCCGTTCTGTCTTTGTCGTTAATGCTATAAAGCCAGGAATCTGAAAAATTAGACATATAAAATCAGTGCCTGCACTGTCTCTCTCAATTTACCCTATTCAGGTTGCAGCTACGAGAGCAAAATATTAGAAAACAAACAGCGATCTTCTTGTTTGTGTTGCTAATCCCAGCTAAATTACTCCCCGTCAACCCACGCAGGAACACAATGGCCCATTATCCGAACTAGTTAGAACCAGATGTGGCTGACTTGGGATCAGTAATAAAATCAGTTAAAACAGCATTCTGCTCAGTGGCCTTCCCTTCAGGCTCTCACAGAGAGATCCTGTCAGATATGAACGTAGTTCCTATTCGGGCTTGGGCACCTTATTAAGGCCGGCCTGTTTGGCCATTGCTGGATCTAGTTTAATACCCCTCTGTCTGCATGGTCCCTACCTGTAGCAGTGCTTTTACTTGATAGTGGCACATAACCTTGGCTTTGTTTGAAAAATCCTATTTCTAATGGAGATTATCAGAGTTTTGCATTGTATTATTATTATTATTATATTGTTGTGGTTGCTGCTATTGCGTTATTATGGGATTTTCTATGTATTTTGCAATCATTCGCTTGTTTTCGATAGATTCTCTTATCCACTGTAATGAAATCATAGCATCATAGAATCATTCATTAGACACATATGTATCGGTAAGAAAGTAAGTAAAAAAATGAACAGGTAGAGAACAGGCAGAGTCATAGTAAATGGGCATTAAGTTGAGAAACAGTGCTGAAGTGGCATGTAAAGTGATGTTTTCAGCAGTCAGCCTGACCTTGTGACTGTGTACCACCTTATTACGGGCACCATATTGAAGTAGAAAAAGCTTATTAAAGCACACTCTTCCTTTCTGGTGAAGTCTGATCGCTGTTCCTGTGGTATCAGCAAATCATCGGTCTAATGCAAGAGATCTGGATTTTACATTACCTAGATTCTACAAAGGCAGGCAATGGTACATTAACTGTTTGGTAGCTCCCTTCATTGAGAAGATACTACTCACTGCCTATGAATGACTTAAAAAATACTTATAAATGCTAAATGGACATCATTTAGTGCGATAAAGCATTAACTGACACATTTTGCGTGTCATAAGGTAATTTTTAAGGAGGAGTGATGTCACCTTCACAGAGAAGTTGTTGTATTAAAGCATATAGTTTGCTCACCTATCTTGCTTGAAAACTTTTCAGCCCTCCCAAATTCCTTTGCACCATAGGATGGATGATGAACTCTCTTCCAGAACCCTTTGTCCATCATTAATGGATGACAAACGTGCTTCCAGAACCGTTGGCACATCATTAATGGATGACAAGCATGCTTCTAGAACCCTTTGTACATTAATAATGGATGACAAACCTGCTTCCAGAATCCTCTGCACTGTTTGCACTGTAGCAATGAATGGCACATACTCTCAGAACTCTTTGAGCATTAGTGATGCGTGACAGTGATTGTGTTCTGTTATGCGTATACTGGTGTTCTATGAAATACAGTAATCACCTTATTTTTTCAAACAAAATCGTGAAAAGACATTAATTAGAGTAAGTGTGACACCCTCCTGCAACCGAATAAAATAAATTATTGAAATAATTTACATGCATATTTTAGCTGCATTTTACCTACCTTCGTATCATTAGTGTATGTTAGCATGCTATGATAACTGGCATGTTATAGCTAATCTGTGGATATTTTGTTGTAATTAATTAAATTATTATCCCTTGAGGCACAATTCAATATTGAACATTTTTCAATATCTGTCAGAAACAATATGAGAAATCATTTGTAAACAAATTCAACCACTGTTTCATTGGTGGTTGCTCAGGTAAATGATGGCTGCTGTATTCAATGCAATGATTTCTGGGATATACGAGTGTGCATGATGCATTCTCAGATTTGTGGTTGAGGATCACAGTATGTACAATATGGCAATCATACTTTCTTTGTGTTATAGGTGAGAACACAAGTATACACAATGCAACACAACCGGGCACTCTCCCAGAATTTTGGCAGTGTCCAAAACAGCTTACTTGCCTACTATTGTGTATACGAGCTGTATGCAACATGTAAGTGGGCAAGTAAGCAGCTGTGGACACGGCCCTAGATAAATACTGTAGCAATGGATGACAAACACTCTCCCAGAATCCTTTGCACCACAGTAATGGATGAAAAACAGAAGCTACCCTGAGGTGGAACAGCAGCAGTTGCACATAAGGCACCGGCAGAAACCGCTTTCATTCTGACATGATTAATGTGAAATCCTGGGTAGACTATTCCTCAACAGCAAAACAAACAAAAAATAATTTAAAAAAATGCAACGTAGATCACCCAAGCACAGCAAGACGCCCCCCACCCCCCACCCTGATTCCTCACACAATCCCTGGCTCCGCCTGTGGTCAGTTGCCGAGTGCCATTGCGCACAATAACATGTTTTGTGAGGTCTAATTACACAGAGAGAGGCTTGGCGTGTGGCCTCGCTTTCATGTTTAGGTCCGCCCCGTCACCGGCAGCCCCGGAGTGACGTGTTCATTAATTCAGCTCATCGCATCCGTCCTCACCACATATGTCTGCGGCCCGTCAGTCTAAACACCGTCTTTCTACTTATGAGCATTCTTGTGCGGGGGTTACCCGTTAGAGGACACGGGCATGTAAACACATAAAGATCCCCTGATTGCTGTTCCTGGAGCTGTACCTCTGAGGCTATTATACACATCTACCCCGAATCACATTTCTGGAGAAGTGGGACCATCTGTTAACCCCTGGCAATGAAACCAGCCAGACAGCCAGCGTGATCAATGTGTCAATGGCATTCAGGTGTTCACATTTAAATGCTCTTTGAGTAATTTAATCAAAAAGATTTCCAAATAAGGCTGTGTTGCTTTATTCTCAGTGTGGAACCTTTGCTGTTGTTTAAACTATGACAAAGAATGACTGAATATCTTGAATCTCTAGAAAAAATGAACAAAACAAAACAAGCATGGCAAAAATAAAAAGTAAACATTTTACAGAAATATGTCACTAGCAAAAAATTACACACAATTTATAGAAAAACACAAGGAGCGGTTGAGGGGGAAGGGGCAGCCAGTGGATGACTGATTGCTATTCAGTTATTTATTCATGGGTCCAGATGTTTACTGGGCACTGGTTGTCTATTTGGAGGAGGATGGATGTAGGGAGGGAGGGGTCAGCAGAGATTTTGCTCTTTGCCCTCCTGACCCTGTCCTTATGCACTTCCCCCATACCTCAAAACTTTTCATTGGAATCCTATTTATAATTTGCATAAGGAGTTTTATTTTTAAAAAAGTGTTTTGACCCGACCATTTTATTTTATTGTATTTGTGATTTGTGAGAGAATATCATTCACCAAGTCTCTCATAGACATGTGACTGATTTAATTATCAGAGGTTAACTGGGAGCCTCCACTCCTCCTGCAATAGGTGGTGAAAGCCTGGAGTACTTATTACCATTCTTTAGAACTGAGAGTGAGTGAAGACGATTACGTGCATTACAGGTAGACTGCTGTATAATTGGGGGAGTCTCGGTTGACACTGCACTACACTGATAGTACACTATTTGAGTGGAGTTTGCCAGTGTCCTGGTCAAACTCTCCTGCGATCTGGGATAACCTCCCCTAGTTTAAGCAACTTAATTATCCCTTACTCTCCACCTTAGCTGATTTGTGGTGAGTGCTTTGGTGCAAAATTTATGCTGTGCATTCCCAGGTGGGTGCTACATTAGCGGTGGATATGTTTCCACCATAAAAACGGGCTCTTAAATGAGTTTCCCTCGTCATTGTTTTCTCAGCAAGAAATAATTGTCTGGAACCTCTAAATGGCCCAGAGGGATGACGTCAAATATTTTACAGGGAAAAAGAACAAACTAATAAATCTATCCCAATTTTAGAAATAGTGAAAAAGCTTGAAAATCCCCAATATTACAATGCTAATGTTTATGATTTAGAATAAACCACAAGAAGTGATGAGAAATATTTTTATTTCACTGTCAAAAATTGGCCCATTCATATTGAGTCTCAATTGAGGGAATGTTGTGCTGGATACATCCACTAGAGGCACTAGAGAGCATAAATGAGTACACCTGAATGAATGAATGAATGAATGAGTGAATGAATGAATGAATCATTGCATTTATGTAGCACTTTCCCGAACGCCTAAAGTGCTTTACAGTGATGAGTGGGAACTCACCTCACCCACCACTAATGCACATAGCACATTGTTATGCATTTGACATGTGACCAGATGAATCCAACACACTTCCTCATCTGCATTCATTCCATTAGGGAATAATAGCAAGTCCTGGTATCTAGTTAACATAGTACATACTGTAGTACTATTGCAGCACACTCAACAGTGCACTGCCGAGTATATAACGGGCCAGGGGTTTTTCAAACTCGATCCTGAGGACCCACTCTAATTGCTGGTTTCCTTCCCTACCATAATTGCAAACTTTGAATAGTATTGAGCTATTAACTATACTTAATCAGACACTTAATGTCTGCTGAAGGGTTCACATTATGTCAGAAATAGCTTTGTGTGCCACGAAGAATAAATATTCCACATTCACATTCCCAGGACTAATAACAGTCATATCAAACACTGCTTTCATTTTCTGTAATGTGCTGTATGACAAATTATTTCTTTATAAAGAGGTTAAATCTCAGAATTGATTTCATTATGAGTGTAATCAATGGGGTCAATTGTTGAAAATGAGGTCATCTGGTGACTGAAACAGCTATTTTAGAAATATTTAAGTTCAGAACCAGAGAAAATGGCAATAGGACAAACCTGCATTATGTTGTAATACATGAACGTACAAAATTATGCTTGAATTTAAAACGTTTTTAACAAAATTAATTGATCAAGATATTGGCTGTGATAAAAACCAGTGTATAGAGTGGGTTTCCCCAGGGCCGAGTTTGAAAACTCACTGCCATAGATTGAACTTCCATAGAACACTTGCCAAAAGTACTTTAGAGTGTACAGCACATCCAAGGAACATTGAGCAGTAAGAAAAGATCAGTGTCCCCGTATGAGCAGAGTGAGTGAATGCAGAGGGAGTTGCCTACGATACGAGTTTTGTTGTTGCCACAACTGTCGTAATGCTCCCGTTTGACTGGAGTAAAAAAGCAGCCTACTTTAAGAAAAGGCAAATAAGTCATTGCAATGACATAACATATTTAATAGATAGGCCAGAGAACGTTAATTTATTTTACGTGTTTTGCAAAGCTCTGTCACAGAACTCCCCTGGCGCCTTCGTGGCATGTTTTTCTGTGCAAACAATTTGTAGCTGACGAGTTTGGAAGAACAGCTCCTGTCAAATCCAGGAGTCCACAGGGAGTTTTGGAAAGTCAATTGTGCAGAGTTGCTTGGGGTCACTAAGCTGAACTACAAGGAATGAAAGGATGAAAGAAACAAGGTTTCTTCTGGTGCGCACCCTGATTTTAATATATGGTCAGTTTCTCTGCAACTTCTCTTAATATTTTGACATCGGCTATTTACTGTTTTGGCTGCACTGTGCTTCTGCTGAGCTGATGTTTGGCACACATTTTAGTTCTTCAGTATTATTGTACGTTTCACGTGTTCTGATTTTTCTGCTCTCAAACCAGCGGATCATTTTAACAAGGCTTTTGTCATGCCCTGAGATAAGTGTGAGCTTTTCACTCAGCAATCCCTGAGCCATGCCAGCACAGCAGTATTCGGTGAGATGGCCCTCTCCAGGTCCAAAAATCCAGAATAGAAACTAAGGTGCAAAGAATGATACGACATGGCAGAATACCAACTGCCCTGTCTCATTATACGCGGCTCAGTTGGGAGTTTTATTAGTAGGCCTGAATCCGTCTCTGTTATTGTGTTCCCTAGAAGCAATGTGTAGCGCTACTTTGTCTACTTGGACAAGTCTGAAAAAACCCTTTAACACTTTATAGTTCTTTACTGAACATTCTAATGCTGATGTATGTAACAGCTGCTACTGGTAACTGAAAGCAGTGGAGGGCTAGAACACTGACACTGACAAAAAAATAAAAATCCAAAAAACCTACTCTTCAAATTAGTGTGGTAACTTCAGGACAGGCTCAGGTCAGCAAGAAGAGTAGACTTCCAACCTGCATTTATAACTTGTTTATAGTCAGCTAGTTTCTAAAGTAGAGGTTTTGATGATGAAACCAAGTCTCACTGCATTTGTACATTTGTAGCATCAACATGGAGGGAGTAAGCAAAAATAAATAAAATAAAATAAAATCTTCATGCATTATTTTGGTTTACTCATGCAATCCTCCCAGTCCTGAATCCTCAAAGGATGTAGGATAGACATCCATCCGTTCGGGTCAGATTTTCAGATGTACGCTCCCTGGTAGACATTCCTGTAAGCTAGTGAGCGTTGACGAAGGGCAAATCTGGTCAGACCAGACGTTTCCCTGCAAAATGCACGTCACAGTTTCGGTAAAATGTTGTGCATAAGGTGGATACAGATCCTTGTCTATTGCTTAAAGTTAAAGGTTACACGATAAACAACGTAGTTACAGTACCAGGGGAACATGTAAGGAGCATTGCAATTTTTTCTTCAATATTTTAATCAATTGCAACTTTAATCAATTGCAAACTTTACTTGCTGCTCTCACCTTACATCCACCTTTCTTTTTTTCTCTGTGCAGGGTTTCTGTGTACACAAGCAAGAAGGAAGGAAGTCCTGGGTTTTTTCTCACTCTGTCTATACGGGTTACCTCTGGCTACTCCAGTTTTGTCCCGCATGCAGGTAGAAAGTTAAGCTAGTTGGAGACTCTAAATTTCCTGTAGGTATGAGAGAGTGAATGGTATGTATGGACTGGCGACCTGTCCAGGGTGTATTCCTGTCTCTCGTCCAATGCATGCTGGGATCGACTCCAGCCCACCAGCGATCCTGACCAGGGATAAGCAGTTTAGATAATGGATGGATAGGCCACCCATAATTTAGTGGATGTCAGATGCTGCGATGGGAAAAATGAAAAGTCGTCCCTCATTTTCACAGAAAATATGAATATGTCCTACAGAGAATATGAATATGTCCAAGATTGTACAACTTGTAACCAATATGCCTAACAAAAGCTGTTGCATGTATTTTTGGCAATATAGCTCATGTAAATCATACGTATGCACTTACTGTACAGTCTCCTGCAATTTACATCACTCTAGGATAAGAACGACTGCTGAATGGATGTAATTTAATGTGATGTAATGAAATGTTGAGATGAAATGTAATGTTATGTTATGTTATGTTAAATCACTGTCAAATACAATCAGATAAATATGTTGTTCTTTTATAGCAACTTAAGAAATGACCAGCCCCCCCCCCCCAGGCTTCCTGTGAATAAAGAAAATAATGTCATGTATGCTTGTCCATGCTTACTGATGTGTTTTTGACATGATGATTGACAGGCCAGGAGTGGACACACCTGGGCCTGTAGAGAAGAAGAGGGGGTTCTGCACCATTGCATGGCTGAATGGCTGCAGAAGAAAAAGGTTTCAATGAACTTTTTAAAAATATATACATGAAAGCACATGCTGAAATAGCTTGCACAGGTCTGATTTCTTGTTTCTAAGTGCTGTCACCCCCATGATACTTTTTATCCCACAACAAAATAAACAACATTTACAACATTAACAACATCAATGAAAATTCAGTTAGTTGTAAAAGATGACTATACAGACATTTACTTAATTAAGGCATGGACCAGTCATTCGTTATTCTAAGCAGCAAAAATAATCACATCTGACTCTCTCACAAGACTGTAATATTGACTTTTCTGATAAGGTTCTCAATGCTCTGCCAACAAGATATTGTATCTGCTGCTTTATTGTTGCATTACTTTGATTAATGAAGGAAATTAATTACTGTATGTGTAACAACTTTATGACAAGGTAAAAAATATATTGAGAACGAGTTTCAGGAGATGGATAACTTCAAGTGCAATAATTTATTATGAAATCACACCAAGCCTCTCAGTCAACAGCATAACACCTTTAACTTACTTAATTTTGAAATGAACACGGTTTCACATCATAAATATGATTTCAGTTCCCTGAAAAAATGAAAAACATAGACTACAGCAACTTAAATTTTCACCTGCACTTGGTATATCTGTACACTGTAATCTGTACATTGTACTTTTTGTAATGACACTGGGGCCTGCCAAGAAAACAGGAACCGAGTTCTCATTTGATAAACGTGCTCTATTTGTGCTGCTGTAAACATTAATTTCCAGGTTTTGTTTTATGGGAGCTCAGGATAAACTGTGAATATATATTGACCATATCTTTCACATTTTGTTGGCTTCCTCCTGCAGAAGAAAGAAAAGTAGCAACATAAGGATGCACCGATGCCCAGGGTTCAATTAGTTAACACATTAACATTAGCGCTTTCATAAAAGGGACTGTTTGAATTAAAACTGAATCCTGAGGTGCTTAATGAAACAAGCTGTGAAAACCTGATTTAAAGCATATGTGGACATAATCGGGTCATTCTTGACAGGCAGAATTAACAGTGCCATTTTCATTAGGAGTTTGGATTAGGAAAATTTACATTACACCAGGCTGGCCAGCAGAGGATGGGCCTCCACCTCTGTAGCTGGGTTTCTCCCGAGATTTCTTTCCAATGGGGAGTTTTTCTGGGTACTGTCTGAGTGTGTTTCTTCAGACTGGGGAGTTATTTTTAACCTCAATTGCTCGCTTTTTGGGTGTAGAGGCTTGATTTTTTTGCCCAATTATTCTTTTCTGTTTCCACTGTAAAGCGTCTTTTTCACACAGTCACAATTGAACTGAATTGAATTGAAAATAACTTTTCCTACTTTAGATAAGTGTTCGCAATGTAGAGCCACGTTTGAGCACCAGCAGGAGCCAGGATCCTGATCCTGAAAAAAAACCTGCGCGGGTCACCCGTGTGACAAGCACTCAACTTTTCTTTTAAAGGCCTTTTATAACCCCAGGCTGAAAGGTTAGCTGTTATTACGACTCTCTCTGTCCAGCAGTTTTTGACAGAAGGTTCACATAAGTACTGGCAACTACTGGTGACTGAGCACTAAGACTCCTTTGTTTCCTGAAAGTCATTTACGCTTATGCACAGGGAACATTGTGCATTGTGATCCACAACTTCAGCCAGAAAGTATCCAGTACCTATTAATCAGGAGGGGGCGCTGATAAATTGCTGCCCCTAATGAGAAGTAGCATCCATGCATTGCACATAGATTTATTGTGTATGTTCCGTTTTATAAAATGTGTTAATACATTCTCTCTTTTCCCCCTTCCCCTTCCGTCCTTTCCTTTGTCTGCTGCCCTTTTCAGTATCGATTCCCATGCTTATTTCTCACAAAGCGGTGATTCGGGAAGTGTACGTTCCGTTGCGGTAGACCGTGTCGGAAGCCAGGCACTCCTTGAGGGGGAAGCGGCGGGCGTGGTCGTCGGCGAGGGGCGGGGCCCGGCGCTTCAGCGGCATGGCGCAGTAGTCCACCTGCTCGACGTCGACCCCGCTCTCCAGCCAGCGGAAGCAGACAATTCGCTGGAAGGAGCGGCGGAAGTTGTCAGAGACAAAGCCGTACAGGATGGGGTTGGCGCCGCTGTTGGCGTAGCTGAGGATGACGAAGAGCTGCGTCACCATGGGGTCGGGCGGCCGCCGGAACACGCTGACCAGCTGGACGATGTAGAAGGGCATCCAGCAGACCACGAAGACCGCCACCACCAGCAGCACCATGCGGGTGATCTTCTTCTCCGAGCGGCGGCGCTGGAGCCAGCCGGCCTTGAGCCCCACGGCCCGCAAGCGCACCACGATCAGGCAGTAGCACAGGCAGATGGCCACCACGGGCAGCAGGAAGCCCAGCAGGAAGGTGTACACCACGAAGGCCTCCGACCACGACGACTCCGGCCACAGGAAGTTGCAGTCCACGCCACCGTCCCGCGACGGCACGGTGTCGGCGAAGACGATGATGGGCAGGATGACCACCAGCGAGAGCCCCCACACGCAGGCGTTGATGATCTTGGCCACGGACGGCCGGCGGTAGCGGGCGGACTTTATGGGGTGCACCACGGCGACGTAGCGGTCGACACTGAGCACGGTCAGGCAGAAGATGCTGGTGAACATGTTGATGCCGTCCACGCTAAGCACCAGCCGGCACATGAGCGAGCCGAAGGGCCAGTGGCGAAGGGCCGCCGAGGTGGCCAGGAAGGGCACGCTCAGCATGAAGAGCTCGTCGGCGATGGCCAGGTTCAGGATGTAGATGTTGGTGGCCGTCTTCATCTTGGCGTACTTCAGGATGACGTAGATCACCATGGCGTTGCCCGTCAGCCCCACGCAGCACACCAGGGCGTAGATGGAGGGAATGAGGATGGTGCTGGGGCTCCGCTCTGCCTCAAAGTCCTCATAGTCCAGGGTGGAGTTCAGAGGCTCTCCTGTGGGGAACAGCGCCCCCTCTGTCCAGTTGGGCTCTGACATATCTGGCGCCTAAGCAAAAACGGGGCTGGTCTGATTCAGTGACTCGACTGCGTCTTCGCCACTGATCTTCTGTTCATGTGTGCCTTGAGCCCAGGAGGGTCTCCTTAAAGCACTCAGTTTGAAATAATCTGGAGAAAAATAAAAACTAAAGTTGTAAAATCAAAAGGTTTGAAGCAACACGTCATATTTCTCAGTGGATTGGAGGAACCAACTGGGGCACATGCTTAATTGAAGATTAATCCCATGTCTGTGTCTTTGATGAATTTAACAAAACAAGGCCTTAGTTGACACATCAGACAGCATTTTGGAGTTTCAGGTGCTACCTGAGAACTTCTCTTTGCTGTAATGGAAGACCTGTTTTTCTGAAATCTCCTGAATGATTCCATGCAACCACCTCTCCCACCAAATCGCTGTCTTCGGAATTAACTGCAACTGCAACTCTAAGTGTAGGGTTGTCTTAAAATGAAAGGGAAAACTTGGCACGCCTAAGTGTTGGTTTGTCTTAAAAGGAAAGTAAAAACTTGACATGCCTAAGTGTTGGTTTGTCTTAAAAGGAAAGTAAAAACTTGGCACGCCTAAGTGTTGGGTTGTATTGTAAGGAAAGTGACAACTTGGCATGCCTAAGTGTTGGGTCGTCTTGTAAGCAAAGTGACAACTTGGCATCCCTAAGTGTTGGGTCATCTTGTAAAGAAAGTGACAACTTGGCATGCCTAAGTGTTGGGTCGTCTTGTAAGAAAAGTGAAAACTCACCATGTGCTGGGGGGAAGTGAGGCCAGGCAGGGTGGGGCCAGGCAGAAAGGACAGCTCTGAGATGGGGCCCTGCAGCACAGTAAGCAAACAGAAACACAGCTCTAGCTAAGCACGCTTAAACACATTTATTTATTTGTTTTGCCTCGACCTTTTTTACTTAATGCAAGTGCTCTCGTAAATGAAATTGATGTGCGCAGTTCAGCTGTAATTACACACGCAAGGATTTCTATTTTCTCTAGAATGTTTTCCATGTCTTTTCTGTGGAGAACGCATAAATCTGCATAAATTAAAAAATAATAAATAAATCTTCCCTTTTCTGAGTGAAACCGTGCTTGCCCTGTATTATGTACGCATTTAGTGCCGGGCATGGGTGTCTTTGGAATATTATGCGGTATTGCACTTAATGAAAAATTGAGTCTAATGTTGTGAGACCAGTGTTTGATTGCTACGTTTATCTGATTAATTCACTGGACACGTGTATTAATAAAGGCGAAATACATCAAACTGCAGACTGCTTGCGATGCCCCACCTGAGGTGTGAACTGGGAACTCTCTGGGTGCAAATGTAGTTCATTAGTTACTACTTCACACCAGCACCCCAAAAATAGTGCCTGAGGGCAGGAGCTGAGTCAAACTCATGAATTCTAATGAAAACGCAGCGAAATAATGCATAAACTTTGAAAAATGAGCGCTGATATCAATTCATTGTTTGACCTTGACAGTAAGCCTGCTGTGGGAATTCATTTTACCTGAGACACACCGGGCTGTTCACTGGCTGGTTCGGAGGGCTAAACCGGACACCGGGGGCCTGTGGGACGTCCCATCCTCTGAACCTGTGACAAGTGGTTAAGACCAGCAAGGTGAAGGTGAAGGCTTTTTTTTAGATTTCTCACTTTACAACGGGTAGCTATCTCCTGCCCCTGGACCCTCTGTTCAAACAGTACTGACCTCTGGAAACGTTGTATTACACACACACACACACACACACACACATTTCTGTTGCCCATTACTCTTGTCAGTAAGTAACAGTAATCACAGTTATTATAGAATAATGTCAGGGGGGACTGTGAGACTTCTGGCTTTTTTACTGAGTTCTATTTAAATACAGTACTGCGAGAGTTATGGCTGCCATCCTTGATAGATTATATTGTATTGAAATCTCTTAGCAGACACTCTTATCCAGAGTGACATACTGAAGTGGAGAATGTGAATGTAACTCTCAGGGACACGGGCTGCTGGATGGCTCATTCGGTCCAAGCACCATGTTGTGGTGCATGGATGAGCCTCGTGGCCTTGGATTGAGTCCGAACTGTGCCAGTGTCGACTGGCTGATAGCTCCATAGGGCAACAAGCAATTGGTGATTACACAGCCTAGGGTACAGTATGGGAGGGTTCAGTCTTTTAGGGGTCCGTGTGTCATGGTTTAGCTTCTCATATGTAGCTTCTCATATGTAAAAAAAAAACCCTAATTAGCAAAGGGAACGGCAACTTTCCATCTTGGGACAGCACTCTGCTATGTAGGTGGTGTTCAAAAAAACAGAAGAGGACCACCTGATGAGCATGCTTTCAGTGGAGCCAAACAAACCACTCAAGCTGTAATTAGCCACGCATCATTTCTGCAACCCACGTCGGTATGAGATTCCCGGTTCCCATGGGGATGGCCGATGAAGGGGGGGGGGTAAAGGATGAAACAGGCGCTGCTGTCTCTTCTCCTGGGACAGAGCATGTGCACCAAATCAGTACTGCGGTCCGCGATGATCCCCGTGTGTGTGTCTGCGTACATCTGCGACCGATTACCCGACCGCACGATCTGTCAGCTTCTGGACCCTCACCGAGTCGCTGTGGGGCGGGGGTGGGGGGGGGAGTTTGGGAGGAGGGCGGGGAGGGGGGTGACATTGAAGGTGATGTACGCAGGCTTTTTTTTTCAGGTCTGAATTTTGGGCTGTGGATAAACCGGAGTTAAATTCTGCTCTCCCTGAAGGAGGCGCAGGATGGATAAAGGTGAACACAGCCCTGCAGGCGGGGCGAAACCCTGGAGCGCTGACGCAGACCTTGAGCTGCTCATGACAAATTGGAGAAAGCATCTGTGTCTCCTCCATATGTGCACTGACTTTAATGCAGTTTATGGGTCTCTGCTGTTTGTTCACGAGGGAAAGGTACCGGTGGCCAGAAAGGAAAGAAACAGCTGCTTGAAATTGAGCATTATTCTGAACGTTAATGTATGCACGTGCTAAAACAGACTCATACAGAGTCACATTAAGAAATACTGAGGTTGAAATCGAGAAGGGGAAACAGACAACGCGAGCAACCAGCAACACAGCAGAACCACGTTATTTGCATGTTAACTCCGACATCAGTGTGGGACGGACAGCTAGATTGGCTATACAGATTATGCCTTATGTTTTAGCTAATATGCAATCCCACAGTTTACAGTAGATAAGGACTTCATGACATCCAGAATACAAACACAATACAAATCAATCACAGTGATACAGTCCAGATGAACACTCTCCACACCCTTGCATCTGCATTCTGTTTTAAGTTTCACTTCTCTGCATAATCAAAATTGTTTCATAACATCACAATATTATTGTAATACCCAGAAAGTAACCTTGCAGACATGAAACTGACAATTGAAAATATTTTTCTAAAAAGTCATTTTGAAAATTTGTTTTTGTCCATCATAACTGAATGGCAAGTGAGAAAATCCTATTTATGTGACAGACAAGCTATGCTAGATAGATGAAAACCACATTTCTCAAAACACAAAAGTATGAATAAATGTGTGATTACTATTTACTTTATACAAACAAAATTGCAGCAATATCACATTACTCCTGGCTTTCACCAGAGTCTGACATGCAAGTATCCACAGAAACTGACACAGGTGATATTGAAAGAACGTCTACACCAACAACCTGTTGTTACAGGTTGGAGAGAAATGCATGAGTGATGGAGAAATCACCGAAAGTGGATGAAAGAGTGAGACAAGTATCTGTATGCAAAAAAAAGAAATATATCAAATAGGTTTCAGGACAATGGAACACAGACAGATAAAATGATTTGGGCAGGGGTTGCGGGGAGAAGGGGGGGTGGGGTGGGTGGGGGGGAGGGGAGAGCAGTGAACAGGAGCAGTTCGCAGGTGGATAGGTTTATCCCCCTGCAGGGAGCATAGTGACTATGGATCATACCTCCTGCAAAGTTCCCAAGAAACTAGCTGCCGGATCGCTCAAACACAGGCTGAGACCTCAGCGGAACATCCACCCTCACGCTTCCACGATCCCATCGCTGGTCACCTGTCACCTGGGATTCCTGTGACAGCGACACTCCCGCACCAAGCCCCGTCGGAAACGGAGAGAGAAAGAGAGAGAGAGAGCCCGGTCACCCCGAAGGAGAGGTTGTCAGAAGCTTCGGGACGGTGGATGGTGGACGGTGGAGACCTGCAAACCCAGTCGCGGAGCGGAGGAAAGCCTGCTCGCTGCCAGACGGGCATGGAGACTGGCAGAGTCAGAGAATCCAGAGAATCGCAGCTGCCGTGTGCGCTGCAGAGGATGAATCAGATGCACTGCCTTTGATCCATAGAGAGAGAGAGTGAGAGAGAGAGAGAGAGAGAGGGGGGGGGAACAAGGGGGGGCAGCGAGGCGGAGAGGGGGAAAAGGAGTGTGTATGTTAAGGGGGGGGTGGGTGTGAAAATGATGTGCAGTTGCCAAAGTGGAAATGGTCTGCTCTGAACTCACTCTGAATGCATGGCTGCTCCCTCAAATCTCAACGAGCTGTAACCTTGTCAACAGGTGCCTTTTGAGCCGTATTTCGATTCATGGCAATCCAGCCTTAGCACACGAAGCCTCTCCTGAACTCCTCTCCTGAAAAAGCCATTGAAATTCAAATACACACTCTTCAGCAGCCCCAGCATGTTTTTTCAGGAGTTAACTGGTCAACCAGAATAGTCATCCAGCAGCTAAGACCCTCCCTTTCATTAGCATGTCTCTATTCAGCAATCACAGCTTCAAGGCAATGATGCCTTGAGTTTGGAAGGTGTGCCAGAGGCCTGACAGTTTTTATAACCCCTTGAACTGCTTACAGCTCTCCTCTGCAAAGCTCCCAATAGTCAATTGTTGGATTGCCCTTGGAATAATGTTATTGTTTGAATTAATGGTAAAGTTGTGTAAACATGGCATATTCTTTAGTTAAAAAACAAATTGTCGAAGTTTTGTTTATTAGGTTAACATTTACACTTCCACTATTAATGGGGTTCCATTGCTTTTTGGTAATACCACATTTTTGTGTTCCTGTGAGATTTTATTATTTTAAAAAAATTATAATTTGGTGCCCAATGTGGGGCTAAGCATTTCAAATTCCAACCCAATTTTGGAATGGACAATCATCTGTAACCACAGATTGTTTATGCATGAACCCTACTGCCGATTCGGGTAAACATGCAAGAATCCCATTGTCGATTTGGGTAGATATTCATGAACTCCACTACCGATTTGTGTAGACATATCGAACCCCACTGCCTTCGAGAAGACATCCATGATTCTGCTCCAAAATGCGTGGTGTTGCCAGTTAATTCTTTTCATACTGTAGACTACAGCTAAGCTTGCAAGTAAAGCTGGTGTACTTATTTTCATATCGTAGACTACAGCTAAGCTTGCAGAAAGCAGAGAGGGAGGAAGAGCTTTCATATGCAGCTTTAGCATGTAGTCCATGGGCAGCTCATTGACCAGTGGAAGTTGCTAGATAATGATAAACCCTCCCATACCCTGGGCTATGTAATCTCTAATTGCCTGTTACCCTAAGGAGCAATCAGCCGATCGGCACTGGCACAGTCCAGGCTCAATCCAAGGCCATAAGGCTCATTCATGCACCGCAACGTGGTGCTTAGACTGAATGAGCCATTCAGCAGCTTGTGTTCCTGAGAGCTACACTGACATTCTCCACTTCAGTATGTTGCTCTGGATAAGAGTGTCTGCTAACTGACTGCAATGCAATTTAATCTATCAAGGATGGCAGCCTTAACTCTCACAGTACTGTGTTTAGATAGAACTCAGTAAAAAAAAATTGAAAATTCTATACTAATTGTGATTACTGCTCCTCACTGCCAGTAGTAATGAGCATGTGTGCATGTGTGCATGTGTCCACATGTGTTTATTTGCGTGTTTCAGTAAATTAATGTTTTAGCATTTAGCAGACACTCTTAGTGATTAAGACATAATTGCATGCATACAGCTTTAGGCAGTGCTAAAGTCAAGTATTTAGGAGTGTAACTGGTACAATATCTTAAACGTATGAAAGCATGTACAGTATGTGTGTGAATTAACAGACTAGAATTGGATCTCTGAGAGTCTGTGTGGACATCTTTATTTTAATCAATGTACGGTGCATCTGAGGTAAATGCATTTCCTCAACAACACTGACCAAATTACTGAAATAGTGCTTATTTCAGCCAATAGCCAATAATTTTGTCAATTTCTTTGTTAAGGGTGCCAGTCCTTGTAAAGGCCAAAATAAATCCATAAATGATTTTTCATGAAAATATATGAAATCCTTAAATTGTGTACATTCCTAGTAAAAATGGAGCATCGCGTAGTTCTGGCAGGTCACGAGAGTCAAGCGCTCCGGCCGAATCAGCTGATGGCTCAGCTGAGTGATGTTCGCCTATCACAGTACATTCACTAACAGGGCGGTCTACTTAAACAGCCTCACTCTACTCATTCGGCTGCTCCTCCTGCATGCAAGCGCTGCACGTTGCTTCGTAAATCCCCTCCACCACCCCAGCTCCATCCCCATGCGTCAGGAATTTGCATTCTCCATTCCTATGTGTTAAGATGTTGTATTGCTCCATCCTTATGTGTTAAGAAATTGCATTTGCTCCATTCATACGTGTTAAAACTGCTTTGCTGCTGGATCTGTTCTGTATGTACCCCTCTAGGGGGGGTTTGGCTGCTGGCCTTCCGGCCTTATCCACGCGGGCTGCGTGGTTGGCGGGAGAGCTCCAGAACAGAGCCATACCGCCAAACATAACTGTATTGCCTTTATTGTCAATAAAGTTCTACTTGATGACAGTGGTCCTGACAGAATTATGATTTGAGACATTCAGCCATAGCTTTGTGTCATTTCAAACTTTCAGTTTTTCCAGAGAGGAATTAAAATGTTTTTGGTAGATAATCAAGCTGACATGTCTAAAGGATTTTTGCAACTGTGGTGGTAATGGATCATTAATCATCCCTTCTGCTGTGACAGTAATTTTGGTAGAAGGTATCCACACAGCTACAATAACACTGGTATAAATAGGAGAATGACTGGCATTGCTGTGATGCATAATAATTTTATCAGATCTTTTTTTAGTGCTGTCAGGAAATACAGTTTTTCCCAACCTACTTTCTTTAGATTTCTACAGCTCTAAAAAAAAGTGCCATGTTGTATTGTTCAGAAAATAAAACAAAACATGTCAGTCAAAATGATCGGAAAAACGCATTCTACACAATTGAGTTAAAGTTGACAGTTGAGAGAGAGAGAGAGAGAGATACTACCATTGTGACCTGGATTGCCCGAGAACCTGTGTTTGTGTACCAACGCACGTTGTTTGAAGAACTGAATTGGACATGTGAACTTGGATTACCGACTTTGACAGCGAGAAAGGATTGTGGGCTTGGTTGTTGATCCCACGCTTCCCTGCTGTTTGTCATTCCCCCCAAATAAATCCCTTTTTCTTCCTGTTGGACTTTGTGTTCTTGTTTTGTGCACCGTATTTTGTAAACTTCAAACCAAACATCCTAGGTCTTTTCACAAGTGCTATACCTTCTTCTTTAGCCCTTACTCAATTAAACTATATTTTCATATATTAAAAATATATTGTTATACTTTGACAATGCATTTGTATATATAAATGCTTCAGGCATTTAAATTGCCAATATATGCCAACTTATTTTCATATTTTATTTAATAACAAATTATTTTGGTTATATTTTGATATATCCCACTGAGACTAAATCACAAATAACTGGTAACAAGATCTGTGTCACAAATAATGCAGACACTATAAAAATTCATTTTATACCATAACTATTGTACACAATGAAAGATCTCTGGAATTCCTTAAGTGATGGATTTAAAGAACATTTGATAATGGTATGTAAGGCTTTCTATCTTCAGTCAAAGTATAAAATGTTCACTTGCAGCTGAGCTCTGGAACGTTGGACACAGGTGGCACAACTCAATCACACTCCACATACATAACACACTCACTGTGGTGCAATTAAGCAGTGAGCACCATCGTGATTGCCAGTTAAAGTATATCTGGAGCAAAAGTTTGCTTAGAAAATGGGCTCTGAGTCACTGAATACAAGTGGCAGTGCTTACCTCATCAACTTGTAATTCAATTGCACAATTGACATCCAAGATTATTTCCCATTGGGGGGTACAATGCATTCAATTGGCAACTGTTGGCAATAAATTACAGTTGTATATTTCATGATGTAGATAAGCATTGGGCTACAAGGTGGTTAAATATCAATTTTTCTGTGCAGATTTCCCCCCTTGGTACAATAAAACGAAAGGTACTGTCAAAACGGCGCACATTAAGTAACTCAAAAGCATTAAGAGCTTTATGCGTACATTTACCAACGAGAATTATAGGGAACAGGGCAAATTGAAATCCCCATTCATGCTGTTAAGAGATGCTTTTAATTTAAATATCCAAAAAGCCTCCCCTTGAAAAGGTCTGAAATTACTATTGACACCTCTGTTGTGAGAGAGGACAATTTCAGGACCAATAAAGGTAGGAATCAGAGAGACCTTGATAAGCCGGATTGAAATGCTGTGATCCTCGTGATTTTTGGCACTTTGTGTTTGAATGAACTCCATATTCACAACACTTAAAAATTGTTTTCCTTGCATGCTGCAACATTCCAACTGGATGCGTATTCTGAAAAAATAAGTGCATTCCATTTCACAAATAAGTGTAGTAGAAAAGATATATAAGGCAACATTCTACGGCAGGAAATGAAAAAAATCTCCCTTTTAAATATTGTTCTGATTTGCAGGTATCACAAAAGCCTACTAAGCTGGCTTAATGTACAGGCAGCATCCGATGGATCCTTTTCCAGGTAGAATATTCCAATATTGCAACAACCTTTAAAAAGTTAAAATTTCTGTTAAAACATTGGTGGCTGGTATCATTCTCACTGATGATCCCTAGGAGATGGAAGGCCTGAAGGCAGTTATGGTGACAACAGAGCATGTACTGTATGCATGTACAGTAACACTGCGTATCTGAGCCCACCTTTGTGAACCACAGTGGTGTCCTCTATTGTCACCTACAAATGCTTCCCCCTCAACACTAGGAAAACCACTATCAGTTCCTGCTGGTTGATGTGGT
This sequence comes from Anguilla rostrata, assembly GCF_018555375.3. Lineage (NCBI taxonomy): Eukaryota > Metazoa > Chordata > Actinopteri > Anguilliformes > Anguillidae > Anguilla > Anguilla rostrata. The sequence goes on along the minus strand of NC_057941.1, from coordinate 30,520,688 downwards.
AATGTCTGAAAATAGGTTTCTATGTTATGCATACCGACCATTCCAAACACCAAACCAGTTTTTGGAGAGGTCATCAGTCATTGTAACACTCCTATGCAACATACATGCTAAGAGCTGCTCATGGTAATAGATGGGCGGCGCTTAGCTAGTAGTTTAGACCGGCCAGGCAATTGTGGTTGACTGTTGGTAGTGCACGCCCTGGATTTGTTGTACGCCTGACACATTGACCCAGTTTTGCAAGGGACTCAGGCGGAGGAGGCCCAGGGGGCTACTGACACAGCTGCTGCCATGAGAGCCAAGGCCCTTTGTCACCGGTGAAGGGTCACACTTAGACTCTCACTTAGGTCACCCTCACTTAAAACACACATTTCTGAAGCAGACAAGCATGCTTATGGGAGTAATATATGCCATGTCCTGTGTTTTTAAAACTCTATGTTATTAGTGAAGATAAACAACAGAACACAGTATACAGTTTTACAAGTCACATAGACATAGAAAAGAGGGTTAATAGTAGGCTTCTGCACCGTGTCATAGATCATGCTTGTGCAAAGGCCGTGTTCCACCCTACAGCAAATTTGCTACAATTGTCTAGCTAATTCAGTCATGTGACATGCCTTATCCCAACCCGCTGGCAGTTGATTCTGAAATGAAAGGGAACCCTGGTTTTGTAATGGTCCAGTCGGCTACTGTGACCATGTCCTAAATATTTTAATAGGCTGATTGAATCGCAATGCATGGTACCTGATTTTCAATTGTTTGTTTTAGTATTATGTAGCATTTTCCTGCTCAACAAGAGAACTTCTAATTAAGCATAAAAAATAGGCTGATTAAATCGCAGTTTCTGATACCAGATTTTTGTTTGTTTGTCTGACTTCTAATTAAGCATAAAAATATGCAAGTACTGACATTGGCAACAAATTATTGTTTTTATTTTTTATTTATTTTTTAATAATTTAGAAAATACATAGTTTTTATAAACTGGCTCCTTCATTTTCAGAGATCAATAATCTAAAAAACAAAAGCAAATATATATACATAGCACGTGTGGCCTAGTCCATTGATGGCCCACATAACTCACTTTCACTCAATACCCACATATGGAAATGAATGACGATCCATGGGTGGCCCAGATCCGGTTGGCAGATCCTGACTATTTTTTTGGGCCGTGACTTTAAAAAAAATTGCCCCCAAAAAATGGTCTGGATCTGGCAACCGGATTTGGGCCACCCATGGACTGTCATTCATTTTGGACACGAGGACTTAGTGAAAGTGAGTTATGTGGGCCGTCACTGGACCAGGCCAAACTTGCTATGTGGGCTTTGCCTCAATGGAACTGAGAAGCAGCAGAATAGTGTTGGGTCATTTGTGCACAATCAGTTTTTTTGAACAAAACTTTAGTTGAATTAAACAAGAGCCATTTTCATTTTAGGCTTGTTTTTTTTTTTTTAACTAATCCCTAATCTATTAGTTTAATCAGTTTAATCTATAATATGCACTACTGGTCAAACGTTTTAGAACACCCCCATTTCTCCTGTTTTATTTAAATTTAAGCGGTTCAAGTCCAGTGAATGATCTGAAATTGTACTAAGGTAAGTGGTAAACTGCCAGAGGTTAAAAAAAATAGTTTTGGTTACCATAAACTGACAAATAATGTAAATTTCAGTGTTATAAAAAAGGCCTTTTTCAGGGAACAAGTAATCTGTTAACAACTTACAGCTTTTCTGAAGCAATGGAAGTAAATTAATTATTAAGCCTTGAAAGTTGATGCAAATAATTCCTACAGGTGTCCCAACTTTTGTTGATTACTAACAAACCCTCTCTCTGTATAAAATCAGTGTTGGAACAGACTGTATTGCTACACCCTCTGAAGCATTATTTGGATAATATTGCACTGCAAGAAGTAGTATACTGCTAACATAATGGCGAGAAAAAGGCAATTAACAAAAGAAGACAGACAGACCATTATAACCCTTAAAAGTGTAAAGAAATTGCAAAGAAAGCCAAGGTGTCAGTGAGTACAGTTTCCTACACCATCGAAAGGCACTTGGAAACTTGAGGAAACTTTGACAGGAAGCGGTCTGGCAAGCCCAAATCCACAACAGAATCAGAAGACATGTTTCTGAGAGTCAACAGCTTGTGTGATAGGCAGCTCAGAAGACAACAGCTTCAAGCACAGCTTAACAGTGGTTGAAGTAACCAAGCCTCAGTTTCAACAAGAAGAGAAGACTTCGAGCTGCAGGTTTGACAGGTCAAGTGGCAGTAGGAAAGTTGTTGCTAAAATGGCTAAATAAGAAAAATAGGCTTGCCTGGGCCATGAAGCACCAGCAGTGGACTACTGATGACTGTAAGAAGGTCTTATGGACCGATGAATCAAAATTTGAAATCTTCGGTTCATCACACAGGGGTTTTGTACGCCGTCAAGTAGGTGAAAGCATGGTTCCTCACTGTGTGATACCAACTGTCAAACGTGGATGGGGAAGCATGATGGTCTGGAGCTCTTTTGCTGGATCCAGAGTTGGCGACTTGCACAGAGTGACTGGCACCCTGAACCAAAAGGGCTACCACAGCATTTTGCAGCGCCATGCAATACCCTCTGGTCAACGTCTAGTTGGTCAGGGGTTCATCCTATAGCAAGATAATGACCCACAATATACCTCCAGGCTATGTCAGAACTATCTTAGAAGAAAAGAACAAGACGGTAGGCTTCAAATCATGGAGTGGCCAGCACAGTCTCCTGACTTATATCCCATCGAGCTGGCTTGGGTTGAACTGGACAGAAGGGTGAAAGCAAAGCAACCTACAAGTGCAACACATTTGTGGGAACTTCTGGGACAGTGTTGGGAAGATCTTTCTGAACAATATTTGATTTCCATTGCAGAACGAATGCCACGAGTGTGTTCAGCGGTTATATCTGCAAAAGGTGGCTACTTTGATGAGTCAAAAAATTAGAATAAATTGTGTTAAACAGAACGATTCCATGATTTCTTTTTTTTTTATCTCCAATTGTTTATTTGTTCTATGCTTTAATTTCAGAGTACATTGAGACTGCGTAAATTTCAATAAAAACTGGAAAAATGGAGGTGCTATGAAACGCTTGACCGGTAGTGTATATCTAGCATAATCTATATTTTACATTGTTTTATTTTGTAGCCTGTGTTTTGGTGACTCAAGTGCTTATATTTGTCATGCCACTACAGCACTTTGAAATTGAAATTGAATTGAAATGAACTGCATCACCCCCATGTAATGATTGGTATATTTGTTCTTATACTATATTCTTCAGCAGCAGCCAGCAGATGGTTTCTCTTGAATATCTTGAAGACTCAATGCAACAGGGAAAGAGTTTGTCGTGTTCATTAGAAATATTTTTGCAGAGGACTCTCTGAAGATATACACCTCAAAATGAATTACAGGCAGTGAATTAATATTTTACAAAACACATACATTTAGATACATGTTTCATTTTTGGAGATATGACTGAATATTGTGTTTTTGCAAAACACAGTTTTGAGAAAACTGGCTTTAAAAGTTTTTCGGAGGATTTTGCCCTTTATCATGATAAAATACACCCTCAAACCAGGAACTATTGTATGGAATTGTGATATATATGTACATCCTAATACAATGCTTGTTATGATTTTGAATAGATTTGATTATGATAGTGATTAAACCATTAATTCATAAAGATATGAAAAAGACGTATCTCAAGTTTTACCTCTGATTTAGCTTTAAAACCTTAAACTTTTTAATTATTCCTCTTCCCAATTTATTTTTGTATTTCTACCCCTTCATTATATAGCCTCAAAACATTGAACACTGATTAACTTCTCTCACTATTGAAATATAGCACTAATATTTCAAGGGGTGGCCCTAAATTTTGATAGCCCTCATCAACAGGTATTTATCTCTGGCCTGGTAGCTATCCCACAGTGCCTTCTATAAGATTGCTTGGAGGAAAATGGCTGCCTGCTGTCTCTTTTGTCTACCCACAAGCTAAATTGCATCTGGAACTTTGAGGACAAAGGGACTCACAGTAGCTCTTCAAGCTGCAGATAAAGCTTGTTTTTCTGTTCACGTTTTGTGGAGTGGGGAATAAGGCACAGATTTCAAAGGCTGGTGGAGTTGATTCAAGGTGTACATGCCCATGATGTAAAAGAGAATAATATGGATCATTATTTGAGATATAAAACAGAACGTAGTTCAGCCTATACGCATAGCTGCAGAAATTTTGAGACCCCGATGTTCACGTGTTTTTTTTTTTTGTATATATGGAAAATTTATGCACAATGTATAGTTGCCCTCCAAATAAATGTATACATATAGTTATAATTACATATTTGTATAGTTAAAACAATTTATTCATATTACCTAAACTTGCCTGCTACTGTCAAAAATGTAATGTTTTTTTATTTTTTATAAAAAATTTAAAATCCAGTGGACTGTAAAGTATCATTGGACATAATAAATAATAATGAAATAATATTCCATGCAATGTACATTTCAGGTAAAGTAGTCCGTTTGATTGCAAAATATAATATTAATAAGAAATTATCATTAGCTGAGGAGTTTGTAAAAAAATTAACTCAGTTTAATCACATTTTGCAAAGGGATTTAAGAATGTGTCTCAACTGCATGCTACTGAGATCAGGCGTGACCAGATGAAATAAACCCATGGCAAATATTATGTCTTTAAAAATATAAATGTGCTAAGACCGGTCACAGTTGGGTTAACGTGAGAAGTGGGGCTTCAAATTTGTTTTCACGCATCATTTAGCTTACTGCACATTCTTTACTGCCACACGGAATCGCTGAACGTTTTCGTACTGAACCAATGCAGGCTGCACGTGGGGCCTTTGAGTTGTTTCTGAATGAAAAACTAACCGGAAGTACAACTGAACAAAATTGCTGGCTAACCAATGTTTGAATATTTAAAGAGAATTGAATCAAAGGACTCAAAGGTCCCTGAAAGAAAATGAAAATGTCCACCACTACAATCCAAGCCTCAGAGCTCTGATGCTCTGCGCAGCCTGCTCCAGCACACACAGACTCAGACTAGCCAATGACAGCACTTTGTTTTGCACATGTGCAAACTCTATGGTTAGACAGAAATAGCCTGTAAGAGAAAAGGAACTGTGTGAAAATGCACATGTTGGTGTGTGAACCAACAGGAATTTTCATGATCAAATTAATAAGAATTCAAAATAATTTAAACTTCATGTATAAAGGATGTTAAACTAGGCCGCTGCTCTGAGAGACTGACCTACCCATTTAGGATGACCTACCCAGTGCTGTAATTCACAAGCCACCACATTATGTTACACTTTGTTGAAAAATGTGTCACTGTTTGATATCCATTTGTTGTTGTCCTTTTTCTGCAGTACCAAAAGGGCTCTTCCGTGTAACTAATGGAAAGATACTTAAGTTCTCTTTGCTTGCTAGCACCACAGATTTCCTGTTATATCATGGTAAGGTGGTACAGAATTATCAGTGGGAGGAGCCATAACTGACCACGTATGTGTAGTATGAGCAGGTAAGGTCATACCAAGAGTTTAAGGCAGTTTGTCACAACAGCGCAGCTGGTGGGCATGTATATTCTCCCTCTTTTTCCCCTCCTTCCTTCTTCTCTGTCTCAGGCTCTGCGTCCTCTCTCCATTTTCTCTCACTCCTTCCTGACCTCTCTCTGGTGTGTTGCTCAAAGTTAATTGACTGTGTCCGTTATGAAACATCAGCTGTGTTGGGGGGAGGGGGGTTGTTGAGGTACACAGCCACAGAGAGCTGAGGAGAGAACAACATTCATGAACAAAGCAGGCCACATGTGTTGAGATTCCATTTTATTTCTTATTTATGGTTTAACGCTGGCCAATTGCGTCAGCTTCTTCTCAAAAAATGCTGAGTGTGCCTCCCTCACAAAACAAATAGGCCTTTCGTGTAATTATTATGGATGAAAATGATATCCAAGTCTTCTGGATGGAGGTCGTTGGATAGAAAAATAGGTTAAAGCTGTGTCGGCTGTTTGGCAGCACACTAAAGAGCTTCCTGTAAGGGAATCTTTCAGACAGCTGTACTGACTGGGCTCACTTGCACAATGTATACAAAATATACTATGGACACCATTGCTTGTGATCATGTGTGCTTAATTATGCTGACAGGAATTCTTCTACCCTGTTTGGCTCAGTTGACATGTTGATTTTATCTATGTGGTGTGGGGATGGCTGGTTTAAGCAGCCACACCTGCCCTGGGTCAAGCTAATTAGACCTGGCCAATTGGATAATTGGTTAAGAATTAGATAATTGGCCAGGCTAATTGGACCCAGGAACAGGAGTGGCTGCACCTGTGCGTAGTGAGGTAATCACTGCGCACAGGTTAAATCTGCCATCCCCGCCCACACAGGGGAGCTTCGGTCATGACTGTGTTACACCTGCTCATTTTGGCTGTAAGATCTTGCCAAACCCTCGCAAATAAATCTGGACTGTTTTAACATCATCTCCCTGTGTCTCTGTGCTGGAGGGCCCCAAAGAAAGCCACTTCGGTGGCCTGTGGCAGGCGTGTTTGCCACAACTGTGTTCTTGTCATGAGTGTTGTCATCACATTGCATTATTGCCATTTAGCACTGATCCAGAGAAACCTGACATCTCAGCTGTCAGCGCATGTTTACTGACCCAACCTCTCAGGAGTAATATTCCACATTTTTTGACAGACGGTAAGCCTGTTTCTGATGTCAGCTGTGTATACATTACATTACAGTCATATCGTAGATGCTCCTATGCAGAGTGACTTATAGCTTGACACATGACATTTGTGTATGCAAAGCAAAGACATTTTGAAAACACCATAATAATAATAATAACTCTTCAGCATCAACAGTGACTTGTATATTTCAGCTTATGAAGAATATTTAAAGTGAGACATTAAAATTGTGCAAATAACTAGAAACCAACACAAGGTTTCAAAAGCACATTTTTATTTCTTCTTGGTAAAATTCTGTTACATTGGACAACTTAATGAAAAAAAAAATCTATGCTGTTCAAAAAAACCCCCCATTCTACCCAGATTAATAAAAATGGCCAAAGTGGCTCCCAAATTCACAGTTGAGCTGTACAGTACATGTCCCTCTTTATTATATAGCCTCTTATTACTTTCAAGGTATTTTCCTTTCTTTCATTTTACTCACGTTTTACAAGAGCAGTCTTTTTGTGGAACTCCTTGTTGATTCTGAAGTTGATTCAGCATGTGAATGTTCTTTACCAACACATGCAAATATAATGAAAAACAGGCTCCTTCCAGAGGTAGGTAAATGTGGCCTGTAATCATAACTGAGCCAACTTAGTCAATGTGAAAAGTAGCTGAACATACACCAACATACGTGTTTCAAGGGTCCTCTTGCTTTGATTGTCTACTGCAATGATGTTTCAAATCATAACGCACAGATCAGAATGTGTTCTTTTTAACTGGATGCTTGCGTCCAAATACAGCTTTTATATGGTGTATACAACGTATGAAAAGGTATTGTGGAATAAATAAATCCTGCTACAGTACCCAACACGTCACATGTGGCTTAAATGGTTAAAGCCTCTTGCCGCACCATTAGTGCATTGGAAGGTACCTTTTCACACACAAAGTTTTCCCAGTATCAGGACAGTGATGTTATTGCGGATTTCCTTCTTTTTTCGTAATAAAAACTAAAATAAATAACGCAGACAGTATTACCTTGATCATTTCAACCATGTGCGGTGGGTAAGTACAACGTACACTTCAGGGCACATCCTAAATACATCTCCTGAACATCAGACAACAGATGACAATAAATTCTTTCATGGCATTCTTTTTTTGTGACCCTCAGCATTTTTCAAGATTCAGAAAAATAAAGAAATGGAATGTGTTAAAAAGAATACAGTTAATTATCAGCTGCTTTTTTTGGTAGACAGCCATGTCTTACAATCGATTTTCATTTCTCATTGATTCTGCTCAGACAGCTGCTGGGTCATGGCAGCGCTGGACCATACACAGATTAGCAATTGGTGGCCTCATGAGAATATGTGGAGATCCTTCTTCAAATGTAAATCATACTCTTTAATTGATTATTTGTATATGTATTTTCACTCCAGCAATAAGGTCAGCTGTTTTATAGCGACGTGAGATGGGGGGGTGGTTGAGGCTTCCTGAATGCCAAAGACAACATGAGGCCACCAAGCTACAGAACCACAGAAATGAAAGGTCTCTAGTTCCCCACAGCAAAACACCATGATTGGTCGGAAACACTGATAACAGATGTTAGCTCCACCCATTCCGAAGATTCATCAAGCCTCTGTCTCCCGCCCCTAGATGAAGTGCAGTTACGGATTACTTTGGAACACGGGCCGCACAGCTAGCTCCACAGCTAGCCCCAGAGTTCCATTAGCTGCCACCTGCTGTCGATGACCTCTGCCTCATCACAGGAGTCCTGTAATGTTACCTTGGTAATGCAGTGGATCTAGTGAGGCTGCTTGTTGATACAGATGCAGTACTGTAGTACTACACACTACATTCTGCCTCTGAATTTGACAGTGGCTAAGACAAGTACATATTTCACTGGGTTAGTAGCTCCCTGAGTGGCCTTTGTCACATACACTAAGAGGGGAGAGCAGTACAGGGAATGCTGGGATATGTCACCGGTGGTGAGCAAAGCTTCGGTGCCCGCTGTGGCGTCAGAGAGCTGAGGCAGCAGCAATGTGCTGAGACAGTACCACAGCACTCTGCCACTAGAGTTTTTGGAGTGACCAGCCAACAAGAGAATGGGACACAGTGCCCCTGAATGGCCTGTCATAGTGTTCAGGGGCGACAAGCTTCCCACAAGGCTGAGCGGGGGGCGGAGCCAGGCCTAAGACGGGGGCTTGGGTGAAGGGCGGGGCTTGTTGCTGGTGGCTGGCTTCAGAGTGACGGCAGGAGCGGGAGCAGTGGGTGAGCGGGGGACGGTGGAGCTGTTTCGGGTGGGCGGTGGAGGTGAGGGGCGCCGCAGTTTGGTGGAGCGGACGGGCGGGGGAAAGCGCAGGGCGTAGTTCTTGCGGTAGCGCAGGGACTGGGATCGGAGCAGGAAACTGCTGTACTGCACCTCCGTCATGATGAGCTTCAGGCAGAGGTCCTGGGACGTCCCGCCGGCCCCCGGCGCGGGGCGCGAGGCGTTGGGCGGCAGGTCGTACCCCACGATGTCCACCTTGGAGCTGGGCTGCCAGGGCCGCAGCTCTTTGTTTTTGATCTGGGCGGCGGGGCGGCGCTGGGGGAACTGGCCCCCGAAACAGCCGCGCACCGCCCTGTCCCGCGCGGCCCGCAGCAGGCCCACCTCCCTGGCCACGCAGCCGGGCCCCAGCGCGTCCAGCCGCCGCCACAGCGAGGCGTTGAAGTGGTCGTAGAGCCGCGCGTCCAGCGCGTTCCAGCCGCGCACGCGCGCCGGCAGCCCCGCGCTCAGGTTCTGCTTGGAGCCCGACACGCGCATGTTGAGCTTCACGTACAGCACGTCCTCCAGGTCCCAGGACAGCAGGTGGCGCAGCAGCACCAGCGACTCGTCGAAGTACTCGGCGATCATCACCAGCGAGAACACGCGCTCCATCCCCGCGATGAAGCCGCTGGCGTAGTCCACGTCCGAGGCCGGCCGGTCCTTGTCCCCGCCCAGGTCGAAGGTCAGCGTGTTGTGGGCGTACATGGAGTCCTTCTCCTCCGGGCGGTAGTAGCGGCCAGGGTCGGCCAGGAAGGCCTCCAGGGAGCCGTTGGGGACGCGGCCGAAGCTCTGGCAGTGCTGGTTGTAGTAGCTGAAGAGGGACTCGAACATGGAGGCGGGCTCGCGCAGGATGGTGACGTAGACGGTGTCGTTGGGCATCAGGCGGCGGAGCTCGGAGACGTTGAGGCGCATGTGGCTGGTGATGATGCGGGGGGGCACGGTGTGCGGGTGCACGAAGCGGGCGCTGAAGGGGCGCGGGTAGCAGAACTGGTGCTCGCAGTTCTGGTAGGGCAGGGCCACGGTCAGGTTGTGGCGCTCGGCGAAGCGGAAGAGCAGGTTCTGCACGGTGCTGCTGGCCGTCTTGTGCGTCTTGAGGAAGGCGATGCTGGTGTGCTTGGGCTTCAGCGTGGGGGACGGGTGCGAGAGCAGCAAGGGGCAGTCCAGGCGGAAGCCCTTCATAGTCCTGCAGCAGAGACACCAGTTTTAAAAATATTTTAAGTTCTCCCCCTGAATTAGGCATCAACCAAGAGGACCTGCACTAAAAATTCTTCGTTGGGTAAACCTGAAAATTTACTTATATAAATACAGGTCTAACAAATTAAAGTAAAATATTTTAGGTTTGGGTTCAAGTTTAACAAATGAAACATTTTTTCAGTGTGCATGGCTAACTCTGCAGTCTGGAGTTTCACATCCAACAGTACAGTCAGTTATTTGCTTTGCAGATGCCCTTAACCAGACTTGACTTGCATAGCTAATATTCTTTGCATATCCTCCTATCCTCATTTGAGTCTCTGGTCCTAAAGAACCACATATGCTACTGTGCCAAAATGTACACTACATTTGATAAAAAATTAAAGAAATAATATTTTTGAAAATATTTTCAGTGCAACTGTGTTTTTGTCATCCAAGACACTTGTATTATGCCAAAAAATGCTTCAACGTCTGCTGGGATTCAGGAACAAAACAACAGGAGGGGGTATAGCTCAGTGGCAGAGCATTTGACTGCAGATCAAGAGGTCCCCGGTTCAAATCCGAGTGCCCCCTTGTAAAAACTTTAGGGGATGGCAGTGTAGTATAAGCTGGTCTTTTAACCTAAAGGTCACAGGTTCAATTCCCAGGAAGGACACTGTCGTTGTACCCTTGAGCAAGGTACTTAACCTGCATTGCTTCAGTATATATCCAGTTGTATAAATGGATGCAATGTAAATTCTATGTAGAAAGTTGTGCAAGTTGCTCTGGATAAGAGCGTCTGCTAAATGTAGTGATGTATATTGAGTATTTAGCTGGGCTCCTTGACTGCTACGGCACACTGCTCCCCGGTCCATGCTGTGGGATCATAGGTTCTCACCAGAAGAAGTGGCCTCCATGGTGCAGGAGGAGGCCCACACTGCTCACTGCCAGCAGAACCAGGAAGGCCTTCTTCTGAGACATCCTCCACAGCTCGCCTGGGACCGAGAGGAGAAGGGGGGGTGAGGGTCAGTGCATCCCGGAGAGATAAAAAAGTGAGGGGGGGAGGGACTGTTGAGAGGAAGGCACAATATTGTTTTGAATGACACATGCCTTCTTGGCCAGGTCAGTGTTGTAAATGAGAATTTGTTCTCAATCACTTTTACCTGGTTAAATAAAGGTTAAATAAATAAAAAATAAAAAACAATAGAAAGGAGACCTTGTATAATACTAAATAAGGCTTGAAAATTTAGTTTTGCAAAGATTTGTCCAAGAAAAACTTAATTTGTCTCTAAAAGACAGAAAATCAGGTTATATTTGTTGTTGCTGGATTAATTATGTTTTTCTTGTATTTACAGTTTGCCTGTTTGTTCGATGCTTTGTGCTAAACCAGTCTTTTTTCCGATTTGGCTTTTTAATGCAATTCCCATCATGCACTTCACCAAGACAGATAAAGACTTCAAAATGAGCCATGGGAGTCAAGGAAACTCAGAAACAGCTGCCGACATTGTCTTTTAAGACTTTTAAAAGAACCATGACGTTCACACACAAACTTTTGGCAAGGTTCGAACGTACCCCAGTGCACACACACACACACACACAATTCATTTTCATATCACAACAATAATGACACCCCGCATAAATGCCTGTGTACATACACTTCTCATAGTAGACAGGATTGTTCTTCCCAGCGTCGTCATCAGGAATAATCAGGAGTAATAGGAGTAATAATAATAAAGTAGAAAATTATAACACATCTTGTTGAGGGTATCCTTGTCTGCAGACTATAAAAGCATAGTTTTGACTGAATCTTTCCTTAAAACCTCAATGATCACTCACAGCTGGAGGAAGAACATGCTTATGTTGACACCAGGGTGAAACTCAGGCCTTTAGATTGATTTTGGGGGTTCTTCAGCAAAACAGAAGTTGGGAATGACATATTCTCACTCCCAATGGTGATTGAAGAACAAACATGTTTGCTAATAGGCTTGAAAAATGCCCTCATACATCTCCCAATATTTTCAAATCACCAATTGCCGAGCAAGTTGATCCCCACACCCACTCGTACCATGCAGTCTGTTAGGAATGGTAAATATAAAAGTCTGTTCCCAGAGATATAAACCAAACATTGAGCCCTATCGCATAGAGCCCTTCAGGAGATTAGAGAAAATTCTATCTGGAGACACTTCGTTCCTTAATTAAATGACTGATTGATCAAAATACAAGACAGCGACATGAGCTCATATTACATTATATTATATTATTGCTTTTTCGTCAATAAACCATCAGAAATATGATTATGTTCTTTTATATTATCGCTTTAGTGTCAATAAATCATTTCTTTCTCTAGCCATGACTACTAAACTCTTATCTAAATAGCCACTGATATTAAAGAGCTCGTATCTATCCAAACATGCCAGTGTTTTAAAGTTTTGCAGTTGACACAAAAGGTACCTAAAGGACTTAATAAAAGCATGAAATTTGGCACACATATCCCCTGGGTGACCCTAAGACATCCTAGATGGGGTGCCCAAAAACATTTAAACAGGAAGTGAGCTAGTGAAGAAATTCAAAATGGCCGCCTATACAGTTAGCAATTGACATAAGGCACAGAAAGGACCTCATAAAAGTATATAATTTGGTACGTACATTGAGTGATCCGAATATATCCTAGAAGGGGTGCCCCCAAAAACTCTTAAACAGGAAGTGAGCTATTGAAGAAATTCAAAATGGCCGCCTATACAGTTAGCAATTGACCTATGATGCACCCAAGTGGACTCATTTCAATCTCAAGGTTGCTAACATTTGTCATCAGGTAATAACAAATGAAAAAAGCTTCTAACATGCAGTATAAGATCTCACTTGAGGGACATAATCTAGTAGTGACTCACATGTGTGCCAATTCACATGTTCCAGCACACTGGCATAATGCTGTGCAAACCCAGCATCCCGGCATCGACACTCGAGAACTGAGGGGCTCAGTTTTGCAGCCACACTTTAGGAGTTCTCTACAAACTTTGGCAGCCTCTGGCAATAGTGTCCATAAAGGTACGTACCAAATTATATGCTTTTATGAGGTCCTATCTGTGCCTTATGTCAATTGCTAACTGTTTAGGTGGCCATTTTGAATTTCTTCAATAGCTCACTTTCTGTTTAAGAGTTTTGGGGGCACCCCTTCTAGGATATATTCGGATCACTCAATGTACGTACCAAATTATATGCTTTTATGAGGTCCTTTCTGTGCTTTATGTCAATTGCTAACTGTTTAGGGGTAATGGAGCCTTTATGGCTGAGTTACCATGACCGCAGTTTTGGCATTTTCTCCCCGTTTACTGTGTTCCCCATCAGACTTTCATACGGCATTGTCATGCTGGGTATTTTTGGAAAGCTCAGTTCAGGAGGAATCGTTTGGTGTCACTGATTATGTGGTATAGTGGGCATTTAATAAAGATTTCCGGATCCTGGTCAAAGCCCTGATTGGTGTGAGATGCACATCAATCTGTATTCGATTGGTATAGCCTACTGTTACGTCTGTTCAGATCTATTGTACTTGGTAGTTCAGATGTGATTTATTTTAATTTACCTCCTCTTTTCATCTGTGTCTGCATGTCTGCATTGCATAACTTTTACAATCTGAACTTCATACTCCTGATAATAAATTCTTCACTCTGAACTATGTGTTCCTCGTAAACTTGTTCAAGGTTAATTGTTCCCAGCATCCCATGCAGACTCTCTGAGTTTGCTATCCATAGTCCCTTTCTTGTGTCTCGGTGGATATACTTCCTTGTTACAGTGCTACTGTAATAAAGTACACTGTTAGATTCCTTCCAGTCATCTGGTATATATCATTTATTTATTTAGAAACCAACAGCAACAGCAAAGGTACAGTGCTTAAATTACACTGGAGGCCAACGCTTGGCATGTTAAATTCAGTTAAATTCTCTAATGTCTGTGGCCAGGTTTCTAAGTTTTATAATTGTAGTCAGATGTCATATAGGGTCATATTTATTATTATTATGCATGGGATGGTAATGTGAAGTCTTTGCCAATTTTTCCTTAATATACAGGTCACACATTTATAAATGTAACTTTTTACCCCTTGTGTTCTGTTTACCTATTACCACATTTGAAACTGCTAGCCTGTGTCAGGACGTCTGCCTGAGTTTCCGTTCTGTTTTCCTGTTTTTTATTTTTTATTTTTATTTTAGTTTTTTGTATGTATGCATGAGTGTGTGTGAGCGCATGGTGTTTGCCTTTGTTTCAGGTTCCTGGTTCCCACCCACGCTCCGCCCCCGGTCCTGCCTGTCTGCCTCAGCCGTATTATTCAATCGAGCCTCAACCGCATTATTCCATCAAGCCTCTGCCGCTGCCCCCACCTGCTACTCATCTTCTACTCAGTTTCTTTAGCTATATATTCTGTTAGCTCTATTAACCTGTGCCAGATCGTGCCTTTGTTAACTTTGTGCCGTTCAAGTCTTATGCTACTTCTAGTAACTGCTTCCCAGTTTTTTGACTTTTTGCCTGTATTCGCCGCGTGTGCATTTAGCCTGACCCCTCGGATTACTGTTGCTTCAGTTTTTGAATTCTTGCCTGTATTGCCGTTCTTGCCTCTGTTCCTGTAGTGTGTCTTTGCCTGCCTGGAATGTTTCTGACTGCCTTTGGAATTTGGACCTTGTCTGGAGTGTGGTGTACGAGACTGTCCGCTTATTCTGTTGCACCTTGGTTTGACAAACTACCAAGTTTTTCCCTGAATTTGCGAGTCTGCCTTTGAGTTCAACCCCGGAGCCTGACAGTACGATCTGGCCAACATGGACTCAGCGGACCTTGGTCAGCTGCAATCAGCCCTGGGACAGCAGAGAGCCCTGCTGGGTGAACATCAGCACCAGCTGGAGACGGTAAAGCAGGCGCTGGATTCCTTCGCCCATATTATGACGGAGGTCACCGCTCAACTACAGCGGCTCCAGTAGTCACCAGCCAGCGCCCCGTCACCACCACCGACCCTCCCCGATCTGGGTCCGCCTGCCCTCCCAGCCCGGGAACCTCGCCTGTCGCCCCTGGAGCGCTATGCTGGTGAACCAGGTACATGCTGGTCATTTCTGATTCAGTGCACCCTCATCTTTGATCAACAACCCTCCGTCTTTCCTACGGAACGCGCAAAGGTCGCGTACGTGATCACCCTGCTGTCGGGTCGGGCCAGGGAGTGGGGAACTGCGGTATGGGAGGCCAGTGCTAACTTCTGCAATAATTACAGTTCGTTTGCTGAGGAGATGCGCAAGGTGTTCGACCGCTCCGTGCATGGGAGAGAGGCTGGTCGCCAGATGCTCCAGATACGCCAGGGACACCGGTCTGTTTCTGATTACGCGGTTGACTTCCGCACTCTCGCCACCACTAGCGAATGGGGCGGGACTGCTCATTACGATGCCTTCCTTAATGGGCTAGCCGATTACATCAAGGACGAGATCGTTACCCGTGAGCTCCCCTCCGGCTTTGATGACCTGGTGGACTTGGCGATCCGTGTGGACAATCGGCTAACCCAACGTCGCCTGGAGAGAACCGTGAGGTTCCCCCCCCCCCTTGTGGTCGTCTTCAGAATTACGTTCACATGTCTCTTCGGTCTCTAGGTCCACTCCCCTGCGTGATTCGGAGCCCGTGCAGGTTGACCACACTCATCTGACCCCGGCAGAGAGGCAGAGGAGGATGAACGAGAGGCTTTGCTTTTACTGTGGCCGGACTGGACACTTCATCGCCACCTGCGCGTTAAAAGATTACGCTCGCCAGTAGAACGGGGATTACTGGTGAGCGTCACCTCTGTCCTGAACTCCCCAGCCCTACGGACCCTGTTACCTGCCACTCTCTCGTGGGGGGGGGCAGCAGAGCCCCCTCTCTGTTCTGATTGATTCTGGCGCGGACGAGAGCTTCATCGATGCTTCCCTGGCCGCCCAGTGGGCACTGCCTGTCGCCACCCTCCGTACTCCCTTGATGGCCAGTGCCCTGAACGGACAAAGGTTAGCCACCATTACCCACGTCACAGCCCCGGTGAGTCTTCTCCTTTCTGGCAACCATGGCGAAGAGATCGTTCTGCACCTGTTAGACTCACCCCAGGTTCCTGTGGTGTTGGGCCACCCCTGGTTGGTTAAACACAACCCGCACATTAACTGGACAGAATTCTGTTATGGGATGGAGTCCCATTTGTCACACCCACTGTCTCCGTTCTGCCCAGTGCTTCCTGCCCTCTCCCCCAGCGCCTCAGGAGGAGTACCCTGACCTGTTTTCGGTTCCTCCCGAATATCTGGATCTACGGACAGTTTTCAGTCCCGAGCCACCTCGCTGCCTCCACACCGCCCGTACGATTGCTCCATCGACCTGCTGCCTGGTACTTCTCCGCCCCGGGGCCGTCTCTACTCGCTGTCTCCCCCAGAGGTCGAGGCCATGAACAAGTACACCGGTGAGTCTCTGGCTGCTGGGATTATTCGCCCCTCCTCCTCCCCTGCTGGTGCGGGGTTTTTATTTGTGGGAAAGAAGGATGGCTCCCTCCGACCGTGCATTGATTACCGGGGTCTCAATGAGATTACCATAAAGAATCGTTACCCGTTACCCCCTCATGTCATCTGCCTTTGAGCTCCTGCAGGGGGCGACTGTTTTTACCAAGCTGGATCTCCGCAGCGCCTACCATCTGGTCCGTATTAGAGAGGGAGATGAGTGGAAGACCGCTTTTAACACTCCTACCGGACACTACGAGTACCTGGTCATGCCGTTTGGCCTTACCAACGCCCCTGCCGTGTTCCAAGCTCTGGTCAACGACATCCTACGAGATATGGTAAATCGCTTTGTTTTTGTGTGTATTGATGATATTCTGATTTTCTCCAAGTCCGTCCAGGAGCACGTGCAGCACATCCGGCGGGTGCTACAACGGCTGTTGGAGAACCAGCTGTTTGTAAGGGCTGAGAAGTGTGCCTTCCACCATGAGTCAGTCTCCTTCCTGGGGTTCATCGTCTCTGCCGGAGGCGTCCAGATGGACGGCGGTAAGGTCAAGGCGGTGTCGGAATGGCCCATCCCCAAGACTCGTAAGGACCTCCAGATGTTTCAGGGCTTTGCTAATTTTTACGGGAGATTCGTGCGTGATTACAGTAAGGTCGCTGCTCCCCTTAGTGCCCTCACTTCTACGGCTATGAAGTTCCACTGGACAGACATCGCCAATCAGGCCTTTAACGAGCTCAAGAGGCGCTTTACTATAGCACCTATTCTGACCCCCGCAGACCCCACCCATCAGTTCATTGTGGAGGTGGACGCCTCCGATGTGAGAGTGGGGGCGGTGTTGTCACAACGCTCAAGCCTTGATAACAAGCTTCACCCCTGTGCTTTCTTTTCTCACCGTCTCACTCCCTCTGAACAGAACTATAGCATTGGAGACCCTAGAGGAGTGGCGTCACTGGTTGGAGGGAACCGAGGTTCCATTTCTGGTCTGGACTGATCACAAGAACTTCGAGTACATAAGGAGAGCAAAACGCCTCAACTCGCGTCAGGCTCGCTGGGCCTTGTTTTTTGCCCGCTTTAATTTCACACTGTCTTACAGACCAGGCTCCAAGAACACCAAGCCCGATGCCCTCTCCCGCCAGTTCTGCACCCCTGAGGAGAGCCCCAAGCAGTAGACCATCTTACCAGCTAACTGTTTAGTGGCCGCAATGGGGTGGGACGTTGAGAGCGCGGTGCGCAATGCCCAGCAGAAGGAGCCCTCTCCTAATAACGTTCCGGCCAACTTGTTGTTTGTCCCCAGATCTGTACGTTCTCAGGTTCTCCAGTGGGGGCACTCTTCCCAGCTGACCTGCCACCCAGGTGCTAGAAGAACACTGGCCTTCATTCGACAGCAGTTCTGGTGGCCGGCTATGGTGGAGGAGATTAAGCACTTCGTAGCTGCCTGCCAGGTCTGTGCCCGTAATAAGTCCTCCAACCACCCCCCCGCTGGGCTGCTTCTACCCCTGCCGGTGCCTAGACGTCCATGGTCCCACCTAGCCCTGGACTTCGTGACTGGTCTTCCCCCCTCCAATGGTAACACCACCATCCTCACTGTGATCGTTTTTCTAAGTCTGTTCACTTCATTCCTCTGGTCAAACTCCCATCTGCTAAAGAGACAGCCGAACTTGTGGTCATTCACGTCTTCAGAATTCACGGCTTGCCTACAGACATTGTTTCTGACAGAGGTCCTCAGTTTATTTCTAACTTTTGGAAGGAGTTTTGCAGACTCATTGGAGCATCCGTCAGCCTATCCTCTGGTTATCACCCCCAAACCAATGGCCAGACGGAGCGGTCCAATCAAGACCTGGAGCGCATGCTGCGCTGCCTGGCCTCCCATAACCCATCCTCCTGGAGTCAGAATTTGGCCTGGGCAGAGTATGCTCACAACTCCCTTCCTGTGGCCTCCACTGGTCTGTCCCCGTTCCAATGTTGCCTTGGTTACCAACCCCCTCTGTTCCAGTGTCCCATCTGTCCAGGCGTTCGTCCAGCGGTGTCGGCGTACCTGGAGGCAAGCTCGGGCGGCCTTGCTCCAGTCCGGTGAACGGGTGAGGAGGGCAGCAGACCGGCATAGGACCACGGCTCCCCGTTACCGATGTGGGCAGAGGCTATGGTTGTCTACCAGGGACCTTCCGCTGAGGGAGGGCTCCCGTAAACTAGCACCCCGTTTTATCGGTCCTTACCTTATCTCCCGGGTCATCAACCTTTCTGTAGTCCGCCTCAAGCTGCCTAGTTCCCTTCGCCATGTTCACCCTTCCTTCCACGTCTCCCAGATTAAGCCCTTACGTCAAGATCCTCACGCGCCCCCTGCCCCAGTTCCACCCCCCCCACGGCTCATCGATGGCACGCCCGCCTATACTGTCAGGCGACTGTTGGATGTTCGCCGCCGGGGGCGTGGTTCCCAGTACCTTGTGGATTGGGAGGGTTAAGATCCGGAGGAGAGAAGCTGGGTTCCTACCCGTAACATCCTGGACCGTTCTCTTATCCGGGATTTCCACCACCAGCGTCCTCATGCGGAGACACCAGGAGGTGTCCATCGGGGGGGGGGGGGGGGGTACTGTCAGGAGGTCTGCCGTTCTGTTTTCCTGTTTTTTAATTAATTAATTAATTAATTAATTAATTTTATTTGTTTTTTGTATGTATGCATGAGTGTGTGTGAGCGCATGGTGTTTGCCTTTGTTTCAGGTTCCTGGTTCCCACCCACGCTCCGCCCCCAGTCCTGCCTGTCTGCCTCAGCTGTATTATTCAATCAAGCCTCAACCGCATTATTCCATCAAGCCTCTGCTGCCGCCCCCACCTGCTACTCATCTTCTACTCAGTTTCTTTAGCTATATATTCTGTTAGCTCTATTAACCTGTGCCAGATCGTGCCTTAGTTAACTTTGTGCCGTTCAAGCCTTATGCTACTTCTAGTAACTGCTTCCCGGTTTTTTGACTTTTTGCCTGTATTCGCCGCGTGTGCATTTAGCCTGACCCCTCGGATTACTGTTGCTTCAGTTTTTGAATTCTTGCCTGTATTGCCGTTCTTGCCTCTGTTCCTGTAGTGTGTCTTTGCCTGCCTGGAATGTTTCTGACTGCCTTTGGAATTTGGACCTTGCCTGGAGTGTGGTGTACGAGACTGTCCGCTTATTCTGTTGTACCTTGGTTTGACAAACTACCAAGTTTTTCCCTGAATTTGCGAGTCTGCCTTTGAGTTCAACCCCGGAGCCTGACAGCCTGGGTCAGAGATATACCCGGGAAGTTATTGGAATTTTAAAACAATACAGAAATAAGACTTAAAATAATCAATATATATAACATTTCGTATATTATCCATTTAATTTATTTATTAAGTGTTTTCAGGTCAAGTACCTTACTCAAGCATACAATCTGCTGCCCTGGGATTCAAACCACAAACCTTCTGGCTATACTGAAGCTCAGAACCACACTTAGGAACAAATTGTTCAGACATTTGTTTTTTGATGGATGCAACCAACATTTTCCGTTGACGTTGATTTGCAAATAAAATGATCTATGTTGGCGACGGAAAAAAAATGAACACTTGCATTTATTTGTGAGTCAACAGTAAGGGCAAATGGCAGTGCCCCAGTCTGCCTCACAGTACCCACACTGTTAGCATTTCATCTCCCAAATCTCACCAGGATTTTAGTGCGCGAGCTCTCCTGCCCAAGAGATCAGGTGTCGTGTTACGATGCTGGGGTAGTGTTTCAGCATGGGCGCAGATTTCAATCTACCTGTCAGCACCTGAAACAGGCTTTTGCCCACCCCCTTCACCCCATCACACTGGGCTGTGTCAGAGAAACGGGTCTTCTAATTTCAGTGAGTACGGAGAGGGATGAGAGAGAGAGAGTGTGTGTGTATGCGTGTGTGTGTGAGAGAGAGAGTGTGTGTGCAAGAGTGAGAGAGATACAGAGACAGAAAGAGAGATAGTG
The DNA here is from genome assembly GCF_018555375.3 of Anguilla rostrata. Classification (NCBI taxonomy): domain Eukaryota; kingdom Metazoa; phylum Chordata; class Actinopteri; order Anguilliformes; family Anguillidae; genus Anguilla; species Anguilla rostrata. The sequence continues at coordinate 30,500,108 of NC_057941.1, read as the reverse complement.
TGTGTGTGTGTGTGTGTGTGTGTGTGTGCAAGAGAGAGAGCATGGGGAGAGGGAACTTCAGTATAGACGGCACTGTTTTAATTAATAATGCCAGCATCATCAATGTGACTTAGAATGCTTTGCATCGGAAGAGCAATGAAACAGGGGAAACAACTGTAACCAGTAGTGAAAGAAAACCAGAATGGACTACAGGTAAGAAAGTAAGCACTACTTTACCTGTGATAAAGTGGCAGAACTACCTACCTTGCTTGCTAACAACAGATCATACTAATATCTCCAAGAACTCTGTTTCACCACCACTCCTCTCTTGGTGATACTACAGACTGTACATCGCCCTATGGGGCTCAGGATGTAATTCCACCCTGTGGGGCAGACCACTGCACTAAGGATGGGTTAAGGGATCCCCAGCCCCCCCAACAAATATTCTGTGACTTTTGTCACACAGCGATATCACCTCAGCTGGTTTTTTCAGGCAGTGGCATTAAGGTGAAAGACCCTGCGACTCACCAGGACGAGTGTTGGGGGAACACTAATTTAGCACCTCAGCTGGATGCCTGACCAAGGAGTCGCAGTTCCCTCTTTTAAAGATGCTCAGCCCCCCTTCAAGAATTATGCAGTGAAATAGATGTCATCTGTAGGACGTTACATGTAAGAACACACAATCAAATACTAGCTAATTTTGAAGACATTTCGTAGCGCCTAATTCACATTTGATTTCTGACTTCTTTGAACTGTGGCCAGTAGCCCCACTGGAAGACGCAAAATTGGCTCTCTCATTGCCCAGGGTGAGAGCGTTTCAGCCACCCAGCAAACAGCGACCCCCACTGGTTGATCAGGCACATGCGGCTCATCTGTAGAGCTGCACACAGAGCAGCGTTTCCCAACCATTTTCCTACCGCAGCATATTTTCTAAATGTACAGAATCTCATGGCACACCACTCTCAAAAGTGAACGGCATACTGGTGGTGATATGGCATGTCAACAGTAGGCGAAAATGTTCTTCAGGGGTTTTAGTCAAACACTGTTAATTTTAATGACATTTATTTTGACCTGTGAATGGGATTTTTTCATTTAAGTAATCATGATGTGAAAATAAGCGGCGGTGACATGGTGTGCTTCCGCCCTCCTGAAGTGACAACAGCGGCTGTAACAGGACCGTTATTGAGCATTCCAATTTGAGAGAAAAAGGTACCAAAAGGGAAGGTACCATTCAAATTACCCTGTGAAATAATTCATAATCCAGCACTTGTAAAACCTGACTCAAGATACCCAGTAGTAACTCATGTATAAACAAACAATGCCGTCTTCTTTGTGTGAAAAGAAAGACACTTGTTCCCAAAGATTTCTTAGTCAGTTGACATTAACTGATCTGAGGTCAGTATGGTGGCGTGCAGGGACAGGGGTGTGGATGGACAGACCTCCACATAAGAGGGCGATTGTGTGACCCAGGAACGGTTGATCAGAGCGGGGCCCTGGGAACGAGCCCAAGCCGCCATCACCGCGCTCCCCATCTGCATCACAATAACCGCCGCAGGGCTTTGATGGGATAAGCGAGCCCTCATGGGGCAGGCGGTCCACCCCGCACCGCGGGGTAAAGTTGCGGCCCGGTGTTTCTGGTTCATCCGACACCTCCGCCGTCGCCGGCGTTACCGGGAGATCAGTCCCAGTCGCTCGAGAGCGAGGGCTGGCGTCTCCAAGCGACCTCACACTCTGACTTCTTCCAGCCAGCTGAGGAGACTCTGTTCCCGCTGCGGAGGACCAGCCGAACACCGCTAGCAGGGGAGGACGAATGCAGGGGACGCGCGGGACACCGCAGCTCTGGCGGGAGTAAGGGGACCCCGGTGTCCTACTTACCCCCGTCCCCACAGGACAAGGAACAAGACGGATTTTCTTCGGCTCCCAAAGTGGTAGAATGAATTGTCATGGATCGGCTGGGAAGTGCAGGCGTGCAGGTGCGGGCAGAATAGACTCATTTAAATGGTAACATTGTTAGCATCTCAATGAAAATGCTGTTTGTTTTTCCTATCAAAGCTAATATTTCAACAACAAAAAAGTAGTATATATCAGATTATCAGCTCATATACTCAGATATCAGCTTTAGAAGAAGTGCTCGGTTTCTCACAGTAAAGTAAACCTTCAAACAAATAATGAAGTGTAACGACACCACTGAAAGAACAACCGTAAAAAAGACACCCAAGGAAGTAGCATAATAAGGAACTAGCTCAGAACTGCTGCAGAAGGCGACCAGCAGCTGAAGTCCTCAGGTTGGCCATATGGAAAGATGTGACTATGAAGCGTTACCAAAAATAATCAGACATAAAAATTGCTCCAAACGATTAGCAGCAGTGCATGAGTGCATGTCATATGCATCTGTGCCCCTTTTCCAAACAGAGGCAAATGTCTTATCTCCAAGCAACCAGGGGAGCAGAGCATGCTGGGAGGTCTTTCTGTGACCAGCCTTGCAAGTACATCATGCGCAGCCCACCCCCCAAGTGCATGTGCGAAGCTCCAGAAAGGCACATGTATGTACGCTGGACAGGGCAGCACAAACAGGCATATGTTAATCTTATTTCAGATTACACTGGTCTATAATACTGCTCTGTCTCAACAAATCTCTAGCTCATGATCGGATGCCTGGTCCAAACTCTATTTAAACTATTTAATTCTTATCTTACTCTGCTGATCGGTGTTTCCGGAATCAAGCGATAAGATGATTATATTCACCCGTAAAATCAATGAGTCAGAATTCCAGAACTGGATGGAAGGTAATTACAAAATGAATGAGGCAGTGTGGGTTTTGAATTAACCATCAAAAAAGTCTATACAAAGTTCATGGAAGCTGATTTAAAAATAGGCAGTAGACAAAAAAGCGTATAGCAAATAGCATCATACTATTATCCAGTTCATTGTCTTTTTGTAAAAACCTTTTACAAATTACACTTTATAACACTTCTGCTTCTCATGACTGATATTGTCCTTCTAATGAATGTCGCCCTTCATTTTTTGATTAGTTATTTCATTATAAATGTCTAACATTAGAAACAAAGACTTTTGCAAGTCCACATAGTAGTACGGTTTCCGGTTTTTTCTTCTTCTTCGATTTTGTTTCACGGCAAAATCGAGAAGAAGCAAAGCAAAACAACATTCCGTAACTTAGCGTTGAAATCGAGCAAACTAACGTCTGCTAGCTTTTGTATGATGTGATATCGGTGTAATAATGAGGTGCACTGAGGTCCCTTTAACTCAACCATTTCGGCACTGACTCGATTAGGCCTGTTTCGCATACGGTTGGAGTGCATTCAACTGATTTATGCTAAGTGATCCCAAGGACAAGCACTCCCGCATGCCAAATGTCACAGGTGAATTCATTTTCTTACCTGTTTTATGGCTGCTGCAAGGTCGACTTTGGGTTTTCAGAATTGAGTTAGCAACCAGAAGAGGACTTTACAGAACTACAAGCACAGCAGGAAACACTTGGCTTCAGCTGATCAGGTGGCAGCAGGTAATTGCCCTGAACAGCATTTCCATTCACATAATTTGCACTTGGGCCAGTACCACTCTGAATCCTCACCAGCATACACTTAACTGGCTCTATTCTTCTGAAAGTTATAGCACATAAACCTGCACAAACAGAACACGGGCAGACAGATTCAGATTTTAGGTAATGCCCTGACCAAAGAGAGACCAATGAAACACCTTACTGGAGGTCAAAGCTGGTCAAAACTCAATGACTAAATAAATAACTACATTTTAAAAATGATAAATCAAATACAATTAAATGCAGCACCAAACTATTTGACCTATAAATAATTATCGCTTATTGACTTGCTTCATGATTTAAAATAAAATGAATAATTAATTCAACCTTTCATCATGAAATGCATTATTCATCGACTCTTTAAATATGAAATAAATCATTTATTCTCGCCGGGCCATCAAATTCCCAGTTGGTGGTCTCAGCCACACTCTTTGTTCAACGAAATGTAACACTCCTTCAATTAAGCAAGGTGGCGAAATTCTGTTTCATATTAAAGCAGTCAGCGAAATTCTGATTTTAGTTGCACATGTAATTAAAACATGGCGAAAGTAATTACAGAGATGGTTTATGAAGGTGATGCTGAGTGGTCCTCCTCCAAAAGCAGTGGACTTCAGTTCACTGCAGTGACAGTTTCCTTGGGTTCGTATTAAATTCTGACTGTGCCAGTGATGACCGTGACAAGCATGGCAGCCCATGACTGGCACCCAGGAAAAGTAGATTTTAGCCAACAGGACTATCCCCTGAATGGCTTTTCTGGGTGATCAGACAGGCGCAGGTTTCTTGCATGACCTGTACCCCTCGAAGGCGAAGACCACACAGCTCAGCTGTGAAAGAGTGAAAAGAAGCAGCAGCTGACACAGACCCCCTCACAGGGCCGACCCGTCCACTCAAAATGCTGTATATATATATATATATATATTAAAAAAAATATATATCTCATCATTTTCATATGAAACATCCAGTCGGAGATTGCACTCTCACTCCCTCCAATGGATTGTTTTTTTTAATGTTTCAGAATTATTATGCTTTCAAATTCTTATACTTATTTGAAAAAAAAAAAGCTTTTGAGTGTCATTCAGCGTGGGCATATTACATCTACTTACATCATACCCTTGGACAAAAAGCACAAAAAAAGTAAAACTCAGGAATAGAAGGATCAAACAGCATCACCATTCACCTGCTGAAACCATAGCAGATGAAACCAGGGGAATCCCTGATCAGTACTTATCCTGGGCAAGCTTATCATCAGAAGTATACTGTAGGGAACAAAGTGGAATACACTTGTAAAAATTTAACATCACAACATCGGTTGTCATCAGTAATGACATCGGTCGTTGCCCAGTAGTTGGTGAGAAGGATGTGGTCCTACAGGTGACTGGGCATTAGCTCATGTATAAATGCCCAGGACACATGCTTTAATGTGTTTGGGAAATGCCCATCAGCCAGGAGAAGCTGCGCCACGCTGTTCCACTGACATCTTACGAGTTGTGACAATAAAGGTCACAAAAGAGAGTAATTTGTCAGTTTCTTATTCAACGAAATAAGAAGACACCACAAGGGGTTCACAGGATAATATCCCAAATGTAATACTGATGTTGTTATAATAATAATAATAATAATAATTTTACAAATCTCGTTCTTCTGAATCAGTGCTGTACCAACATGTCCCCAACTTGCTGCCTTTGATGGAGAAGAAGAGAAAGGTAAAGAGAAAGAAAGAAAGAGAAGGAGAGAGATGTTTAATCTGGAGTAATGGAGACCCTCAGCCACTGTGGAGCTGTGAGACTCTAATCAGATTTTTCCCAGCAGTTTGAGGTTTAAGTCGGTGAGATGAAGTGGCTCTCCCCCAGATATGTGCGGAGGCCGTGGGGATGAATAGCCCGTCAGAAACAACTGCAGTACCCTGATAGCTGGGTACTGCTTTAAAAGAGATTAATTAATTCACCAGCGCTCCAGGGAGCGACTCGTCTGGTCCGCGTCTGCAGTGAAAGTCAGCAGTTTGCCAGCACGGGACAGCCAGGCATATTCCAGAGAGACACAACACCCCACAAGTTTGGGAGTGAAGTTATCAAGTCTGAGGCAACCATTGCTAACAACCATCTGCCACAGAACAAGCATGAACTACTAAAAGAATATACATATGTCCACATAGCTACTTCACTGTATATTAATAAACGAGCTGAACACGTCGCCTCCCCGCAACTGTAAAGTTTACTCACATGAAATGGGTGGTTTCCCCTGCCACGTTGGCTATTCAGATATTTCAGAGGCCAAGTACCACATTTTATGTAATAGTTAAGCTTCTCAACACAGCTTCAGCAAATAAAGGTTGTGTCTCTACTGCAAAATTGGATGCAACATGCCATGTGCAAGATCCATAGCTAGTAACATTAAATTTGATGTCAACACTCATGAGCAATATCATCCCCTCAGATGGAAAAGTGTACAGCAGGCGGGCTGTTATGCAGACAGCCAATATGTCCAACATCAAAATGACATCTAGATTAGGGTGTCCATTGGATTTCAAAAAAAGAAGATGAGCTGGCATTATGAACATAACTAGGCTATCTGTTCATTCATATATGGTCTAGGAAATGGGCAAAACCTAACTGGAAGTTTTTAGGAATTTAGAAATCCCACCAGGACAGATATTATTGGTCCCGAAAAAAAGCAATGTGTTTGAAAAGGAGGATGGATGCCCAGTAAGCCTAGTCAAGATCAGCGCATGTCACTAAAAAGCTTCTGCCTACCATTCCCTGACTTGCATCGTTCCCTCAAAAAACCTATTTTTCTGCGCACATCTTAATGAAGCTTTGTCCATCATAATTCACCTGCTATCTATTGTGCAACATTTTATCATTTGTTTCACAGCTATAGACCTGGCACTGTGCAAGACATTGATTTAGCACATGCCATGGCTTCGGTGCGTTATCCGTTATCGCTTCAGTGCTATGTGCCAGTTACTCAATAACTCCTTCAGATTGTTTCTTGTCTGTATGACAAAGATGGCCATTACTTCACTTTACAGAATTATGTAAAACACATCTGAGACAGGGAGCATCATAAAACTTTTTTTAGGGAAACTGCTTTTTTTATTACATGTGAAATGCTAGCACCCGCAGGTGTACTACTGGGCTTAATCAGTTAGACTTTAGTCTATTAGCAGTTGAAGACAGCGGCCTCCATCTCCACACTCAATACCTCCATCATTATATTTACTGCCGTGTGCAATAAACAAAGCATGCATACTCTACCTGCTCTGCAGAATTCCAGATACTGGTGGGCTCTTATGCCACAGTGTATAAAAACCAAACTGGACACATGTTCACCCAGTACCCAATTAAGTACCTTTATGTTGGTGTTTAATTTTTGGGCACTATCTATACATACAGCAAAGGACAGTTAATTATCTTGTAGCTTGCTGCCTAGATAATATTGTAGATATGTCTTGGTTATTGGTTTTTACAAATTATTCAATGGCTATCTACAATAACTAAAGTTTCATGCCTAGTGTGGAAGCTGAAACCTTAATTCTGAAAATGTATTGTTTTAAATTTATTGAAAATGTATTGTATTAAAGGGTAAACTTGAACGAGTTAATGGAAAGGAGGAGAGAGGAGTAGGTTCCTTGCTGTGCTGTAGTTTGAGGAGGAAATTTTGGCAATGTCTACATTTACATGCGCACCAATTCCCAGATTATTGGGAATAATCAGCTTATGCCAGTGTTTAGATCATTGCTTACACATGGATATAAGTAATGCGATTACTAAAATAGCCGCGCTTGCATGATGCTTTCCATAATCGGCGTAAGCTCAAATGGTGTACCTGGCTACCATGCTTCCTTTCATCTGGGGTCTGTGACTTTTCACCTGACAAGAGCAGTCTCAAAAAGCTGAAAGAAATCAGAGTAAGAGTCCATGTATCAAAAGACAAAGATCCAGGTGTCTTAATCGGGTTTTGAATATGCCGATCGTGATCTTACGCTGATAAAGATGATCAGATAATGGCATTTGAGTGACCATTTCAATAATCAGAGTATTGCCATATTTGGGGTGTTATCAGAGCATTAGCTTGCATGTAAACTGGGACAGCAGGAACAGGAAAGTTAAGCTGGCTTCCGAACTGTGTATTATATGGCGGCACTATCAATCCATATAAGCAAACAGTGAAAAAAAGAGAAAAGAATGGCTAGGGCTTACTGCACTCAGTGTGTAAGAGTTTCACCGCTGATTGTACAGCATGAATATTAAAAATTCTGAATGCATATTTTTTCATCCACTAGCCTAGGCGCATCTGTAAATGCAACCCCCATGGGTCATCTCCCGATTAAGAGGGTCCACAGCTCCAGGGTCCGGTGGAGAAGTGAGCGCCCGACCCCCCCCCCCCCCCCCTCGCTGTGACCGCTGGGCTAGTAAATATTTAATCACAAGCCATTATCCAGTCTCAGGTTCTATCTCTGACTCACCCGTGTCACTGTAATTGTGATGTAATCAAGACTGAAACCAATTATCTAATTGACTTTCACTGGGGGAATTGAATACTTTCATTTTAGTTTTCTTGATTTCACAGCAACTCTCTGGAAAATGATGCAGTACATTTGAGCTTATTAGTGTTAGACACGTTGTTTTTCTACATAACATTTACACAAAAAATTGTGCAATGTGTCATCGAGAGTCGGTTCAGTGCAGAAAACTGCTGTTGCAGCACTCACTATGGGTTCAAATTTTCAACTAGATTACCTAAATCAATGATGTGAAAGCAGTTATTCTTCCATTGACAGCTGAGGCAAAATACCTGTGATGACATCACTGAATGGGTGTGGCCAGCTGTGTAAACAGACTGAAAATTTTAACCCATAGAGAGTGCTGCAACAGTGCTGCAACAGTTTTCTGACCTGTGTTGACTTACTCTTTAAAATAGTATCCAACTGACTGAAATGTGTTCAGAAAAGTTCAACATATTCCCAAGTTATTTCTTTCAAATGACTTATAGTTTTTTTTTTTTAATTACCAAAAACTTTCATTCCTGCTATCCATAGCAAAGCAAAGCCTGCATCATCATAAATAATTGACATTTCACAAAGTAACTTGTTAATTCTTGAATGGATGCGGGTCAGACTAATGAATGATTAACCTTTAAAAATAATATTACCAATTCATATCAGAGCACACCATTTATTCTCATACCTTCCATATTTGTTCCTACGCTATAACTGATTTCACATTGGCTAAAAGACCGCAATTTTTTAAATATTCCTTTTCAAAGAATACAACTGTCCATTTTGTTCAATCCAATCTGAGAAATACTGCAATTCCTAGACTTACTGTTATAGCTTAAGACCATATCTGGATCCCTCCAACCAATCAGACAAATAGAACCGTAGCCTAAATCCTCTGTAATTCTACATCACTCAATATACAGCGGATCTAGGTATTAGTGCCCTGTTCTATTTAAACAGTCCTTGACATATGGAGCACATTTTTTCTCACTCAAAATTCATCTCCTGTATTAACTTCTCCCAGAAAAATAACTCTTGTCCTATACATACTCATACAAAAATGATTACATCTGAGCACATTACAAATTCACAATTGGTATTAATTTAAAAATTACATTAAAAAAAAATATTCCACATTTATTTAAAATTATTTTAGAAATAAACATCCCCAACCACTCTCCAGAAAACTGCAGAACTGCAAAAAGCTGGAATTGCACCCAGATTCTAAACTTTTTACATTTTTTAACACCACACATGTAATAAATAAATAAATAAATAAATAAATAAATAAATAAATAAATAAATATAAAAATCTCTGAAATAGTTTCATTTTACAACACCCTTTTAAGCAAAAATCAATCTTGGTCTTTTAAATGAGTGTAGCAAATGTATCTGTAATTGTAAATAAATTCCTTCTCCAAACTAGTGAATTGAATCCATTGCTGACAAAGCATTTCGAAAAGAGGTGCAAAACCAGCCTTGGTTTCTAGCTTCTGAAGGCATCACATTTGCATGACAGGACAGCACTGTCTAGGCTGCCCATTTCTGAGAAGCAAAAACAGTGTTGTTCCTTTTAAATACAGACCTTTACTATATTATCACCAATGGCACGGCTGCAGTCCATGTCTACGCTCTAACAGGAATAAAAAATACATGTCAGCAAAGCACAGTACAAGACTAAACTCGGTCAACAGGACATAGATTCTGTCAGACCAACCTGGCTTCATTTAGGCCAAATACATTATTGTATTTGACCAGATTCCACATCATTTAAGCCTACTTAATTTCACTGAAACAATCCCAGTAGCAGTCACATCTAGACATTGGAAGACCAGTACACTAGGCAAACGTTTCCCTAACAATCTTAAGCTATCTTCGTTATGGAAAAAACTTTTTTTTATTTTATGGATCAAGCCTTCATATAACAAACATAGCACCTAAGTTAAAACTGAGCGTACAATCCCCACCTCCACACGATGCCCACTGACTCATGATCGCCAATTTTTTTCCTGAACAGCTGCAGACATCTGTCAGGATGCCATTAACCACAGGCATTAAAACTGGAACCACCATTCAAAAAATGAAGCTTCCTCACATGACTTCTTCTCTTTCTCTGTACAACCGCGATTGGGGGCACTACTCAGTTTAAGTAATATGTTGTATGGAATATACTACTTATAAGGCATAAAAATACAGTACTATAAGGTCCACATATATAACTCAAATTAAAAAGAAGGTCTTATATTAGTAATGTCACAACTGCATCAGTGATAGTAGCCTAAGAAGGGTGAGGAACTACTTTAAGGAATAAATAACTCACAAAACCAAATCAATTAAATGAAGTGCTCCAGTGAAAACGCATCATATTAATATATGTTTTTAGTCCACGACAAAGCAAATGACATGCACTTCTGTACGTCGCTTTGGATAAAAACGTCTGCTAAATAAATGTAATGTAATGTAACAAAAATGTCATAACCCCCCACACCAAATAAGAATGTCACCTGATTGTGACCCTTTCTCCTGTAGTAAAGAATGAATATAAACAATTTAGGGAAATATATAATTCAGAAACAGGATTCAAAACTTTCAGCGTTGTTCTAAAAGATTACCATTGCGACAAGAAATATAAAGAAAATGATAGATTGTTTTGTCCATTTGCAGCATTCTCCAATTCAAAACACATGTAGAAACAACATTAATAACCCAAAAATATATCATCTCAAAGATATCATTTTTGACACAAGAAATACAGAGGGTAAAAAAGAACATATAAAATCATAATTTCTGAGTTTTTAACAAACTCTCTACCATACTTTTTGGTCACAATAAAATCATAACACAGGACAATAAAACAAATCAACCTACGGTAAATCCCTGCCTTCTATGCAGTATGTCTTGGCACAGCATCAGTGGATTGTACAATGTTCTTGTCTTTTGGGCAGCTATGAAGCTGGGAAATCGTGCCGATCTTTGCATTATTCCTTACTCAGGTCAACACAGTCTCAGGTGTTTCAGGAGAAAGATTCTGGTTTTGTGACCAAAGCTACAAATGAGACAATTGGTTCTGCAAGGCTAAAGCCAGAGGGAAAATATTCTTTGTTTCTACAATGCTAATAAAACTGGACATGTCCCATCGTGCTCGTACTGCACTGCCCCACAGCGTAAAAGTCTCTTTCATTCGGGAGATATCTGTGGTCATTTACCATTTACCATTTCATCATGCTTGTAATGTGCTGCTTAACTGCTTGCCTATGGTGTACACACTCTATTCCAGCACCCAGCCTCAAAAAGAAAAAAAATGAATGTAATTTCTCCCAAGAGGGACTAAATGTCCTTTTGTTCATCCACTTCTGTTTCACAATTTATGAGTGTAAAATAAAATAGCTTGCCAATCCACACAGCTCAATTGCTTTGGATTTACGGAGGCAATCCAGGTTCTCTGGCACAAGTTCAGACATTTTGTGAAATAGAATATTGTATGCTATCCGGAAGGATGTAGCCCATAAGTGACCCACAGAGGATAAAATGAAGTATACAGAATACCTGAAATAAAAAAAAATTGAATTTGGGTTTAAACCACATCTCAAAACATTTACAACTAAATCAATACAACTTTTTTATTTTTAAACAAACCAGCTGTTCTACTACCAGTTTTAGGTTAAATATTATAAATATTACAATTTAAAAAGTGAATTAGTTCTACTGGAAAATAAATCGAGAATGAAACTAGTCACATTACAACAACGTTAATAAACCTCTTATCATGTCTCAGCACTGAGTAAAGTCACAAAGCAATCTATTTTAAGCTTTTACACCATGGAAAAACACCTTTCTGTGGTGCAAAGTACATTTTTATTGTTACATTTTATCAGAAAGGGCTTTGAAGGCCTGTACTAGTTTTGTATACAAAGAGCATATTATTACTATTATTATTATTGTTATTATTATTATTACTGTTCTTGTTGTTATTATTTCCTTGTGAATGACAAAACAAATCCAACCACATCCTGAAATTATTAATCAACTCATCATCTGAAAACAGATTAGTGCTAGAGTTTGGTGAGCTAAGATGGCAAACTGTCTATGTCCGTCAATATTTTCAATCAAGAAACACCCTAACCACAAATCAGTCATTCAAATCGCGCCACAGCCTTTAACCAAAACCTGTCTCTGAGAAACAGAAAACATGTCAACTACAAATAGCCTAAATCTTGCCCAAATTCCAAAAATCATCCAAAATCGTATTAGAAGAATAATGTCCACGTATCATTTTAAATGTACAAATGTACAAAGCAGTCCCTCATAATCAGCTCTCAGTGTGTCATTGTGAACTGTACAACAAAGACTGTGATTTATGGCCAATGTCTTGACCATGCACTGGAAATCTGAATCTTAAGTAAATGTAAAGAAGGGTTGCATTTTGGACAACGTCACCATCACCAGCCCCCAAAATGTCAGTTTGAATGCACTTAAGCTATATACTTAAATGTTGAAAGGAAGGTGAAACTTATAGTTTTTAGCCTATTATTTTATTTTATTATTTTTTAATTTATTATTTTTTATTCCAACTTCAGAAAAACCATTAGCATTTGAAAGAAATGTTACCCAATGTCGGATATAGAATCTGACCGCATTTTCAAATAATTTCAACTCACTATATGAACGTCCATCCATATCAATTCGTGCCCAAATTCTAGTAAGAACAGACGCAGAGAACATCCGCTAGATTTTTCCCATCAAAAGAGTAGCTCACAATAGCAGTGAGACTAGAATTGTTACAAATACACAATTTACAGAAATGCGTGATGATGAGCGAAGAAAATGTGGTGCGGATTTATCTTCACCCATTTCTGCGATAAGTAATTATTATCCAAATTGTTCAGTAATTCAGGAAAAACAGTTCCAATACGGCAGTAAAAACACATGATATTACACATGATATTATCCTCTCACGTTAGCCTAAAAAGCATCTCTGTCCATCCTGCAGGAATACTGACAGTACCACAGACAGCCCTTTCATACAAGACGGATTGAAATGGGATCTCACAACGTGAAAAAATCATAAATGGTCTAAATAACATCAAATAACAAGGGCAGGGGGAAATTTGTAGTACGTTTAAAATAAAAGTTATTTCAGTGATCAACGGAAACAACTCAATCATATAAAACGTCAATATGGCTGATAAAATATTTTTTTAAAACACACAAATGAAAGTGAGCGCTCAATAGCAAATGCTCTTACCTTTGTCACCGTTGCTACAGTTAGCTATAGCTCAATTTGAGGGTGGGTTAGCAGTTCCACGTCTATCAGACACTGTGTCCCTCTCACTGGCTTCAGTCGCTGTTTCGTGGTCAGTTAAAACCATTTATAAATAAAGCACCACAACCAAAAGGTATGCAACTGAGCGCAAGACAAGTGCACATCGCTGTATATAAATCTTGCCGCCGCTTTGTTCCAGAGATGTCGCAGTCGTGCTGTCATTGCTTAGACGCCCCTCGTGCGCTAGACCGGTAAGTGACTCCGGTCAGCCCTTTTCTACCCCCTCAATGAGCGCGCGAGCGCGCACGCGCATTTATATTTTTTAATACCGTTGTATCAACTTTTGCTCCTCAATAAGGTCCAGTTAACAGAGTACAGTTTCATCGATGTCATACAATGCAATGTAAATATTTGTGCAGTTTATATCTGGCTACTTTCGTTATATGACCTTAGATGTTCTTTAGATAGCCTACTGATATCTAAAGAACATCTAAGACAAGCTACAGTCAAGCCTAGCCTATAGCCTATATAACCTATAGGCTAGTAGCCCAGACATGCAACCACAGCAACAATTTCCCATGAGTAGCTAAAGTATTTCGGGAGAAGTCCTGCAAGTCCTGGTTTCTGAAAATTGGAATACTGGCATGAAAGTTAGTACACAGTACGTTTAGAAAACAATAGCAACCATCATGCTGGTGTCAGTTATATCTTACATAAAAGCTTTGCACATACAAACTAAAATTCCCGGACAAATTTTGTCATTTTTCATCATTGTAGTGTATATTTCATCATTGTAGTGGAAAAAATATAATCCAAATTGTTCAGGAAATAATCCACTCTGAGTTTAGAAGGGTCTCTGTGATAAGGCACTTTTGATTACATGCAGCATGGAAAGATTTCACAATACATTAGCACGATGCTTTCTCTGAAACAAAGCAGCTAGCTCTCTGAAATACATACTCCACGTTTTATGTCAAAACTATATATTTAGCATTCTAAATTGTTCCAACCATGTACATATTTAACTGTTAGATAAAACAAAATTATCTAACTGTTCAAGAACAAACAGACACAAACACAAAAATGTGATTACTTCAAAATTATCCACTCTTCCACATCAAGGCAAGGTATATTAAATACATGTGACTGAAAAAACAAGAACCGCTGTAAAATAGGCATAGACTAGCCAGTAACATTAATGAATATAAAGCTTAATAGATATAGTTTTTTTATTTTTAACTTTCAGTCATAATTGTTTTATGCACGAAGCCATAGGCGTAGATTCGGGGGGGGGGGGGGGGGGGGGGCAGGGGATACGTCCCCCTCAGTATTTAGAACACTTGCATTTGCCCCCCCCCCCCCCAATAAAAACATGAAAGAAGCATTTCCACCATAAATTGATGCAGAAAAGGCACAAATTGGTGCATAAAAATTCACCAGAATGCAGGAAATTAAGTGTTTGATGCTCAAAATTTCCTGGGGGAGGACCCTCAGATCCCCCACTTAACTTGCAAGATATGCAATGTTTATGTCTGACACCTTTCTCTGTATTTATACCATTGCACTCTGGGCAGTATTCATCTGATCCACCAAATCACTAACGATTTCAGAGAAAGCATTGATTTTTAGAGAGATTAGAACACAGGTGCCTAACTGGAATGCTATCACAGAAACAAAAAAAGGCTTTTTGTCGGTATTTTCTGTGAGAATATTGTTGCAGCTCCAGCACTTCCATTTTATGTATATTTTAGGGTAATATTGTGCTTTTATTATAACACATTGAAATTGTATATTTACACTTTTATACAGATGCATTCATGCTGACGAAAAAGTCCTGTTTTTCATTGTTTCCCACTGTGAATACCTATGCCCCTCCTCCCAAAAAAAAAGAAAATTATTTTGAAATTTAAAATGAATAAATTAAATAATTTGTATTTATATTGAACCACATGGTTAAATGAATTCCAGGTCATCAAAGAAGAACAGTAACAACACTCTGTAGCTTACCCCTGCAGAAATACTCGTTGTGGAAAACACACAGATAGCTGCTGGAGTTCTTAATTTCATGGAAATTTAAAATTTCATATCAGACTTTCAAATGTAACTAGGAACTTCAGAGTGGTCAGGAGCTTACAAAAGACACCTGAAGGGTGTCCACCCTTTCAAGCTGTCAAACCCAAGATCCTAAACTGCTGCTGTCCTTTGAGGTATTTTTTAATTAACAAATCTATGTCATCCTGGCTTTGTAAGCAAATGAAAATGTTCATTAAAATTCCAGTTGGTGAATGAAGAGTATAAGGGTGGAGTCTATCAAATCGGAATTCGGTTTGGTGGAGCATGTGCCCCCGACCAGTGTCCAACCTCACAAATGCTCTTCTTGCTGAATGGAAGCAAATCACTGCAGCAATGCTCCAATATCTAGCATAAAGCGTTCCCAGAGCAGTGGAGGTTGTTATAGCTGCAAAGGGTAGACCAACTCCATATTAATTGACATAATTTTGGATGACATGTTGGTTGTCAGGTGTCCACATACTTTTGGCCATGCAGTGTAGCCTGAAGTAATAGCCGTTCATCACTAATGAAGGAGCTGTGCTTAATGGTGATTGGATTATCTGCTATTCAAATAGAACCAAATAGAACCATATTCAATCATGTCTGAGTTTTGTGACACTTTGGATGCCAAAATAGTTTGTTTGGTGACAGTCCCTTGTATAGTTTTGTTTTCACCGGCCCCTTTGTAAGCGACATAGCTGGACAATGCCCCTCCATCACTGTCGGTGAGATTCAGCCATTGCATCCCACTGTAAAGTCAAAGGGGCGTAACTGAGCATCTAATCCATGTCACCTCGTATGGCCCCCCTTCCCTGACCCCTCAACACCCCCCACCGCCTCCCCGCCTCCCCCGGCCACATGGTCCCCCTTCCCTGACCCCCCCCAATACCCCGCCCCCTGCACCCCCAGCCCCTGTCAAATAGCTTCTATCGCCACACTTGGGTTTCATTCGTGGTCTCTTTTCTCAATCTTTTGGGGACTTTTGTGTGAGGTCTGAGCACGGCTGGATTGGATGTCCTCTTTTGTGCAGTTTAAACACAGATACCCCCCCCCCCCCCACATATTGGACGGGGGGGATCTGTGTCTGTGCCTTGGCAGTGTGCAGAATGAGTGCTCTATGGCCGAGGGGGAGGGGTGATGACGGGGCAGGTGGAGTGGACATTTACCTCAGCCACACTGATATGAATTCAATTGGCTGTCGTGGGCATACCTTTTTATAGACTTTTCTTTAGGGCACTAGTCCACAATAACATGATACTGATGATATGGTATCATTCTGGTATCATTCTCCTAATTCTCACTAATGTTAATAATTAATCCACTGTTAGATTAATGGTGAAATAGTATCATCCTAATCCTCACTAACATTAATGATTATAGGATTATGGCACCTTCATTACATTAATACATTTACGTTAATGATGATATTGCATGCTACGGTTTTCCATTGTAAACACATGAGCACTTAACCTATAAGGCTTCAGTTAATGTCCAGCTTTATGCCTATGCATAACACATAAAAAACAAGTCTTTCCTGAATAAGGTTATCTGTTTATTAGGGATGGTGCCAAATACAAATACGATATTCGGCAACACTCAGATCATGCGTTCTCCCTACATGTTTTCTCCTCCTTAATATGCCAAGTATTATTCGGATTCGGGTGTAATTTCCAATCTCTTCGCTGCGATTCGTTCAGAAGTCAGCACCAAGTTTCTCAATTAAGCAAACACACACCTGCAGAGAGACAGCGAGTTTCCCTTAACCCTAGATAGGCCAGAGCAACGCCATTGTGCTTTGGGTACTTTATAAGCAAAATTACTCCAGCGCCGCAAATGCGATATCCTCCTTCTTCCACGACTTTCCTAAATGTTTGGCCTTTTAAAAAAATTGACTCAGTCAAGAAATACAGGCAGTTCGAGCTATTTTCTTCACAACACAACCCCCCAACAATACACAACAAGTACTTTTACTCAGGTGCCAACTGCATGAATTGGGCAAGAGGCAGGAAGACACCCTGGACAGGCCGCCAATCTATTGCGAATCCATTCAATCACCATTTGCTCACACACTCATACCTGATTTATAAAAACTAATTTTGAAATTTGATTTGACTTTTTGTTTACCTAAGTGTCATAAAAGCCTGTTATGGCTATATAAGCAAATTTTAAAGCAAAGCAAATGTTAAACTGCATTATTATTGATGTCATTGTAAAATCATGACTTTAATGCTTCAATATCTCAACAATAACAGTGCCAGTGATTATAATGGTAAAGATCTGGAATATTTGGCATTTTATACAGCTTTGGGTTAACCCCCACACACTTCCGGTTTTAGATGAATACAAATACAAACATTTTTCTGGTTGAACAAATACAGATACAAATATAAATACTGGCATCTCCCTCCACCCCAACTGTTCAGCAAATAAATAATTAAATATGAGTAACATCTCACCCCCCGATGGCATCACGTGCAAAAGTGTGGACATGGAGTGCATGTGATAGGCAAGTGAGTTGTCACACAGTATTTTTGTGTTTGATTTTCCAGGCTCTGATGTTGGGTTTGTCACGGCAAAAAAAAAGAAAAAAAAAAGATGAGGGTGGGTGGGGGCCGGATACGTAGCAGGCTAACCAGCAGGTCAGCCTGAGCCTGGAGTATTAATTACAGTACTAAACACAAGAAAATATAAGAATTTAGCACCTATTAAGCAATTTTTTCTGAGCTGTATGAATGTTTATTAGGTTAAAACAAAAGGGCAATTGCACTTTGGATGGATATGCGCCCAGTACATGAGGAAAACGTTGCTTTTGTGTTGCGGAAGTATTTACCCCCACAGTACATGCATGGGGAAAAGCAGGATTTAATCCTATTGTTTTTGGGGGTGTAGATCTGGGCTGTCTCAAGACTGACAGTTATTGACGCATGATCTTAATTCAAGCAGATATTCCGCATATGAAATATACCCAGTCCCCAGGCTTTGACACCAGAACACAGTAGCGTGAGGATAGGACTGGATTTGACTGCCAATGATGGCTGTGATCAATGATTGGAAATTACTATTAACCATTAGTTGTCACTCCAGTGTGGGCTCACTACTTCCTTCTTTTGAGAGGTCTGTGTCCACTAGATCACATGATTGGTTGACCAATTGATTTGGCAAGGCAAAACAACTGTAGCATGCGTCCGTTTTCAAATTATAAAGGGTTACTTCAGCAATTTTCCATGCATACAGCACTAGCTATTATCTTTGCAATTGCATTACATTTTCATCTCACCTTGTATCCCTTGACTTCTCTTCCAGCTAAATAGCTACAGTACGTCCTTCCTGTGTCATACAATTCTAAAAGTGTTGGAACACAAGCACACAAAACTTCATTTTCACCATCACCAAAATCCAAAGCACTAATGCGCCCTAAGAAGACAGTTAACACTTAACAGCTATTTAAAATATTTTTGACATAATTTGGAAGGTTGTTTTTTTTCCTCCCCAAACCCCAGCAGCAAGTTACCTGACAGACGCAAGAGCATGCGATGGATTGCCATAGCTACCTGGGCACTGGTGAATCTGAGCTGAGGGAGAAGCCCAGTCCATGCTGCTCCTATAAACTTGTCCCAAAGAGAAGTGTAAAATCCAAGCATGAACAGACTTCCTGGTTTGGGAACCTCCTCATTTGGGTTCTGTCTTTCATCACTGGGTAGTTTACAGAGCGTCCCCAGGCCAGAGTCTAGATCAGACCCTCAGAGGGTCCCAAATCCAGACTTTTGGGGTTCATGGAATACACTTTGCCTGACCCATTCTGGAGGACATGGGGGCCGACCTCTTCGCCTGTAAACCAATCCTTGACCTGGGACTCAGTGGCTTGATCTGGGGCCCTCAGTGGTGTCTGCCTAGTTTGGGCTTCCTTCCCATCTTACCCAACAGCTTCTCACATTACGTTTAGCCACACGTATACATGGCTCTCATTGTTTTCATTCAAAAGGCACTCATTGAGTGACCCATGCACATGCTTAGTGTTATTTACAGCCTGAGCTCCCCAGATAAGATTTATCACAAGCATGCATGCAGAATGGCTTATTTTCACCCAAGCAAGCATAGCGCCACCTCGTGCTCTTGTGCTTTGCGCTGTGACCTGCACTAATCCAGATCCTGGCCTCATAAAAGGTTCTGTTATGCAAAAAAAAAAAAAAAAAACAGCAATTAATCACAACAATGACAAGCAGGGGTTTTATTGTTGTTCCAGTATACTGTATGTGTTAAGAAGGCATGATCTCACCGGCTGGTGCCCCATTCACCCGCAAAAAAGGAACTCAACACGGTTTGAAGGCTTCTGTGTAAATCCCACTCTCGCATTCACTGCCTGAAAGATCAGTGTGGTCACGTACGAAACTTGCGGTCACTGTAACAGGGGGAAAAGGCCTAAAAGCACATTGGCTTTCTTGTGTAGCTCCAGTGATATACAATCTGTGGCTGGGCTTGCCTGGATGTGGACTCCTAACCCCTGCAGTTCTGTTTGCAACCCACTGGGAGACCACATACCAGGACTCCACACACCGTGGACTGAGGTAACATAGCCTTCCCTGGGGGGGGGGGTGATACAGCTATCTGTAATTATGCCCCAGTGAGCTCTGTAATGATTATGCAGGACTTATTTTTTAAAAAGGGCCAAAGCAGAACACACTGTCGCATTGCGTGGGAATTTGTAGACAGCTGGAAATGCACAATCAGCACATGGAGGAACTTTCCTCTGGCTGCAGTCCAGTCCAGTTTTTTAAAGTCTTTTTACTTTTTTAAACACAAAAGCTCACAAACCTGTGAAAAGAAGCATCACTTGTTTATTCAAATCAGGGGTTACTGGATTCAAGGCAATCACAGACTTATCTTGAAGTAAGGTATTACATAATCTGTGGCCTAAGGCCTAGCAGTCCCGCAGCTGAGCAGTAACAAGAATAGGTAGCTTTTTGAGCTCGTGGCCCTGCAGGTCAAATGTTAGGTAGCACTGGGGCTATTGCAGCCCTAAAGGACGAGGATTTAGTACCAAGGCTGTACATCACTTCTTGGAAGGTCTCTCTTGTACAAGAGATTTTAATCTAAAGGGGACTAACCTGGTAAAATAATTACAGGTGTAAAATAATTCATTATTATATTATTCCCAAATGCAAAAAGATTTAACTTTTATGCCAACAAAAAAAGTAAACTTATACTTTTTTAACACATATATTACTGCAAGATATTTTGTGAAAAACATACAGTAGGTAAAACGGGAAACCCTGAACAAGTCGCGTCAGTATTAGGCTGGTGAGGCTGGTCTGGCTCGTCACTTAGAAGCTAAATTTAAACAGTATGCCAGCATGTACCGGAACTCAGAAACATGTAGATTGATAAGTGCTTTTTTTTGTTTTGTTTTTTTGTAAATAACCTCAGAGGGTTAAATAGAGTGTCACGCTTAGAACAACGCAAAGGAAAAACGAGTGCATTTTAAAAAATAAGATACATTTCAACTATAACTTAAAAATATATATCTTTCTTTTTTCAGACGTAAACGATACACAATGTTACTTGTCAACATTGATTAAACAATGTTTTTTTTCATGAATTAGGGCAACGTTAATGTCTATGTTTGGGTACTCAAGGGCCCCCTGTGGCTGCTCATATGGGTGTGCATATGGGTGAGCTGCATTCAACACCCCCACTAATTCAGCTTCTGTTTTTTCCTTATGATGACATAACTTATGGCTTAAGACTTGTGTGTTGTTGTTTTTGGAAATGAGGGGGCTGTTCTGGCCCTATGTGTGACATGAAATCCCAACTTTCATTTGGAATAGTATTATTTTTTCCTCATGTGGAGGGGTATTGGTAGTACCCTGGCTTCCACTATTTGGAAGGGTTTCTTTTCAGCCGCTTTTGATAGTGGTTCAGAAAAAAAAATTAGCTAAAGCTCTGTTATATTTCAGAAAGATCATCAGACCCCACACACCAACCAGAGCTGTCTTCCTCTCGCCCATCTCCCACTCTGTGCCTGCACTTCCCAGTCTCCTGCATGACTGCTCTCCGATTCAGGACAATATAGACAGTCATCAGTGCTGCTTCTTCTCACACTGCTGCTGACTACTTCTAAGCTTGAATGGCGTGGGTCAGAAGACCTTTCATATGCTGCTTTAAAATGCAGCCCATGGGCACAGGATTGACCAGCAGGGATCACTAGATAGCGCTAGACAGACCCCATAACCAACTGAATTCTCCCATTCCCAGGGTAAGGCAGTCTCCAATTGCACATTGCCCTATGGAGCTACCGGCCACAGTTGGCACTGTCACAGTCCGGATTTGATCCAAGAACATGGGGCTCATGCATGCATGCACCACAGCATGATATCTCATAACCGAATGAGACACCTAGCAGTCTCCTCTTTCGTATTCCTGAGTCTAACACTGACATTCTGCAATTTTGGACAAGAGCATCTGCTAACTTATTGATTGATTGATTAATTGACCTCCACCGGGGGTCTCTGCAGAACCTAGCTATGTGCTGGCAATACTATGCATGCAGTGGCTTTTACATTTTGACTTTTAACACTTCACCTTCCCCTAGCCCTCTCGGAAAGACTGAAAGCCTGTTAGCGTTAAACAAAAAGGACTACAGGATTCATGTTTAGTGTTTCAGCAGTTCACATGTCCAAATGTTCACACAACTTTATACTGCCTTTCGGCTCTGTGCTGTGCAATTTGTTGCTGGGGAAATCATAATGCTTTTTTGTCTCTACGGATTTTTTGTGGCCACAATAAATATAATACAAATTACATGATAATTGCAGAATTGTTAATGCAGCAGGATTCAAACAAGCTGATAATCATTCCTGGTTTTACCTTTGATTATATGTTAACTATGTTGTGATGTTGGATGATCTCCAGAAGGTGGCAGTCAGTGATAGCATTTTGTTTGTGGACTGCCATAAACCTAGTTTAAAGAGTAGGAGAATCACTTTGTGAGCAAGCTACTGTGAGAAACACAATGGTTTTAGAACATAGAGAACTTACAGTACATTGCTCTCCTTTTTATTAGCAATCTATACACAGCAATACACAAACTCTCACCCACACGCACACATGCGTGCATACACAAACATGCATGCACACACACACACACACCCTGCATCCTACCCTCCAAACAATTTGAGTTTTCTCTGATAGGGAGACGCAAAGCTGTAAGTCACTTCTACACATTTTCCACATTGGAGGAGGACCAGTCCTCATGCCCATGTGTTTGTTATTCTTATTTAACAGACTTGTCTTGTGTTTATGTGTTCTTCTGGCTCAATAAACTTTGGAATCAAAAGTAATTGTGGACCAAAACCATTTTTCCCAGTATTTTTGCACTGCAAACCTATAAATATGATTTTTAGGTCATTCCTACATATTCAATGGGTATTCCGGTCAATTAACCTGTAACCTCTTATTTACAGATTCAGTTGGTTAATCACTCTGCCACACTGCTCCCCCTCATGTAAAAATGTTGGCCACAACACATTTTCTGTGAAGGATACATTGATTGAATTCACTCTTGTTACATCCATGACCTTATAGCTGTCCTCACGGTTTAGTATCTCAAATAATTCATTCAATTTTTTCTAACTGGTACACGTAGGTCCATTCAAACCTACCTGAAGTTCAAAACTCCTTCATGACATCATTAGTTGGTTTATAATGGTTTCCTATTTTATTATCCTCTGTATAACTGTCATGGACTTACTGCTGAAGTTCAGGGTTTTAGCTAGAGATTCCAGGCCCTGTTGGCAATTTCCATTCACATACTGCACTGTAAAGGCTTTGTATGTGTTTAAACTTTGCCAATAAATTTCAGTCAAATGCGTTATTTAATAAAGTTCCGTATCTAACATTGGACCAACTAGGTCACTTTTCGTAAGCGAGAAGCAAAGCAAATAACTAGTTATATTCGGAGATTAACTAGTGCTTAATTTATTACTTATTCTTATTCGATAACCTACTTTGTACTTTGACGACGGGAAATTTCCGTTTTCTATGCTGTAGTCAACCAATGGTAGAATGAAAGAAAGCGGAAACTGGCAACCCTGACTAAGACAAGGGATGCGTGCGGCCATTTTGAAATACGGCACCGCTTAGGTAAGATGGTAGAGTTAGTGTTCTTGTTTGTTTGAATTTGTTTACTGTTTAATGATTTCATACGCTTTCATGGCCATCTGGATTATTTTTCGGTAACAGAATACAATTTTTTAAATTAAGCATGAATGCGGCATTCTTGCATTTTGCGGAAGCTAGCAGCTACTCCACATAGCCGACAATCTGAGGCCACCCGCTTCCCGGCCACGTTTTATTCATCGGGTTGTTTTGGGCAAGCTTATGAACGAGCGCGTCTCTGTGTCACGACATACAGCTCAATAGTTGTTTTGAGTGCACATTCGTTTGTGCATGCTGTGAAAGTGGTTATAAACCTAAATTTCCCGGTTGAACCATTGTCACCTCCGGAAGGAGATGGATCGGAAGCTTTGTAACTAGCACATCGGCTAACCACATAGCAAAAATGTCACCGTAGTTAGCTTGTAGTTTAGTTAGTGGTACCAGGTCCACTGACTGTGCTTATGAGGACTGCCCATATGTCTGTTAATTATACATCGTAATTATTGCTAAATTTAAATGTATTCAGTTTGAAGACTTTTAATTTCGTATTGCGATAATGCCGTAACTAGTTAGCTATGTTGCAAGCCACGACAGCTACCGAGCCATTGTTGGTTAGAGCAGTAGATCGTTAGCTAGCTAGTAACATTACCGAAAATGAGCAATTTCCATGAAATGATATACAAATATAAACATCTATAATCCAGTACATTGTGTCGTATATAATATCTCACTGTATAAAAAGATAGACCACTGAATGGTTAACTAGCTTGCATGAACGTCTAATATTGCTAGCCAGTCTAGCTTACAATGTTGCAGTGTAGTAGGCCGAAGTCGAAGATCTCGTCCGGCTAGCGCGCTAACCACCATTTCGCTTTCGCGACTTGTGTGTAGCCAAGTTCCCAAGTTCAACTAGAGTCAATTTTGTCTTCGTAATTGGTGAGATTTCGGTGTTGCTATTCAGACTGGCAATCTAGCTAGAAAACCTAGCGAAACACTGTTTGTATTTATGTTCAACAAAACAACATAAGCGCAAGTTCGTTGCTGTCTGCAGTGGTACGAGAGTGGACATCTGGTCTCGGTAATCGGGCCTTCTGCGCTATCCAGACCAAACGTCGAGACCCCAAGGCCAGGTTACCTCAGTTACACTGTCGCGATTAAAAACAAGTTAGTTTAAGACCACCTTCATACTAGTTCTTTTTTTGCTGTAGTATCGAGAGTAACGTTATTTTATCAGCAAGCGAATGCTGACTGCCTACATTGTCAACTATCTCAAAGCGAGTGAAGTTGTGTAGTGTGGTTTAATATGTAACATGCTAGAAACTTCACCCTTGGGTCTCCGTGTTATCAGCTGCTGTGCGCGTGTAGATGACTTGAATGAAGCTATACAGCGAGACGGCAAATAACTGTGCCAAAGTTATTGCAGTTACCTTTTTTCAGTGTACCTTTTTAAACTGTTTTAGACAACACTTTTTCAGGGAATTAATCTGACTTCTTTTAATTTACCGTTGATCTTAATTTGCATAATTGCTCAATCTAATTTAAGTGTAATTCTAACGGTCGTGCTGGGCGTCTCCTGTTGGAATGTGCAGTAATATGATATTAGCATATGAAGTAATATGCATTCTTGCATATTGTTGCACTTCCGCATTTGTTTAGATGCTAATACATTAGTATTAATAGATGATTGCATTTAAACTATAAAACCTATAAAATCTGTACCACCAACCCAGGGGCCAGTGCTGCTGTATATGACCTTCAAACGCATCCAGAAGAGGGTTGTGTTAACCTGCACAAAACTAAGAACCCAGATCTCTCCTATATAAGAAATAGGTACGTCTTGCATTACTTCAGAGAATGTCCTGTCTGAATTTGCGTTTGGAAACTGTTTTCAACTGTAATGCACATGGGTATTTAAAATACAAGGAGCACTTCAGTCCCAAGTAGGAGGACATTAACTGCTGTTAATATTCCAGTACAGAGCTACTAGCATGTAATTGATGTTTTAGATGAATATAGTAATGCGCTGGTTGAGTTGTAAAAAGTGTCTTCTGTTGTAGAGACATCTGATAGAAAAGCATATTGTAGTTGTGAGAGAGAGCGAGCGAGGTTGGAGCTGACGGCACTCTCCCTGCAGGTGTACCCGGACCCAGGCGCGATGGACAAGAGCAACACGGTGAAGCTCTTTGTAGGGAACCTGGCGCAGGACACGTCGCAGGAGGAGCTGTCGGCCATCTTCGAGCCGTACGGCGCGGTGGTGAGCTGCAGCGTGCTGCGGCAGTTCGCCTTCGTCCACCTGCAGGGCGAGGGGGCGGCGGCCCGCGCCATCAAGGAGCTCAACGGCCGCGAGTTCCGCGGCCGCAACCTGGTGGTGGAGGAGTCGCGCGGGCGGCCGCTCCACTCCACCAAGGTGTTTGTGGGAAACCTCAGCGCCATGTGCACCGCTGAGGACCTCCAGGAGCTCTTCCAGACTTTCGGCAAAGTGCTGGAGTGCGACAAGGTGAAAGGTGAGCGAAGAACAAGTCCCCACCCCCACCCACCATACACACACACTTTTCCGGCCTGTAGAAGTTATCATGTCCTTGCAGTAATGGGTTATTTTGGATAAAAATTTCATCTCTTGAAGACAACCAAAGATACTGTAAAGATGGCATGGGCTTGCAAATATCTGAGATACAGTAATTGGGAGAAAGAGGGGAAAACTAGAGACATAATGGTGTACTAAAAGCAGTTGTTTTGTGTGCCCAAACATATTGGTGGTGGTAGAGCTGTTGTTTATTCCCCTTGTGCTGAAAATCATAACATGAATCATAAAGCAGCTGTGTTGGTGCACTGTTAATATGTGTGGGCATATTTGTCCACATGGGCCGAGGAAATATTTTTAGTTGTGATGTAATTATGGAATTAATTTTTCCCCTTGTTTACTTGTGTCTCGTTGGGGGGTGGTGCTTATTGGTTGTAGGTTTTAATGAGCGTTAACATTTTATGAGGAAGAATGCTGAAGTGCAAAATGCTTGGAGGTGTAGAGGTATGGCTCATGCGCCTTCAAACACATTGCTTTGGGGGCGGCATACCTGCCGTGCCAATAAAAAAAAGTTCTAGTTCACTAAAAACTGTCCTGCCTACCTGATCCTGTAAATAGGCAGAGTTGAAGGGGAATATGGTTAAGGATAATAATAACTTGAGTTGTTTTCTTAGGATTTTCTTATAGTTCACATCTCCATGCTAGAGAAATATTGAGGAGACTTTATCACACTGTGGATTAGCATAGCCTGGTAGAGATAATGATGCTGATGATAAATATGTTGATGATGATGGTGATAAATATGATGATGGTGATGGTAATGATGTTGTTGATGATGATGATGGTGGTGATGATGATGATTTCTGGTTCTAACTGTTCTTCCTGTGCCCACTGACAGCCAGGCTCTCCTCCGCCGCGGGCTACGCTTTCGTGCACATGGAGAACAAGGAGGACGCGCTGCAGGCCATCGAGGCCCTCCACGGCACCTCCTTCAAGGGGCGCCCGCTCTCCGTGGAGCTGTCCAAGGTGCAGCCCAGCAAGCAGTCCTCCAGCAAGAGCTCGTGCGGCACCTGCGGGAAGCAGGGCCACCACTCGGGGGAGTGCCCGCGCAGCAAGCCCACGCTGGAGCAGTACCAGAGCCAGGCGGCCGTGCTGGCGGCAGCCGCCGCCGCCGCCGCGGGGCTCCCCCTGCAGGTGCAGCAGAGCGTGCACAACTCCGTCTACAACACCTCCACCTTCGACCCCACCTACGCCGCCCTGACGGGGCTCAGCGCCGCCAACGGGGGCGAGGGCACCCCCGTCAGCCCAGCCGTCTACGGGGCCCTCGCCAGCCAGGTGTACGGCACGGTGGCCAACCAGCTGTACGGCACGGTGGCCAACCAGGCGCTGACGTCCGGCGCCACCCAGGTGTACAGCTCCCTGACGGCGCCCATGTACAACACGCAGGTGTACGCGCCGGCGGTGGCCAGCCCCGTGTACCTGAGCACCCCGGCCGGACAGGCCGCCGCCGCCGCCGCCGCCAACCCGGTGACGAGCGTGGCGCCCGCCCTGCACGTGGCCAGCCCGGCCTACGGCACCGACCCCACGGCCCAGGCCATCTTCGAGGCGGCGCGGGCGCACTACTTTGCGCAGGGCCAGCGCGTCCTGGCCGAGCAGAAGGCGGTGACCAAGTCGGAAAGGGACCGCAGCCCGCTCCGGCGCTCCGGCCCCCTGCTGCCCGACCCCATCCCCAAGCCCCTCCTCCCACAGCGGCCCAAACGCAGGGCCCTCCTCCCGACCCCGCCTCCCCGGGCCGACGAGACTCCAACAGCCGAGGAGGACGCCACTGCAAGGTGAGTGCACCCCCCCCCTCCACCCGGGAAAACACAACACGCTTTTCCAGAGTTTGAACAAAACGCTTCTCCAGAGTTTAAACAACACGCTTCTCAAAATATTGAACAACATGCTTCTCCAGAGTTTAAACTACATGCTTCTCCAGAGTTTAAACTACATGCTTCTCCAGAGTTAAACACATGTTCTCAGAGTTAACAACCCCAACTTCTTCTCCAGATTTAAACACAGCTTTCAGATTAAACACATGCCTCATTAACTGCCAGAGTTTAAACCACATGATTCTCCAGTGTTCAAACAACACGCTTCTCCAGAGTTGAAACAACACTCATCTGCAAATATTAAACAGCACACATCTCCTGAGATTGTAAGGCATGCTTGTCCAGTGTTTAAATGGACCTTGCAGTCGGCCCTTAAATATCACGCATCCTAACCCTTGCTGTGTATGTGTGTGTTCCCCATCAGGTGCTATGCTGAATACTACCAGCAGTACCAGCAGTACCAGCAGTATCAGCAGTACCAGCAGTACCAGCAATACCAGTATGCCTACCCATCAGCCCCTGGGATGCCCACGATGGCTGCCCACTCAGCGGAGGCCCTCCCCACAGCATACGAGCCACCTCTCCCACCTTAGCCCACAAAGTACTCTCACCCCCCCCCTCCCCCCACCTCCTCATCCACCGCCCCCACCCCCTCCCCCCCCTCCCCCTCCCAGTTCCCACCCCCTCTGCAGGTTCGGACCTGAGGGAGTGTGGGTAAAATCTGTTTTTTCTTTTTTGTTTGGGAGGGGGGGAGGGGTCATGGGGGGGTGTCTGTAGATTGCGCCCCGGACTCAGCCCAGAGTCGACTCGCAGTGAGGTGCAGCCAGAACAGTCCGCCACAGGAGAGACGCTCTCGCCCCTCGGGGGCGTACAGGGATGCCGCAGGGCGGGAAGGAGCCAGGAGGGGGCGCAGCGGAGCCTCAGCACAAAGCCATAGTCGTCTTAATTCTTGGGTACAACCAGATTTCACTATTTTTTGGGACTGGAGAACTGCATTTTGCTGTCGACGGCTGGAGACTGGGGCCGGCTGGATTGGCAGGCTTCAGTCTTGTAGAGCGGGGGTGGCAGGGACCTCACGGGGAGAATTTCACACGGCAGAGAGAAGCTTTTTGACGTTCGACGAGCGAGCCAGACGACCGTAGGTGTGTACATAGGACCAAGGACCGGTGCGTGTGCGTGCGTGTGTGTGTGTGTATGTGTGTGTGTGTGTGTGCGTGCGGGAACGCGTTAAGCGCGACGCGTTTGGCGGCGGAGACGAGGACGGGAGAACTCACGGGGCAACCGTTCGCCCCGGATCTCTTTGGCGTGGCGTAGCGGAATGTGACGTTTAAACTGGGGAATGGCGACAGGCTCCGGGGTCCCGCGATCCCTACAGCTCCTGCATCTACCTCTGCTGGCGGCAGAAGGACCACAGACTGACAGAGCGCTGAGACTGAGTCCCCCCCATCCCCCCGCACTCCTAGTATACTGCCTGCAGGTTGCAACCTCAGTAAGTTTATTATTGTTAATATTATTAATACTGAAAGGGAAAAGGATTCACCACGTTTTTTTTTTTATTTTAGGGACATTTCAATTTGATAATTTGAAATCCATGTTTTATTTTTTCTGTTAAAAAAAAGAAAAAAAAAAGAACAAGGGGACTCAAACGGCCAACTACAGCCTCTGTAGCTCTGTAGTGTTGTGCTATGGTAGTTCTGCTGTAGAGGATTTGCGAATCCTGCTGGTTTTTATTTTTTGTTAAATATTTTGAAATGTTTGATGTGTTTTCCTAGTTGGGTTCTTCTTGGTAAGAAATCATAAGCTCACAATTTATGGGTATAACACATTATTCCTGAATGACCAATAGTTGCAGGTATTCCTCCATTTATGAACACTTAAAATGAATGAATTTTTGCTACAACATTGGGAAATTAGGAATGGTTTTCTGCATTGTGGAATTCACTTTCAAGGACTACTTTGCTTGGAGCCAGAAGCTGGAGGTTTTATAATGGTGCCATGAAGGTGAATTGGTACAGGCTCTTAAAAATTGCTATCACAATATCAAGTCAACTCTTTATACCTAGATTACACACTTAACATTCAGAAAGCCCTCAATTTGTGAAAGGTCATGGCATTTACATAGCCACAGTATCTCACCATTTTGCATTCGGTTAAGTGTAATCGGGAAAAGGTTGAGACAAGGAAATGTTTCTCTCGGAAATTGGGTTTGCCTGTAGCTCGTGCATTTCAGCATCATTTTTAAATGTTCAAAATTTTCCGTGAATAGCAGTCACGCTGTTTTTCATTCGAATAATCTAAACTTTGCATAAGCTTCATTTTGCCAAAATTATTAGTCACAGTTTGCTATATCTATTATTGCTTGCAGTGAATGTCTCCAGCTAAAGTTGAAAAATATCTGTTGTCAAAACATCCACATAGCTGACACACACACATCCTTAATTGGTTTTGAAAGCACTTGGCCCCGAAGGAGTTTCAAACATCCCTGTAGCGCACAAAAGAGCCGGCGTGTTGTAGATGTGTTGTTACCAGTTGCCACTTGCCATAGCACAGCAGTTGGCCTCGGTGTTTTTTTTCCCCCCATTTAGTTCATAAGCTATTCTGGCTATCGACTTCTCGAAATCCTGACGACTTCGGTCTTCTAGCGGGCAGAGGCGGTGGGCTCTGTTGACTGCGTTCTTTTAACCATTTATACGTCAGAAAGGTGTGATGGTTTGATTTAAGGTGTTGGAGGACTTGGAAGGATTCCATTTTAATAGCTGTGCATAGCATGGGATTAGAGGGGGGCAGGTATGAAGACCAGGCTGGACCCGGCTCAGATGAAGTTTGCAGGGCAAGATTGTTTTGCAGTTGGTAGCGTTAACTTTATTGCAGTAATGGACAAACCATTTACACTTGGCTATATGTAATTAGATTAGCTTCAGTATTGCCACATTTACGGACGGTAAAACTATGTACACGTTGCCTTGGTACACCCTGGTAAAGGCTCTGTTTGTGAAGAAATGATGGTCCTTCATTAATAAACACGAAGAACCTTGGAGCACGAACGATAGCAGCTTCTGTTTTCTTGTCCTTTGTCGCAGTTGCCGCAGTCGGCTCTTCTCTGCTTTATGACTAGTGACTGCGGTTCTGCTGCTCCTGGCTACATTCAGGATGTGAACCACCCAGTTTCTGAAATGGGTTACTTTTTCTTTGTTTTGTTTTGGACATAATACCAGGAACACAAACCCCTTTGTAAATAGAGGAATACCTGTATGTGATTTGAATGAATTATGAATGAGGGTAGTGTGGCCCTGTGGTTACACCTGGCCGTTGGTAAGTCGCACCTCGTTATGAATTCTCTTGATGGTGACAACATGCCGCCCGTGTGCACACACGCACGCACACACACACACACCGCTCACTGCACCTGCCCCCCCCGCTCTGCTCCCTGATGCTACAGCTGTCTGAAGCCCTCACACTCTGAACTGAATGGCCAGTACATGGCTTGTGTTTATTGTTGATTTTGGAGCAAATTTTATAAAAGGCTTTTTTAATCTTTTTATTTCTTTTTATTTTTCATGTTTTCTATGTACCCCCAATAAAGAATGTTATGATCAGTGCTATAAATATGGTTTGAAGGTTTGTGCCATTTCTATTTTCTGTTTTTGCCTGTTAAATTTAGCATATGGGCATAGGCATGCATGCATATGTATTTGTGTGCATTTAGACTTGTAGAAGAAGCCCTAGCTGTGGAGTGGTTTTGTTCCTGGTTGCACTTGGGAATCCGTTATGGGGATTTGTTCCTCCCAGAGGTGCTTGCATCTCTACCACCAGCCTCACCAGTCTTCCACGGCTGCCTGATGCAGGGATGACAGCAGGGGTACTCCAGTCTGCCCCTGAGGCCAGTAGTGCTGCTGCTTTTAATTCATTCCCCTCCAATCAGGACTGCTTTAAAGCTGGACCACCGGGTGAGTTAAACCTTTGGTCCGTCAGTGGCAGTTAACTATGGGGCAAAAAAGAAAACCTGCAGGACTACAGACCTTATGGGCCAGATTTGAGTTCCCCTGCTTTACAGCGATGTTTTTCAGCACAAGCGGTTCCCCGGTGCACATGCATCCAAGCTGAGCCTGATGCAGGGACTGGAATCCTGCTGGTCCCTCCGGCCCTCTACTGGTTGCATCGATAGGGTTTTCAGAAGTAAATCTATTGCAGCTGAGTACAGGATCCACTACAATATGACTGGGAATAGGAAAAATGGGAATTTCAAGGAATATTTGTGGACATGGGGAAGGGGGTCTGTGCAGTGATCTAAATGCAGACCCTGTCCTTTTAAGTTTTTAGTAAAATGGTGATAATTGACTTTGGTTTCTTTTAAAAGCTGGTAAAATCAAGTGTTAAATATGGAAGACCTGGAACAACCAACTTTAGGGAGTTATTTTAGAATATACTGTGAATAAAATCAATTCACATTTATACTGTGTTGTCAACATTTAGATAAAATCTATACACAAGATAAGCTAGCCTAGAGCTATGTATAGTTAATGTAGTCCAAGCTACTGTGCAAATCACTATTAAATGTAATGAGTATGTATAGTACTTCACTGCAGGCAGTTGTAAATTGGGCTACGGTGGGCTGTTGGCATCCAAATCTATTCAAACCCCCACCAGAAAGGCATCAGAAAATGTTGCATTGAAACCTTACATATTACATTCTATTTAGCAGCTTCTCTTATCGAGAGTGACTTGCACACATTTTGCATGGTATCTCTTTATACAGCTGGATATATACTGAAAAATTTAAGTTAAGTGCCTTGCTAAATGGTGTCTCACTTGGGATTTGAACCTCGTGCTGAAACGTGCTTTTTATTTTTATAAAGCTTTTTGTCTTCTGATCTGGGGCAATTGTGGCTTGTGGTTGGCGTTGGTATATTTATTCTGAATGACTACTGAGTCTGGACTCACAGAAGAGTCATGATTTTTTGGCATTGATGGATTTATGTCGATCTCTTCTCACTATTTTACGCACACATTTAATGTGAAAACAGCTCAAATATCGAATATATGTGTCTGCATGCATGTGTCCACCGCAGCTGCAGTCGTGGTATGTTGCAAGGGCACGATAGGCTGCCTCCTGTCTGATACACCCCCTTCAGCCTTTTGCGCTCGAACCCGATATCCAGGCTCCTTGAACCCGATACCCTAGCTGTGAATCTGCCGCACATACCCGGGTGCCGTTTTGTGCGCAACTTTTGACAAGAAAGGAGAGGCGGCTGGGAGAAGCATCTCTACCCGGCCATCTCATAACGAGCGGAATAGTTCTGCCTTTTCTCCGGGCAGCTTTCCACCACCTCACCCAAAAAAAGCGCGCAAGGTTCACTGGTTTTGCGGCTGAGATAGCATTCTCCCCAAAAGAGACAAAATGTCAGCAGTGGAAAATCAGTACACTACGTACACAACCTACATGATGTCCACGACGGAGGAATACATGACCCAAGAGAATGAATGGGACAGAGACCTGCTGCTGGATCCCGCGTGGGAGAAGCAACAGCTCAAGGTAACGGTGTAGCCTATTTAGAAACGAACGAACGCGACCAACTGTGCGCGCACAGATTTAGTGACCGCAATAACTGCGCTGCCAGGAGAGTAGCCCACAAGCCTGCTCCGGACATTCAGGATCGACCTGGGTTCTTTCTACTTCGCGACTTGGACTATATATACCATTAGAACATATATAGCTACCCTTTGTATGGAACCTATGTATCATATAGTTCAGATGATGTCCCTCCTCACCAGCAGGCCTATACATTAGGATCCGCATTATAGGCTACTTTTTGGGGTAATTGTACAGATACATCCCATAAAGGCATAAATCTAGAAGAGCAGAAAATGCAACAGCTGTAACACGCACTTAAATTTACTTTACTAAATGAAATTGATTGCAGCTTGCCTAGTTCTCCGTGTGACTACACAGTTTTAATTTTGCGCACGGTGCAATAGGCATTAATGTGTGTAGGCCTGCTTGCTCCTTATATGGCTACCTTCAGTCTTTGACAGCAGATCTATGATTAGTTTGCCCGATCTTAACTACAAGTAGCGCATTTAGTGCAACATATTGATTGTGTGAATTCGATCGTATAACTTAATTATCTGATTTTGGATGGCGGGGGTATTTATTAGAGCAGAGAGATAACAGATGAAACCACATTTGGACAAACTGCGAGTCAAAGACCCTACGGAAGCCCTCCCTCTTACAGTCAGAAATAATAAATGAGGCGACCGTGAAACTAAGCACCCTCTGTACAAACGTTATTCTAAGGTCACGAGCTCCGTTTTTTCGGAGTTTTGAAAGCTGTCGATTTCACCACGGCGTTGGTTATTCTTAGGTAGCCATGTCTTTACATACTGTTCACGTTTTGTTTAATATTGACAGGATTTCATATCCAGTGTCAGGTGCGTTTGGCTCGTAGTGTGATTATTATTATTATTTTTTTAAATCAACACGCAGGAGAGTGTGTCTTTTCTGAACAAGATATCATTAAGGACAAAGTCAAATAGTTCTGACTGTTGTAAAATGATTGGTGTGGTTATCAAAATATGTGTGTTATCTAAATATACAAAAAAAACATTTTTTGTGTATATGTGTGTTCACTATTTATACAAATAAACTGCACATTGTGTATTTAGCATGTGCCACTATCTTCTCCAGGGGATCTGAAATAGTTAGTATGCTCCCATGTTATCCAATTATACTTACAGTGAGATATTTATTCAAGTGTGTGTATTGAAAGCTCAGGGGTATGTGGGCAGCGGAACTCCTAGGAATCCAACCTGCAGCCTAATGGCACCCTAATGCTGCACCGCTCTGCATTATTGATGTCGTCATTAAAACCTGGGAAGCAGGGATAACACTAACAAACAGTGGTGGGAACAGGGGCGACCCATGAGCATGGGCCCATGGGGGCCAACAGCTACTGCATTAGGGCCAGAAAGGGGCCGTGTTTCATGAGTTTCACTGGCTGGTAGAGTGAGAAATTGTGACAGCTGATAAACAGAGAGAAAGAGAGAGAGGGCGAGGTGGAAATGCATGCTGGGAATCAGGCCCCCAAATAGATCTGTGTCTTAAAAATACTCAAAATATCCCCCATTGCCTTCCCAGTCCTTTGGGGCACTTGTGCATTTTGTTATCTGTCTGGCAGCCACAGCTATCCAGGGAAACTTGCAGAGTTTACAGTCATTATCCATTTTTTTCACAGCTGCATATTTGCTGAAAGCGTTCTGATGAAATACCTCGCTGTCAGGTGCAAGTCTGGCTCCATAGCCATCGCTGCCACCTCCTGCTGCTCTAGCGGGCCCTCGCACCTGCAGCCATCTGGGCTGCTTCTGCTCTGAGAGCATTTCTGAATTCTGCTCAAATCACTGCCCAGCAAACAAAGTCCGGTCTGCATATATGTGCGTGCATACGTGCATGAGCATTACTGTGTGCTGTTTGTGTGTTTGTGTGAAAGCTGCCTTATTGTAAGGGGGGAATTAATATCAAATATCTCTGTAATGCAATGAGTAGCTTTAATGTGAGAAACAGTGCTGCACTTCATAGTGCAATGAGCAGCACTACGCTCAGTAATGCGATGAGTGTAGAGAATAATGCACCCTGGTTGCTGTGGTATGCACTGTGTATGCATGGGAAGTGTGGATGTAGGCAGTCATGTGGATGGTGCACAGTGCAGGTGTGGGTGACAATGAACAGCCAGTGATTTGCCTAAGCTGTGCTGTATGAATAGAATCAGAAAAAAAAGAAATGGCAGTCTAATTTTGCCTTTAAGCTTTGCATTGTGGGGGAGGATCGTGCTTTATGAAGTAATTACTGCTTTGTGTCAAGTTTACTAAAGCACTGACATTGTTTATGTTTTGAAAGGTACAGTACTAATGTCATGCTCATAAAGGCTGTGAGTATGTTTTAAGACCTTATAAACTTACACTTACATATAAAATGTGGGCCTTGTTTAGATGGCAGCTGAAGCAGCCTGCTGGCTTTTAATGACCAGCGTTACGCAGCCTGAGCTGATATATAGCTGCTATCCTGCCATTATGTGATTGAATCAGTATGTGGGCGGCATTCAAATGGCCGCTAATTAATTTAACACAAAGTGGTTGTTTTAATTTGAAGGTAGGAATTATGGAAGTGAACATAGTTGCAGCTGCAGCTAGAGCCCTGATGTAGTTCCACTGAGGTCATCCCAGCTCACACAAAATGTTACACACATAATCTTACCGAAATGTTTTGTCAGTGTTATAACATTGCCATTACATTGCAGAAACATTGTGAAAACATTTTGTGTAAGCTGGAATAGCAGTTCTTGACTTCCTTTTGAAGTGGTTGCTTCTCACAGTGCTCATTTGTTTCTGTCTTTTAGCAGGTCCATAGTGCTGTGGCTGGAATAACAGCCCTGCATGATGTTTATGCTTTTTAATGGGTCATAGCAATCATACTGTGTCAGTTTTCCGAGTCCCTCTGCTGGTGTTTCCCTTGGCAGGGATTAGCGAATCACACACTGAGGGCCGTGGGAATTCCGGGGTTTTAACCTCATTCCTGGCTTCGATTGCCTTAATTACAAAGATCACCTCCTGCTTATTTTTTCAGGCCCTGATGAGTGGTTAATTAAGAGATGAACGCAGAGCTTGCTGCAGCCAGCGTTGCGGGCATTGCGTTGTGGCACAGATTTGCACACAGGTGCCGATGCTCTCCCTAGAGATCCTGTGAGTGGGGAAGAGATCTGCAGGAATATGCATTCTTTAGCCTATATCTAGCACACTGCACTGTCCTCTGTGAGGAAGCCGTAGATATAGTTCCATATTGGCTGTAGGTCATCTGTACTGAAGCATTTACTCTGACTCGCCTTAACTATAGGTTCAGATGTACTTGAGTCCTCTTCATCGACTCACCTTAGCCTATTGGTCAGTATACCTGAGGCGAGTTAAATATTTTCATTAAGTTATGAGTCTCGGGCTGATGGTGTGTTGTTGAACTCTTGGCAAGACGGTAGGCAAGTTCTGAGCCCAGGGAATTCAAGAATAATAAGGACTTTTTTATACCATGAGTTACTAGCAAGCAGTGATGCATACTGCAATGAATTCTGGAGGAAATAAAATGCTTGAGCCTCTTTCTGCCCAGTAAGGCTCATCTGGACATGCACAATATAACCGAGGTCCTATCAGCATTGGTCGATAGTAGCTTTAAATGAACTTAATTATGGTGGATATCATGACCCAACATAGATGCTCCAGAGATGCAATGCATTTGATGCCATGTTTGCTCAGGCTATATATGCTGACGCCTACACTAACGCCAATGTATATTCTGCTCTGCCCCCCCGCCCACCCCCCCAGATGGGTCATGTGCAAAATCAGCAGGGCTCTGTGTCACACTGCTGGATATTTCAATAGGAAACGTTCTGAGATCCAGGAGCGAGCGTGTCATTCTCTGCGTGTTGTTAATGGCTGTCAGCTGGACCTGCGATTGGCCGGGGGGGAGCCTGGTTTCCTGCGTTGGAGGGCGCACAGCCGGCCGTGTCAAGATGAGCAGACTGGAGCTGAAATGGCTTGAATGACCATCTGCCCTGTCTGACTAATGGAGTGCTGTACGTGCGCCCACACACTGATGCACCTGTCTACCCCAAAAACATTAGCGTCATAGTGGATAACGCTGTCATTCAGAACATCTGTCTCACTGCAGGCCTTCCTATTAATACAGCATGAATATTCATGAGACCTTGGCTTAGAATCAATCATTTGTCCTTAAATTTGGCTCACAACTATTTCCCAGTGTTAGTTTTTCTTCAGCAAGTAACAAGTTTGGCAGTGAACCTTACTTGCCAAATGGGATCTTCAGAAGAATCGACCAGTGTACCAAAATGGAAGTATTTATGGAAAGAGTGAAGGAAAGAGATTTAGGATGGAACAGCCAGGACCTCGCTCAGATGGTTGTTGCTATTCCAGAAGCTCTGCCCTAATAGGGCAACTTCTTTAAGCTGCTTGTGGAGGTCGGAGGTGAGGTTGGGGGTTGATTTGGGGGGTGAGGTTAGGGATGGGGTTAGTGGGGTGAGGTTAGGCCATATGAAGGAAATGAATGAGTATATGAGGTCATGCAGGTATTTGAGAAGAACTGAGCTAGTATATCACATCCAGACCTTGAAACAGACACCTTGGGAAAATGGGAGGTCTCCATCAGATGAATTACGGGAGTTATTCTACACAGTGTTCCCTGAAAGTGGAGTTCCTGGTACAAGAGTTCAGCCCTGATCTCTCATCTGGAAGTCATATTTTATGAGAGATGAAGGTGAGGAGTCAAATTCATTTTAGGTTTTTTTGTTGTTGTCATTTTGGCTTTGTATGATGGAACTCTGCAAGTACCACACTTTTAAAACGATTGGTAGCTGAAACAGAATTGGTGTGCGTACGTTCCACAGGGTTTAGGATGAAGCAGTATAGAATTGGGGAGAGTGAAGCCACTGTTGACATGCTGTGACATGTGAATCAGGCTGGGCTCCCTCAAGATCACCCTAGACCACATTTGCTGTCTGATTGACAGCTGTCAATCTCAGCATTTAGAGATGGAGTGCAGTTGTGTAATCTGAATCTGCCTTGCAGGGAGTCCCTATGCTGAATATGAATGGTAGCATCTCATATTCTAGAGGTGCAGAACACATGCAGGGTCCTGGGGTGTGTGTGTATGTGTGTGTGTGTGTTCATGCATTATTATTGCATGAACACACATGCAAGAACACACTGGTCTACAACCTCCCCAGACATTCCCATGTCACCCCCCTGTTCACTGACCTCCACTGGCTGCCTGTTATGGCTCGCATCAAATTTAAGTCCTTGGTGCTTGCATACCAGGCAGCTAAGGGGTCAGCACCAGGGTACATTCAGAGGATCATCAGACCCTACACACCAGCCAGACCTCTCCGTTCTGCCACCTCTGGACGCTTGGCACCTCCCCCTCTTCGCGTCTGCACTTCCCGCTCCCGTCTGCTGTCTGTCCTGGCCCCTCGCTGGTGGAATGACCTCCCCGTGATGGTCAGAACAGCAGAGAATCTCACCACTTTCAAACGCAGACTGAAGACTCATCTCTTCAGGCTGCACCTCTCCCCACCCCTCGCTAGCCTATAGTTCAGCTTACTGTACCTAGCTAGGATAATTTGATTATGTTAGTGTATCTGGCAGGATTGTTTTTGTATGATTAGGTGTGATTCCAGTGCTAGTTTGTACTTGGTAGGATTCTTGCTTGCTGAACAAGCTTACTCTACAGGGTTGGAGTCCTGATCGATGTGGTCACTTCTGGCACTACGATCCTTATTTCACTCTAGTGTTTCTTTTGCGCCTCTACATCATGAAACCTATGCACTTGTTGTACGTCGCTCTGGATAAGAGCGTCTGCTAAATGCCTATAATGTAATTATTAGTTTAAAAAAAAAAACACTTTACATTTACATCTAGCTGCATATTTCCTGAAACAGCCACGCTTAATAGCCTAACCCAGTTTACTCTACTCAAGGGACATACCTTACACACCAATGTCCTCCCTGAAAATACAACCTGCCACCTTTTGGTCACATGGCCGATTCCCTGAATGTGACCCCTTACTGCAGATATATTGGTGTCAATATGCTGTCAGTGGCTGAGAAGTTCTGTTTGTAGTTTTGACTCTGATAATATCTGAGGAGTATGGTGTCAGTAGTGCTGGCTCTGTCTGTGTCTGAGAAGTATGATGTCAGTGGTGTTGGCTCTTAGTGTCTGAGGAGTGTGGTGTCAGTAGTGTTGGTTCTGGTAGTAGCTGAAGAGCGTGGTACCAATAGCATTACCTCTGTCGGTCTCTGAGCAGCATGCAGCATTGGTGGCTGTTGCTGACAGTGTCACAGGGCTTGTTTGTCCACAGCAGATTGTAACACCAGAAGCCCAGCTCCTAACATAAAGCAGGTGCTCTGTCATAAATTCTGTTCTCCTTCTGAACCTACGAGCGTGTTTATCAGCAGGATGGAGCACTGTAATGAAGAGAAAAGAGTGCTCCAGAGCAGGGTGATGGTGGAAAGTCTCCTCGTCCTTAAAATAGGCTTAGAAAATCTATTCAGAATACATTTTAGTGACATTTCAGTGGAGAGATCATGATTTGGCAGTATTATTCAGTCTGCATTAGCACTTATTCCAGAACTTAACTGTTACTTTTTGTTTCTATTTAATCTGTCAAAAATTATGGGGGTGGGGGGGTATTGTCCTTGACTTTGGATAAATAATTTTAGAAAGGTGTCAACATTCTTAATGCAGGCTTCCTCAATTCTTTTGCAAATGCCATATTTAATGGAAGATAAAGATTAGTTTAATAAAACAACTGATATGACAAATTAAGCCATAATAAACAAAAATGGAAACCACAAACGAAAGAGCCTTAATATGGTGTTGGGCTATCAGGGGAACTGGGAGAATTTCTTCCCTAGGTACACAGAAAAAAGTCAAGTAATAGTAACCGCAGTGTAGATACTACCTCACATATTCAATAGATTTAAATTTGTAGGCACTGAGAAACTGACTTTTATGTTTGCAGGCTGTTAAACTTTGCATGCTGTTGAAATATTTTTTTGCAGCTGAGGTTTGCAGTATCCAACTTGTGAAAGCTGTTGATGAATAGCCATTGCGTGAAAATCTTAGCAAGCTGGCATCTTGTGCAATGTTTATACAAATTCCATACAAATTCTTAAAAAGAAGAAGCCTTCTGATCTTAAGTCTCATCATTTTATATTGGAAAAAACAGAATATGTGTGGAGGTTGTCACTGTCTGAAACTGTGTGAAAATCTTGGTCCTTGTCCCTCACGGTCTCAAATGTGTGCTCACATGAATGATAATGACTGCTAAAGCTCTGTGCTGTTGTCACCCTGTATCACTGAATAATCACATTTCTCAGAATTAATTTTAAGCTCCTTGCAAAAACATTCATCTGGTTGCAGTATTATCAATAGATTCTAGTTGTAATTAAAGAGCCCTTCAGAATTATTGGCACCCTCAATTAATATGTGCAAAAAATAAATGCTAGATAACATTCACTTTATTGCTTATAAAATGTTTTCTATGCTCAGCAATATGAGAAAATGATTTTGTTTTTTTGTGATACCCTTGCTCACAGAGAGAAAAGAATCTATAACACAAAATCATTTTTATTCTGAAAAAGATGTGTGCCACCATTAGTGGCACCCCACATTTAGTACACCCTTCCTTTGCCAAGATAACGGCACTGAGACATTTCTTAAAATGCTTGATGAAGTGGGAGAACTGATTTAAAGGGAGCTGAGACCATTCCGCTATACAGAATCTCTGCAGAGTCTTTGGTCCTTGCTTGTGGACTCTCCTCTTCAGCTCACCCCACAGGTTTTCAATGGAGTTTAGGTCAGGGAACTGGAATGGCCATTGCAAAACTGTGGTCAGTGAACCATTTTGTGTGGGTTTGGAGGTATGCTTTGGATCATTGTCCTGCTGGAAGATCCAACTGAAAGCTAGTTTTGGTGTTCTGACAGAGGTAGCCAGATTTTGATGGAAAATTTCCTGGTACTAGATGGAGTCCATGATGCTATGTAACAAGATTCATAGGGTCAGTAGAAGTAAAACAGTCCCACAACATCACAGATCCACCACCATACTTCACAGTGGAGATGAGATTATTTTCTGCATGGCCATGCCTCTTTTTACACCAAACCCACCTCTAGTGTTTTTTTTGTTTTGTTTTGTTTTTTGGCCAAAAAGCTGTATTTTTGTCTCATCTGACCATAGAACACTGATGCAATCAAAGATTCAGTGACAGAGTAATGTTACGTGGCAGAGTAGGGTATATTGATATTGTGTTATGTAATGTAATATTAGGTAATGTAAGGTAGTGCTATTTTATATGGCAAAACCCTCGTAAAAGCAGTGTTACCATTAAAACCATGATGATATTTAGCATTAGCAGTAAGAAAAAGCTTTAAATTCA
The DNA here is from genome assembly GCF_018555375.3 of Anguilla rostrata. Lineage (NCBI taxonomy): Eukaryota > Metazoa > Chordata > Actinopteri > Anguilliformes > Anguillidae > Anguilla > Anguilla rostrata. The sequence continues at coordinate 30,458,220 of NC_057941.1, read as the reverse complement.
GTGTTAGCATTTATACAGAGATAACAATGTACTGTAAAACCTATGTTAATGTTAGCACAGTGATAGCTCTATAAAGTTGGTGTTAGCATTAACAGATTGATATTGCTGTAAGACAAATGATAATATTAGTGTACTGGAGTGCTGTAAAACCTGTGTTCAAGCTTTTCACATTAATTTATTTATAAAACTTTTTTGACTCGTAAATATTTCTAGTTGCACAAATAAATTAATAAATAATATAAATTTAGATGTGAAAAGAAGCTGAATCATTTAAAGCTACCGTGTTGGGTTTGCAACATTTTAGATGAGGAATTTAGCATAATTTTGAAGTGAAAGTCAGTAAAAATGCTATATAACAACTACCCCCCCCCCCCAAGAATCCAGTCTGCTTAGCTGTCCACTGGTATCCTATAGCTATACCCAATTTAGCATCCTTGCACCCCCTCCCACCTAACCTGACCCCCTAGCCCCCTGCCCTTCTGTCCTGGCCCATACTGGGATGCTGTCTAAATTTGGTCATATGTGACATCAGCCTTAAATCAAATTACACCAGGACCGAACATTCCTGTGCCTGCTTTTTCTCTCTCTGCCACACACACACACACACACACACACACACACACCCAAACAATCATTACATTACATTACAGGCATTTAGCAGACGCTCTTATCCAGAGCGACTTACACAACTTTTTACATAGCACTTTACATTGTATCCATTTATACAGCTGGATATATACTGAAGCAATGTAGGTTAAGTACCTTGCTCAAGGGTACAACGGCAGTGTCCTTACCCGGGAATCGAACCTGCGACCTGCGGTTACAAGCACAGTTCCTTACCCACTGTGCCACACTCCGTCCATGCACACACAAACGTACATACACACATGTATGACATAGATCTCTCCATGTGTCTCTGTTATATTTGTTCAGGAAATAAATGTTTTAGTCCATAAAGAAGGTTTCTCGAATGTCCTTACATTCGTGATACCTGCTTAGAAAGCACAACTGTTAATTGTATGATGTTTGAAGGTAGCCTCTTCTTCTGTGTGGAGCCAAGTCTGCCTGGGATGGCCAATTTCAATGACCTCTCAGGCTATGCTTGCTGAGTCTGTGCTTGTACAATGTACTTGTGTCTGTACGATGTTTTTCTCCATTTGAATTTTCTTTCTTTATTTCTTTTTTCTCTTTTTCTTTTTTCTTTCTTTCTTTCTTCCTCTCTCTTTCTGTGTATCTCTCTGGGTCATGTACACACAGACGTCTGTTCCCCCGCAGTCACATCCTCTCTCCGTCTCTCTCGCTCGCATCCACTGTCAAATACAAATTCGAGTAGGGCTTCAATGGCAAGACACATTCCATTGCTAAAGCACTTGAAAACAACACAATTTGCATTAGATAATGGTTTTACGCACACCGTAATATATAACTGATCACATGTTCCACTAAACATGGCTGCTATTAGTGAGCGTCGCATTGATTTCTGAGCACCTTGGTTACTTCCTGTTCCGCTGTTCAGGGCGTGGCTGCCGGACAGGTACAGAGCCGCCAGTGTTTTCCCATACCCAATCGGTCCTGATTATACTCTTGACCTGCTTCCATCGGTCTTTCTGAGTTTTTGACAAACGCTCATTCAGACAAATTACTGGCACCGTCGTGCAAATGGTGGTAAAATATCGGTTGTGAACAGCAGAAGCCATTAGATAGCTTGGAGCTAGCCTAATACAGATGTACTCCATGTTCCATGTGTGAATGCGGTTAGTGTGGAAGCAGTATTCTTCCAATATGCACACTGATCTGCACCCATCATATAAAAATATAAATGTATATACTGTGTGTATATATATATATATATATATATATATATATATATATAATTAGTACTGAAATATAAATCTATTATCATATAACCAGCTGTAAACTAGCTATATACAGTACAACTGGCATTTAACTAGCTATATCGCGTATTGAGAACAGTTCATTTTAGGTCTATTGACAATAAATTGGTAAAAAGGGCCCCCTTCTTTCTCTGTCTCTCTCTGTCTCTTTCTCTTTGCTTTCTCTCTCTCTCTCTCTCTCTCTCAGACCTTCTCCGCGTGGTGTAACTCCCATCTGCGGAAAGCTGGCACACAGATAGAGAACATTGAGGAGGACTTCAGGAATGGCCTCAAGCTGATGCTGCTTCTGGAGGTCATTTCAGGTGGGGGGGGCGGAGACTTGGGCATTGGTCCATTGGGTAACAGCCCTTACGAAATAACCTGTTCAAAAACCACATCTGTCCAAAAGCCACATATAAGAACTGTCAACATGTGGAGTACACGTGACCTATAAAAAATAATCCCACTTATAAAATGTTTTGTTTTCACATGTGAAAATAGTGTTTCAACAGTATAATTATTGGACAAATCAAATCATCACAAATATGCAATGGGGAGCCATCATTTCACTAGGATACACAGGGAGTTGCACCGCCTAACCCAACCTGTTTTCCTTTTGTTTGCTGCAACATGAAAGCTCCACCTGTACTTTTTCCATTACGCTTGTGGCCCTGATTCCCCCAGTGGGAACCCTGCTGCCTGTAATGGAAACAAAGCTAGCATGTGACTAATACCTTCTCGGTTTCACCTGCTGCTTGGAGTGTGCGAGTACAGGGTTCGGTGTCGAATGTGGGACGAGTGCACGGTCATGCAGATGAGCGGTGTAGCAGCGGGTAGGGGAAGTAAGGAAGCTCATTACCGAAAGGTTGTGGGTTTGAATCCTAGGTGACAATTTAGCATGGCTTTGAGCAAGGTGTTTAGGTCAAAACATCCAGCTATTCAAATCGTTAATATGGAAAGTTCGTGTTATACGTGTAATTACAGTGTCCGTGTTATACATGTAATTACATATGTGAGTGTGTGCTCTACTGTTGGGATAAAGCAGGTGAATGTAATGTATTGGAGGTGTGTGTGTATGTGTGTGCTTGTCCTGTGTTGCTAGGGGAGAGGTTGCCCAGACCAGACAGAGGAAAGATGCGCTTTCACAAAATTGCCAACGTCAACAAGGCCCTAGAGTTCATCTGCAGCAAGGGAGTCAAACTGGTGTCCATCGGAGCTGAGGGTGAGACTCACTTTTCTGTATGGTTTACCTTTTTTGAGATTAACACATTAATTAACACTTTGCTCACACTACAGTCACCATTTTTCCTCCACACCGGGGAATTACAGCTTAGAGCAAATCACAGTCTACTCAGGGTACCGCAGGAGAGCTAGCGCAGATTAGAGGAGCATCTCTCACTGACCACATCCTCTCCTCTTCGACACCCTCGATTCCTCTTTTCATGTTCAAAAGCAATCAAGGAAATGCATTTTCAACACAGCCACTGCCTGAGCCTGTGGTACGGCTGACTGTGTCTAGGTGAGAAGTGTCCTTAGGGCTTCTGACTCTCGAGCTGTATGGGGATTGCTGTTCCATCCCCTGTCGCAACGCTTCCTCAGCCGTTACCCTCTCTGTTTTCTGCCTGTATGTATAAAGCAAAAACACGAGAGGCTGGCAGACTGTCCTGCTCTCCTTTAAAGAACAAAAAACGGACTGACTGTGTCTCCCGTTGCAGAGATTGTTGACGGGAACGTGAAGATGACCCTGGGAATGATCTGGACCATTATCCTGCGCTTTGCCATCCAGGGCATCTCTGTGGAGGGTGAGGGGCTGTGTACACACGCACACGTACACACACACATGCACACACACACGTGTGTATGCAAATATTTCTGTGTGCACACAACCTCACACTAAACCATGCGCTGCACATTTACTGTACATCTCTGTCACTCACAGCTTTCTGATATTTTAGCTTGATTTGAGGCATTCCAGTATATGTACTCATGGCCAGTATTACTGTGCTTTTAAACACATTGTTTTTATGAGACTTCTTTGCTCTTTCTCTTTAGAAACCTCTGCTAAAGATGGCTTGCTGCTGTGGTGCCAGAGGAAGACTGCCCCCTACAGGAATGTCAACGTCCAGAACTTCCACATCAGGTGGGCACTTAGCTCTCTCTGCTGGTCAAGATGCAGAAAAACAGCCACTGTCCTCAAAGGGTCAGGAGTTGACCGATAAAGTTAGCGAAGCAGCAGCAGAAAGGTTTGGCACATCTCTTCTGCCATCTCATTATACTTCTTTCTCTATCTTTGTCTTATTCTCATTCCTCATTTTATTTTGCTTCTTTTTTTAGTTATATGTTAGCTGTGTTCATCCTACTCTTTGTATCTCTTCACTCTCCCCCCTCTCTACTCCTCCTTCTAACCCCCATCTCCCATCCACCCCTCCTCTTTCTCTATGTCTCAGCTGGAAAGATGGCCTGGCTCTCTGTGCTCTCATCCACAGACACAGACCCGACCTCATTGACTACAAGAAACTGCGCAAGGTGCCCTCACCTGCCCCCCCCCCCCCACCACACACCCCTAAACTAAACACCCACACCATGGGTCACCTCACTGACTCCTTAAACATGGGTCACCCCACTCACCCCTAAACCAGCAGCCACCCTTGATTAACCCAAAACCAGCAGTCACCCCCACTCACCCCTAAACCAGCAGCCACCCCAGCTCGCCCCTAAACCAGGGTTCACTTCATTCACCAGTAAGCCAGGGTTCACCATACTCACCCCTAAAACCATGGATCACCCCTACATCCATAAACTAGAGGTCACACCCATATAGTCCATCTCCATCTCTTCCCAGCAAACCCTACTCTCCTGGAGTATAGATCTCCTTATGTAGCTACTGAGTGCATATGGCCAAAGCTTTCCCTGCTCTTAAAGTTTTATTTACTTAACCCTTTCATGCTTTTTCTGGGCTCTCTTTGTGGTCTAAATCAGTGGTTCTCAAACTCGGTCCTGGGGGACCCCTGTGTATGCTGGTTTTAATTCCAACCTCAACAGCAATCCCAGAATTAACAAGCTGTTAATTATTCTTAATTAGGTGCTTTTCGTGTTTTAGAGCTGGGGTTCCAGAAAGGGCCAATGTGGGTACACACACCTGATTCTACTAATCAATCACTAGAGTCATTGCTAAGGACCTTGATTAGTAGAATAAGGATCAGGTGTGTGCGCCCACACTGGCCCTTTCTGGATAAAACTGGGGACCCCAGCTCTAAAACATGAAAAGCTGTTGAGGTTGGATTGAAAACCAGCATACACAGGGGTCCCCCAGGATCGAGTTTGAGAACCACTGGTCTAAGTCCATGAGGTCATAAAGCTTCAAGTTGCAGTCTTAGGACTCATTCTAATCACTTATTTTATCTGTACTTGTCTCCTTTGTCCTCGACTGACCCGGAAATCAACTAAGGACCGTCACCTTGCAGGACATTCCAACCTGTTAAATGCTTCTTAAAGGAGCTAGGAACCTCCTGAAGGATGCTTGAGCAATGAAACACCAGTGCATCCTTTGCAGAAGTTTTTTTTTTTTTGGAATGTGTGACGCATAAATATCGATCTGTGGATCCACCTCTCCCCATCTGCCATGTCTATAATGAACGTGGCTTCAAACTGATGATTGACTGAACAAGGACGTTCCATTTTTTTCTTATCATTCCTTGGTCCATGGTGATCAAGAAGAGAGGCAAGATAATACATGAAACCTTAGTGTCCATTCAAAACAATAATAAGCTGCTGAGCCAGACAAGAGCAGTCGATGACCCAAAAACTGTGCTGTGACTAATAGGATGCTGTGACTAACTCATGATCTTCTGACCAGCATGTAACATATAGTAGAGAATTTACTTGTCCAGTTTGTTTTCCAAAACAGTGAATCTGCACATTTCACCACTTACATGAACTAAGTTTCTCCAGTATGCTGTATGTTGGACAGGTAAAGCCTTAGATGTGTCTAATTGTCTCAGTAATCCTGGTACGCAAGTCATAAAGCTTTTGCCTGTCTTATGCAGTGACACCTGATCCATTTTGTACCAACAGGGAAGAATAACAAACAGAATGAACAGGAGATCAGCTTGGCAATGTTGACATTTGTGGGGATAATCTTTCTCTGCTTGTCTGTCTGTACAGGATGACCCCATCGGCAACCTCAACACAGCTTTTGAAGTGGCTGAGAAGTTCCTAGACATCCCCAGGATGCTGGACGCTGAAGGTAATACCACTATCTCTTTCTCTGCCTCTTTCCTTTGAACCAGAGACGAGACGTTTGGCATAGTCCAGGGGGATCCAATCTTATCCGCAAAGGGCCGGTGTGGGTGCAGGTTTCTGTTTTAGCCCAGCACTATGACACCTGAATCAACTAATTAACTAATCATGGTCTTCAATCAAGATCTTGATAGGTAGAATATGGTGTCTTACTGCAGGGCTAGACAAAAACCTGCACCCACACCGGCGCTTTTCAGATGAGATTGGACACCCCTGGTGTAGTCTGTGTATTGCAGCAGGTTCCATTTCCGCTGACTCGTCGAGCCATGAATACCCCTGTGCCTTTACGGGGTTGATTTCCCCACCATGGCACTTTCTGTGCTGTGAACCTATACTTCACTGCTCTAGTCGATATCAGAGGCAGAAAGTCCAGGGGTCAGAAAGTAAAAGTCCTGCCATGTGTTTCTTTTACCCGTGAACTCAGCCAACTGTTTTCACCAACTAGCTCAACCCCCTTGCTGAAGAATTGTGTTAATTAGTAAATCCAGTTGATGGGTTGATTTTCCACCTCTTCTCAGTAAAGGCATCTAATGTTACTGTGTTGAATTTATTTGTTTTCCTGTGCACAGACATTGTAAATACCCATAAACCAGACGAGAAGGCCATCATGACCTATGTTTCTTGCTTCTACCACGCCTTTGCTGGTGCTGAACAGGTGGGACAGAATCACACGTGCTCACTTCCTTTACAATACGCATCATCTGATTAGCACACATTTCACCGGCTTATCCTCATTTCTCCTGTGTCTTTCTATCTCTGTCTCTCTCTCCATCTCACCATCTCTGTACACAAAATGGAAAAGCACAATAAAAGGTCACAAAATAAAAGTAGGTATAATTGAAATTGCCAAAAAAAAGAACAACTGAAGTGTTGAATAAGGAGTGAGAAATGTCTCTCTGTCTCACAGGCTGAAACTGCTGCTAACAGGATCTGCAGGGTGCTGGCTGTGAACCAGGAGAACGAGAGACTGATGCAGGAGTACGAGAAGCTGGCCAGCGAGGTGAGCCCCGCCCATTTCCGCCGTTTTTAAAGCCCTGTCGCCTGCCCCTCCCTTCACTGACCCCGCCCCCTCTGCCCCGCCCCCTCCCCATCTCGGCAGCTGCTGGAGTGGATCCGGCGCACCGTGCCCTGGCTGGAGAACCGCGTGGCGGAGCAGTCCATGGGCGCCATGCAGCGGAGGCTGGAGGACTTCCGCGATTACCGCCGCGTCCACTGGCCGCCGCGCGCCCAGGACAAGCGCCAGCTGGAGATCAGCTTCAACACCCTGCAGACCAAGCTGAGGCTCAGCAACCGCCCCGCCTTCATGCCCTCCGAGGGCAAGATGGTCTCGGTATGTGTATAACTGCCCCCAGACAATTACCCTCACGCACTGGGGTTAATGAGCTTCTCCCAGAGCTTAGTGTCTGACCTCCACATTAGACTTTAACACAGCCCAGCAGCCAGTTACATCTGATCTCCATGAACACCTTACGAAGGGTCAGCTGTTGGACCGCCTGCAGCTTTCTCATCCCTCTCAGCGTGAGCTAAGCAGGGCTGGTGAGTGAGTGAGTACATGGAGACCTGGAGAAACCAGTGTGCTGATGGAATTGAAGTTGGTGAGTTAGTGTTGGGCTGTTTTTCCCTTGAACCAAATAGAAAAAAACCATTAGAGCCTCAGTGCGTTTTTGGGATTCTGTCCTGTAGGAGACGCTGTATTTCTGATGAGACTGTAAAGTGAGGTCCAGACACTGGCGTCATTAATGATCCCATTGCTTTAATGTCATGGTCAAATTATCAACTTGATCTCTATTTCATGCCACCTAATCTATTTCATGCCACATAATCACACCCCCTCCCCCACACACACAGTTGGTTATACAGTTTATACTGTGGTTTATACCTTCATATCACCTTCCCTACTTTCTCCAGTCCATGGCTGAATGAGAATAACTCAGTTTCCCTTCCTAGTTAAATAGTTTAAATAACATTTAAAAAATAAATCAGTATGGGATGAATGTCACCCTTTGCCCCCCTGTATAAACAGTGATCTCCTGTCTTCACCCCACAGGACATCGCTAATGCCTGGAAGGGTCTGGAGCAGGTGGAAAAGGGCTACGAGGACTGGCTCATCATGGAGATCCTGCGTCTGGAAAGAGTGGAACACCTGGCCGAGAAGTTCAAGCAGAAATGCGCCTTGCATAAGGCCTGGACCGCAGGTACAAGGGGGTGGGGTGGGGTGGGTGGATGGGATGAGAGTGCCATGGGAGGCAGGGGCAGAGGCTTTGGGGACAGGTACAAACTTCATTACCAGACTTAGGAATGGTCAGAGACCTCAGGAACTGGGGCTAACTGGTAAAAGTCCAGCTCAGGAGGGTTTTGGTCGGGCCATTTCTATTGAGTCATGCTGAGGTTTTTCTCCCTTCTCTGGGACCCCCAGGGAAAGAGGAGGTTCTGACACAGAGGGACTTTGAGCACGCCTCACTGGCCGAAGTCCGCATCCTCGTGAGGAAGCACGAAGCATTCGAGAGCGACCTCACCGCCCACCAGGACAGACTGGAGCAGATCGCCAGCATCGCCCAGGAGCTGAAGTGAGGGAGGGAGGGGGGATTAGAGATCTGATTAGAGACACCAGATCTGTCATTGCACAGTGAAATTTGGGGCGTTTTCAAGAAACAAAGGACCAGAGGGTGTCTGGTTCTGTACACACACTCATATGTGATCTGGGTGAATGAGCCAGGTGTGGTCCTGCTAGTAAACTGCCGATTGGCTGTGAACTGGTGCCTGGTTTTGATGTCTGATTCTGATTGGTTCAGCCCTGCATGTGATGGCTTATTGCTTCTGTGTTCCAGCGAGCTGGATTACCACGATGCTGCTGCCATCAATGCCCGTTGCCAGGGCTTCTGTGACCAGTGGGATAACCTGGGAGCCCTCACTCAGAAGAGGAGGGACTCACTAGAAGTATGTGAGGAGCACCTTTTCAGTGTAACCTTTGCCGTCAATTCGGGAGAGCACAGACAAGCATATGCTTTCCTCGAAAGCTCATGATGTCTGCATGACCATTTTTTAATGCACAAATACAGTATGAGTGTAGAAACTTCATTTAAACTTCCAACAGACCCCAGCACACACAGCAAAGGGTCAGAATAAGCCCAGGAAGACACAGCCATTCCCAAGGGCTAGTGTTGCGAAAAGCTGCTGTGAGGACCTGTCGACCTGACAGAGTGAGGGTGTAGGCTGTGCTGATTGTGTTTTGTGTGTGTGTGTGTGTGTGTGTGTGTGTGGGTATTCTAGCGTACAGAGAAGCTGTTGGAGACCATTGACCAGCTGTACCTGGAGTTTGCCAAGAGGGCGGCGCCCTTTAATAACTGGATGGATGGAGCGATGGAGGATCTGCAGGACATGTTTATCGTCCACAGCATCGAGGAGATCCAGGTATAGGGTTAGGCGTTCGGCAACTGGGATTCCATTGGAATGTAGAGTATGTTCAGAAAAGCAGCCGACAGGTGTTCCCAAGTTGCCTTGTGGGGAAAAAAGTGGAGTTAGGATGGAGCAAGCCCCACATTCTGCAGTAATCACTATTTTACTTCATTTGTATCACAAGAGAGTGGTTTATTTTTCATTACAATGAAGGTATGGGATACGTTTGTGCTAATTGTAGCTGTTTCTGTTAGCCTTAATACACGTAATGTGTATTAAGGCTTAATGAAAATCATTAAAAGTCAGTTTACCAAAAACAATCTACTGTTTTCATATTTCTCTCATTTTTCATTTCCATTTGCTTAAATTGCCCTTTCCTCACACAATATTGTCAGTTGACATTCTCAAGTTACCTAATTTCATGTTTATGGGAACATAATAAGTGAGGAAGTTCATCAATCTGTTTCATTGCCACACACCTGCAGAGATGCAAAATCCAGGTTCAGAATGTAAAAGGCCTCCTTAGTATTCTGTTCCAAAAACCTGGATTTGCTAATTAGCAAAATTCTTCAGCCAGGAGGTAGAAAAAAATAATGAAATCAGCTGGCTGGAGTTATTGGGTAGAAGAAATACATGGCAGGACTTTTACTTTCTGACCCCTGGACTTTCCACCTCTGCCCACCTGTCCACCACTTCCTGTGTCCCCCCCCCCTTAGATTCTGATCACAGCCCACGACCAGTTCAAAGCCACCCTCCCCGAGGCCGACAAGGAGCGCATGGCCACCATGGGCATCCACAGTGAGATCCTGAAGATCGCCCAGACCTACGGCATCAAGTTGCCTGGTGTCAACCCCTACACCGACCTCACCCCCCAGGACCTCAGCAGCAAGTGGGAGGCCGTAAGCAAAGCCAAGGCCAGCGGGGAATGACTGGGTCACCTGCTGCCGTTCAACTGATCGCTCTTCTCTCTTTTTCTTCCGCTCTCTCTCTCTCTCTTTCCCTCTCTCCCTCTCCCTGTCTTTCTCTCTTTCCCTCTCCCTCCCTCTCTCTCTCTCCCTCCCACTTTCTCTCCCCTCTCTCTCTCCCTGCTGCAGGTGAGGTGCCAGATTCCTCACAGAGATCAGGTGCTGCAGGAGGAAATGGCCAGACAGCAGGCCAACGAGAGGCTGAGATGCCAGTTCGCCGCCCAGGCCAACGTCATCGGACCCTGGATTCAGACCAAGATGAAGGTGGAGTGTTCAGATGTGCATATATGTCACGTGATATCATACGAGTAGTGAACAAAAAATGGAAACACCAATGGAAAAAATGGGCCACTGCACGTGGCTAGTATTGCTTATGTGTATCTTGGCATACAGTATGCCAGTGTCTGGAATTCTGTAGGTGGAATATAAGACTGCCCTTCCATGAGAAAGTTTGGTATGCTTGTTAGCTAGAATAGCACAAAAAGAATGCAAGTAGGACTGAAACAAACAGGTCTATGATAGCCTATCATGCAGCCATGTTTTCCCTGATACATTTATATGTCAGAAATAATAGTCCTGTGCAGCCAACTTCAGTGTCTTAAATTTTGGTACCTGCCTTTGTCTAATAAAAAAAAAAACTGGACTCTTAGCTACATTAAATATGAAATATGCATCATATGATGCATGTTAAATTAATTCATGTATAAATGCGTGTGTTAAACATTTAATTTTTTATATACAAGTGAATATAAATGAATAACCTTGAGCTGCTTGCAGGAGATTGTTCACATCTCAGTGGACATTGCTGGCTCTCTGGAGGAGCAGATGAACAATCTGAAACAGTACGAGCACGACATTGCTAACTACAAGTCCAGCATCGACAACCTAGAGGGAGACCACCAGCTGAGCCAGGGGTCCCTCGTCTTCGACAACAAGCACACCAGCTACACCATGGAGGTATACCATGCTACAGCAGGCACACCAGACTCACCTCGGGAGAGTAAACTCCCTCTAGATTTTCCATTAGAACTTAAAGCCGTGCGTGTTTGGTGTGAACATTGTTCTAGTCCATTCTCTGTGCGTTGCTTTCTCTCAACATCACTCTATCGATCGCCACTTTCATCTCGATCTCTGACTTCCTGTGGTGCGCGGCACCTTCTCCGCCCTTCCTGTTCTTCTTTGTCTGTCTCCCTTGTTCTCCCTCCCTCTCTCCTCCTCCTTCCTGTCTGCAGCACGTCCGTGTGGGCTGGGAGCAGCTGCTCAGCACCACCACGCACTCCATCAACGAGATCGAGAACCAGATCCTCACCCGTGACGCCAAGGGCATCAGCCAGGAGCAGCTCAATGAGTTCAGAGCCTCTTTCAACCACTTTGACAGGGTGAGTGAGCGAGAGTGTGTGTGTGTGCGTGTGCGTGTGTGTGAGTGTGTGTGTGTGGAGGGGGGAGGAGGCAGGAGGAGGGAGGATGATCTATGATGTTGTGTATCAGTGTGTGGCACTCTACGTAAGTATGTGATACGTGTGTATTGATGAGCGATGCAGTATGTTATTTTATGACTATATAAAAGTGCGTAGGGCTGTATATGTGTGTATAAGTATGTGTTGTAGTGTGTGGTGCAGCATGTACGTGTGGTGTAACATGTGTCTGATTGCTGTTTGCTTTTCCCTCTGCAGAAGAGGCATGGCATGATGGAGCCAGATGATTTCCGCGCCTGCCTGATCTCCATGGGCTATGATCTGGTGAGACATGCTGACACACTACAGCACAGAGCATAACCACACCGTGAAGCTACAGCACAGAGCAATAACTAACCCCCTCTCACCCTCCACACCCCCACCCCCACCCCTACTCCAACCCAAACCCTCGCCCCTCCCCCCGTCCCGGCCCCGTCAGGGTGAGGTGGAATTTGCCCGCATCATGACCCTGGTGGACGCTAACGACGTGGGCGCGGTGACCTTCCAGGCCTTCATCGACTTCATGACGCAGGAGGCAGCCGAGACCGACACGGCCGAGCAGGTCATGGCCTCCTTTAAGATCCTGGCATCGGACAAGGTGAGCAGCACCTAGTGCTTACACACACAGTACTCCCTTAGTGCATATATACACATATACTGTGTTCATGCAGAACTCACACATATATGCTATTCACATAGAATTCACAAACATACTACTTTATTCACCTAAAACTCACACACATGCACATGCTGTTATTTATTTATCTAGTACTCACACACATACACCTGCTTTATTCAGCTAGAGCTGACATGCATACACTTACTGCACATACGTAAGCATAATGCACTCACATACTACTCACCTACAACTCAAGACACATAAACATACTGTCGTCACAAGCCGAGTTACGTGGGTAAACGTGTGTAAATAATAATAGTTATATTCCCCTTTCACACATATTTCACATTGGACAATCTGCATAATAATACTAATATTAGTAGTAATAATAATAATAATAACAATGATAATAATAATAATAACCTCTCTCTCAGATGTATATCACAGTGGATGAGCTACGCAGAGAGCTTCCTCCAGAGCAGGCAGAGTACTGCATCAGTCACATGACCAAGTACCTCGCCAGCGACGCCCCGCCCGGTGCCCTGGACTACATCTCCTTCTCCAGCGCCCTGTACGGAGAGAGCGACTTATAAACCCCGCCCCCCTTTCACCAGTGCCTTGTACTGAAAGAGAAACTCATGAGCCCTTCCCTTTCCTCCCCCCCACTCCATGTATGAACAGAGCTACTTAAGCTCCACCCCTTTTCCCAAGCCCCCTGTATGGTGAGAGGCTTCTAAATCCCCCACTTCCACTGAAGTGATTTTATTGCGTTGCATTGTTACGTTTGGCCTTTGGTACTCTGAGGGTATTACATGTGGCTACTGGAGTGGCAGTTCTGATGCTTTATGGCGACCTGTCCAGGGTGTATTCCTGCCTTTCGCCCAATGCACGCTGGGATAGGCTCCAGCACCTCCTGCGACCCTGACCAGGATAAGCGGGTACAGATAATGGATGGATCGATGGATGTTACTTCCGTACCGCAAGGCACACGATCCAGCTCACCTCTCTGTGCAGAGTGCGTCCTTCAGCTACTCACATTTTTATATTACACAATTTTACCTGTTTTTTTTGTGATGTGTACTTGTATTAATAGGCCTGTTTTGTTTCTACAAAGCCCTTAATTTAAACAGTCCACCAGCCGCTGGTCCCGCAGGCGGCTGATTAACCGCCGTCACTCCTGAGCGATGACACGAGGCCGTTACCGCCAGCCGGCACAGTCAGGCGCCGACACGGATTAGAGGCTAACGGCACACGACCGCACCAGCGGCAGCAAGCGCCTCAGCACCATCACCCACCCGGCAGCCCCAGTCACAGCAAAACCATTTATTACCCGGTTACATTTAGCAAACCCTGTTACATTTCACACTCAATAATAATAATAATATTATTATTATTATTATTATTATTATTATTATTAACAACAATAATAATATGAGAGACCATTTTCTCCAGTTTTTTGAATAATGCCTAAAAAAAGATTGAGTTTTATTTATTTTTCCCTCCCTCTCTGTCGACATAAAAATATCTATGGCGTTGACTGGAGACCCTTTCACAGGAGCACCACATCACCTGCATGGAGACCAGTAAAGGGGGGATTAAAGTTGGGGTAGAATACTGGATTATGCCTAAGAAGCTGCACCCTTCTGCAGTGAGTGGCAGCGTTCACTCGTCCAGAAATCTGCTGTAGCTACAGCTATTCATTTCATGTTTTATTCTTGTTTAATCTGTACTTAACCCGAGTAAAATGACTGAATGTTTTCATCTTATTTTAAGTAAAGTTTTATCCAGATGCTGAAAATCGTCTGATGTGACTATTCCAACTAATCCCAAGAGGCAACAGAGGGACAAGATTAATAGCAAAATGCTTTGTTTTATGATGTACACACATCTAAGATTAGTTCAAATGTGTCATGACTTTATAAAACGGTACAATGCATGCAAAGACAAACACACCCAAGAGCAAAAACATTAGCTTACACGGACATTTGTGCAATGGCCGTGTAAGCTAATGTTTTATTTTAGAGCGTACCCCAAGCATTTTGAAAACCCATGTACTGAATGGCATTAAAGAAAACACACAAATCAAGATTACTTATTTTATTTCTGATGGTTCAAGCACTGAAGGTCACTTCCACTTACAACTGTGATCAATTTTTAAATGACCATAAAGCCGTATTACAAAAAACAAATCAATATTAAGAAATCAATACAAGAATGTACTCAAAGCTATTTTACACACACTTGTTTTTTGTGATTGTATTATATGTACAAGCATTACAACAGGCAGCCACGTAAGCCTGGAGAGACATCAGCATGTGCAAAAATACTTCTTCCAAGAACCTTGGAGCAAAACAACTTCAATATTTAAGGTGTGTTTCAAAGAACTAAGATTGAAGCAAACATAAAAGTAAAAGACGATATTCAGTGTTGTTATATTCAGTCTTTTTTTTTTTTTTTGGTAATTTGTCACATTACAAGAGATTGTCGATCAGGCCATTGTGATAAAGGAGGTGCTCAAGAAGGCTGTGCCTTACTGTCCAAAACAGCCATTTGTAAATTAACTGAACGCCTCATGCAACGGACTCAAAATAGCATAAATGACAAACATTCTGACACTATTTGTACTGCAGCTCAAAGATAGCAGGTTAGAAAACTGAAATTACACAGAACGACTGGGTGCATCATTTCGGCATTTGCCATGGAAAAAAACTGCTTTATCTCACAGAGACGGACATATTCCAGGTAAGGAGGAACAACTTCGGGAGGAACGAGGGAAAGGACAGAAACCAAAGAAGAAGAAGCATTTATAGAGTGTACTGCATTTTCAGACCCTGTCAAATAAAACAGGATTAAATTAGCAGGAATACTGCAGAAAGGAAATCACATTTGACCTTTACTTTTTTTTCTTCTTTGAGACAAGAACAATTTTACAAAACACTTAACATTTATAGTAACAGCCCTCTATCACAATCACAGGAAACTGCCCACCCCACCCATTTCAAAATCAGTAGTACATTACTTTTTGGCAGTGGAGGGCTACCTCCTTCACAAATTCTGCCTTCCCTGTTTTGGAAAGATTCCCTGTACCTTGAAAATTTAAAGGTTGCTATGTTTGTAACCTGCGACTCATTCAGTCAACATTTTGGTGTAATGTTGGTCCTCACAGCACAGTTCAGTAGCAGTTTGAATGTGACAGTTCTATAGGGTTTCCCACAATTCATCTCTTCTCAAGGCAAGAGCACTAGCTGTTATAACAGCCCATGAGATTTCATGAGGCCCCTCGAAACCCGCAATGGGCGGCGCTTCATTGTGACATCAGTCACTGACTCCCATCAATGACAGTGATTATTTTACATCAAATTATACCTCCACCCATCGATTCCCGGGGCTTGTGAAGCCTTGCTCTCACAACCCTGGCAACAGTCCATATGCTCTGCTGATGAGACAACAGAAGGAGCGGAGACACGACCTAGCTCGATCAGCAAACCCACAAAACAGCTCTAACACATGGGGTCACCCCAATTCCAACTGTGATTGGGTGAGAGAGAGGAAGAGATCTAAAGCATCGATCTCTAATGGGGGTAAGCCACCAATCCCATTCCACCCCCAATCCTCCACCCCCTAAACATCTGCTTGTCAGCTTCAGAAAAACTGTCTCAGGTGGTTTTTTAACTGGATTGAAAGCTTCAGAACTAACTGAAGCAGTGGAGCTGAACTGCCTGAAGCTTGAGCCATTTTATGCTACTGACTGGACATTATTTGACAGTTACATTACGACAGTACAATTGCAATAACAATGTAAATCCCCCTTAATACTTTAGGTAACACTTAGAATATAGACCCCTTATTTTCACTGATTTTAATAACACTTGACACAGCACAAGGCTCTCTCTCCCAGTCAGGGAGGCAAGAACTGGCTATAATAAATGCATATTTGTATCTAACACAGTTTAATTCCTTCTTACAATTTATGAAGATGTAAAGGCCACAGTCACCACAGACCAATAAGACCGATCAGCATTGGTCTCTAGGAACTTTACAGAACAGGATTTTACACACAAAAAGCACAGATGTCCTTTTTTTCTGTGGTAGCATTGGATCAACAGCATAAGATACCGTTAGCTTGCTAGTAAAGTGTGTCACGTAACACAATGGTATCATGTCTTTTGTTTTAGTTTTTTTGGATGGATTTATGACTATTTGTTGACCATCCATTTAGAAGAAAACCTCCTACGGCACCCCCTGCAGGAGTTATGCTCATAGGTTCCCAACACTTGATACACGTGGTAACATCGACAACCACAGTAGCTTGTGCTTCAGGTTAAACACTGAATATCATGCCGTAACTAAACACAGAGGAAGCCCTGGCCCCCAACACCAGTTTAGCGACTACGGCCAAACACTGGATACATTTTTTTAAAACACAAGGGAGAAATGAAGGTAACTAAAATCAGGCCAAAAAATGAGCATGTCCGATTTATGTGGATCACTGGACCGGTTTGGGTCCGGATCCGTTCCACCGATGAGAGCTTGGAGGCTTTCGGAACACTGGCAGCCCACTTCCACACTTTCCCCCTCTTCCTTTGAAAAATAAAACTTTCTCTTTCTCCTGTTTCTCTACAGTTTTCTGTCAGCCAGGTCTTTGGTTCTAGCAGGTATTCTGTGGTCATCTTTACGCAGATGGCATCAGAATCCACGATCAATTTCAACACACTCTTTTTGGGTGTATGAGAAAGAACGTCACACCCTGACCAGTACTTCTAGACGCAGGTCTCCTTTGGTCCAGACTCTACTGTGGACCCTGGTCTTATTTAAAGCCTGTTCTCCTCTGTATCCTGCATCTGATAGTTACTCCTCTTCAGTGATTAATAAGCAATTCATGCAGCCTAATGTGTCCACATATTTCAGAATAATTTACTCCATAGTCCAAGCTCAGTTGTACTACGGAAACAGAGTAGGCTTAGCTTATCGGACTAAATGACTGATTGACTGACAGAGCAGAGTGCGGTCAAAAGCAGTCCTCTGGTCTTTATAGCACATCCGCCTAATGGAGGAGTAATGGAAATTTCACTATCACTCCACTTTGTTGTGTCCAACAGATGCATGTACTTACTCACTAAAAATGCATTTTCAGTAACTAATACATTAGTTGATGAATTAGTCCGGTCAGCACTAAAATAGTGGAGATCCTGCTGTGATAGTGGACCAAGTGGATAGTGGATTCTCTCCACTCTGACGATGCCCACTGTCTGGCTCATTTGGTGAATTTACAACTGGCTATGGGCTCCCTTTTGATGGTGGTGAGCAAGCCTTTGTTCTGAACTCTGAAGATACTCTTAGATCAGGACTGGACCTCTTCTAGATTCTAATGTTCATTAGTCAAACAAGAATTACCGGTGGGATCTGGGCCATATTTTAAGGATGTAAACGCCAGCACAGTTCAGCCAAACCAATTTTGGTATCTTAATAAGACATGCTTGTGGTGCAGTGGGACGAGAAACACCTCTGTAATGGGATATAGTTATTAGTTATTGGATACAGTTAGCCTTTTACAGAGGTGAAGGCATGACTTCAAACTTACTAACAATACATAATTATCATTTTGTAAGCACAGGTCACATAAAATAGCCTACATCTGAAGTGCTTTAGACATCTTCAGTCAAGTACAATTCACACCATCGAACAGCAAAGGGTTTCAGAAGATAAGTGTTCTGTGTTTTATATATAGCTTAGAGCAGGGCTGTCCAACCCTGTTCCTGGAGATCTACTGTCCTGTAGGTTTTCATTGCATTTTCATTGCAGCTCATCAAGATATATAGCTGTTGAATGAGGTGCGTGCTTTGATAGGGTTGGAGTGAAACCCTAAAGGATGGCAGATCTCCAGGAACAGGGTCTGGCAGCCCTGGCCTAGAGAACAGCTGAAAATTCACTTGGACTGGCTGTCCAGGAGTTAAGACACTGCTATTAGCCATCTTCTCTGATTATATACAACCTAGCCTGCATAATGTGTCTGCAGGACCAAACTGGCATCAGCACATGACTGATATAAGGGATGGGATTTATTCAATTGATCAACAGACATTTGATTATTAATCATACATCAATATGTATTCAGAGATGTTTATCAATATTGTGTCTTCACCAATATATAGCTTATCTGTGCAAATATAACAGGGTAGTCACAAATGATGTTATATATCACAAATTACATGTAGCTATTATTTATTTTACTACAATGTTGATATAGTTAGTGTAGTAAAATTAATGTGGATGTCTGTAACATATTCAATAAATCCTTAACTATAATAAGATGAATCAGCTCCATTAAGCGCTTTAGTATTGCTAGAGCTGGATTGTGATTGCACTACAACACGATTTGGCAGGACTGTACCACACCCCCAAAACAACAAATACCACCCCACTCAGTGCAAGCATTTAAAGAACAAGGGTGAAAACAGCAACTTCAGAGCAAGTGCCTTTTTATGTGCTTATGCTCTTCAAGAATATCAACACAATATCATTGCACCAATCAAATGTGGTTCCTCTCTCCCCTGCCTTTTTTTCCACCATCACAACAAGGCTCTTACTATGCAGGGCCTTGTGTAGCGGCTCCTCCTTCATATTGTTGACCTCTGACCTTTGACCTTTAGTTGTGTCAGAGTTCAGTTTCTCCAGCCAGGTACGTTCTGTTCTTCTCAATCTCCTATAACAGCCCCAGCAATCTAACTTCCTGTAATAAATAATAACTTTCACACTCCTCTCCAGTGGATGGAACTTTAGCTGTCAGAGGACAAACAGATGTTCCATATAACCAAAAAGAAAAGAAACCCTTCAGTCAAAAAAAATAAATAAATAAAACTGTCCACACCTCCAAGACACAAACAACATACCAACAAAATCTTTAACTATCAAAAAAAAAAAAAAAGGAGAGGCCCGCCTCCCTGGTTGGCTCCGATTCGCTCAGGAAGCTCTGATTGGTCGCGGCAGTGTGAAATGGCTGGTCATTGGCTGTGCAGCGAAAGCAGAGTAAAAGTGCTTCCTAGGAGGAAGGCTTGCTGTACCCAAACAATCCCACTGGCAGGTACTTGACATGCGTGGGCCACTGAGCAGCCAGCTGGAAGAACTTCACATCGTTCCACTCCACCCCGTCCACCGAAACTAGAACATACACGCAAACATAGAGACACGCGCACACACACACACACACACACACACACACAGACATACACAGACACACACAGACACAGACACACAGGCACACACACACAGAGATGCATGAAGGCTTAGAGCAAGGGCAGAAAACATGATTAAAGTGTATGTTCATATTAGTGAGCCTTCATATGTCCTACAGACCAAAGCATCCCCTCCACGCCCCAGCTCCAATAAGCTTCCCAGATTGCCTCTTCCCTTCAACTGTTCCAATTCCACATTTCTCTCTCTCTCTCTCTTCCCCCACTCCCTCTCTCCCCATCTCTCTCTACATTCATATCTTTCTCCCTTCCACCCTCTCACTCACTCACTCCCCCTCTCTCCCCATCTCTTTCTATCTCTCACTCCCCCACTCCCTCTCTCTCTCCCTCTCCACTGTCATTCCATTCATCTTCCTCTCACTCACTCCCCCACTCCCTCTCTCTCTCCCTCCCTACCCCACCCCCCGTACCTTTCAGAATGGTTTGCTGCTGTTTGGCAGAGCAGATGAGTCTGGTGATGCCGTCTATAATTTGGCTCTTGGAGTCCACGTCTTTCTCCTTCGGCTTCTTCCCCAAGAATATGGTGGGAACTGCAGGAAGAGTGAGGTACGTCACGTCGCACGTACCCCAACATTACACAACTAGCAACAGTGCGCCCATAAACACTCTTAGGAGTGTGTGTAAGGGCGGCAGTGTAGTATAATGGCTAAGGAGTTGGTCTTGTAATCTAAAGGTCGCAAGTTCGATTCCCCGATAGGACGCTGCCCTTGAGCAAGGTTGGACCCTTGACCAAGGTACTTAACCTGCGTTGCTCCAGTATATATCCAGCTGTATAACTGGATACAATGTAAGTCACTCTGGATAAGAGCGTCTGCTAAATGCCTGTATTTATTTGTGTACGAACACCGCACCCCTGCGCATCTCTCTGCCTATTGCTATCTCAGGCCCCACGCTCACCTTTCTTGTTCTTCTCCTTGGTGACGACCGTCATGGCCATGGTGTTGGGCAGGAGCTGGGGCTCGCTGGCTCCCCCTCCTGGCAGCCGGCTGACCTGCAGGGAGCGGAAGGCGCACTTCAGGGTGTTCTTGGAGCCCGTATCGCGCCGCTCGCCCTCCCGCCTCTTCTCCGGCCCGGACGCCACCCAGTAATCCACCTGCAGCCCGATGGCGTCCACGCCGTGGGACATGCTGGGGCTCCTGGCGCGAAAGACAGGAATCAATTAAAAACATCATATCTCCAATCCATCGCTTTTTCCATGGGTAAAACTATATGTACATGTCCTGACAGAACACAAATATGGTCTTCAATTCTGATTATACTGGAAACCATCTACTCCAGTCTAAATATTAACTATGGTTTATTATCCAGCTGAAACAACAAGGATATTTCAAGGTGCTATAAGTATGTAATGGGGCTTTTTGCATTACTGCCTCAGAGTCATAGACATAGTTAGTGCTAAACCTAATCTCTAACTATACATGCCATAATGTAAGAATGGCCTATATGTAAAATACAAAATAACACAGCTCTGTAGGGTGTCCTGACTAATACATTAATAAATAATGATGAAACCAAAACATGTGATCAGTGATTGACAGCATACCCCAGTACAGTCAGCCCACTGCTCATGGAGGGTGAGGAAGGTGGGGTTGCAACCACGTCTTTTGCGCCGCCTGTCGGAGATCCGTGAGATGGAGGGGAGGTGGATGGGACAGCCAGGCTGACAGGCATGCCCTCCTCAGTATCGCCCCCTGCAGGACAGAAACAAGACACCTGCTTTTCACAACTGTAGCAAGCCTGGGCAGTGGTGTGGACAAACATTAAAATCCACTGCAAATTCTCTTAAGCCTTATAGCAGCCAATAACGTAATATCCACAGGAAGAAAAAACAATCATAACATATCAACATTTCAGTAATAACACAATAAATCAGTTGGTACAATCAGTTTATCCATTATACCATAATAAATTGACACAATAAAAATTCCCAACGGACCACAATGTTTTGGTGCCATTGGGTGACCCCTAATTATGTGTGTGGTACATTCTCTATTCTACTATGCCTGCCCTTCATCTGGATTTGAAAATCTAAAAAAATTAGCAGCTCACCTGCAGAGGCCTGACTCGGTTCGATTAGCCCAACTTTCACCACCTGTGAACACAAACAAGCCCGTCACACACTTCTGCGAGAACCACGCTACAACCCTCCATTTCTACTGCTTCACATTTACAAAACTCAAACACGCCTGAGCAAGCTATTGGACAAGGAGTGCCTGTCCCAAAAACCCAAACTTTCTAAGACACGGTGAGGCTATGACGGTCCAACGATGGTTCTGTATTTACTCACACTCTTATTCAGGGACGTTAATAAGACAAGTTAACTGCAGGGGCGCTCACCCCAATGAAGGGAATAAACTTCTGGTAGGAGTCTTCATCCAGACTGCGGAGAGAGGGAATACAGAAAGAGTCAGCTGTAGCAAAGGGGAAGACTGAAAAAGGGCTGAGAAAGGAAATAAGAGGTCCCTGCATCTACGTAATATACAATCTGCATTTCAGATATGTTGTATAGAGATACTTTTTCTTCCCAAGTCCTGCAAATCCCATGTTTTTACAGAAAACAAGTTTGCTGTCCTGTCTGGCCAGAGTGGGAGGGGTCTGCTACTGAGTGACACACACATAGGTGGAGCCACAGATAGGACATTCAGGGCAGGACTGAATTTTGGCTAGATAACTAGCCTTTTATTATCATGAGCTGGCTATGTAGCTAGCAGATAGTTGTAGGTAGTTGCAGCACAGCTGGTGTTGCTGCACCTGAAACTTGAAATGAGTAGTGCAAGCTACCGAATTTAGCCGACACTAGGAAAATATTAACAAATTTATATGGTGTATAACTTAGTTGAGGCTAACAAAACCGCAGACTAGCTTGTTACCATATCCCATTACACATTTTTAAGCCACACCCGCTTCTTGTTTACCATCTGAATACAGACACAGACACTGATCACTTTGGTTGAACAGATACAGGTAATGACATCTCTGAACACCATTAACATGAACTGTTATAAGTGTTGGGAGGTATGACATCACTCACATGCGATGCTTGCAGGTCAGCATGGCTTCAGCGATGGGCAGCTGGTGA
Source organism: Anguilla rostrata (assembly GCF_018555375.3). Lineage (NCBI taxonomy): Eukaryota > Metazoa > Chordata > Actinopteri > Anguilliformes > Anguillidae > Anguilla > Anguilla rostrata. The sequence goes on along the minus strand of NC_057941.1, from coordinate 30,435,284 downwards.
GTGACTACGGCTCCATTGATGTACTGGCTGATCCGGCCGGCCACGTCCAGAACCTCTGCAGCGCGGGGGAGGGGCGGTCAGCGCACAAAACCCCCAGATAACAGTCAGGCGGAAAAACAGCTATCTCTCTCAATGTGCCTGAGGTCAGAGGTCTGAGGTGAGCTCTGTGTGTTTTGGGTGACCAGTTGGGGGTGCGTTGTGAGTTTTCAGGAGTCTCTATGTGCCGTGAGAGGATTCGAGGTGAGCTCAGTGCGTTTTCGGTGGACAGTTTGGGCGGGTACCGTTCTGGGGGGGTTCCAGGCGGCTGAACAGGTCTCTCCAGGCACTGTCCAGGAAGGCTGCGCTATACCGGTTGTCCAGGGCACCCAGGTGCTTAGCGACAGGATGCGAGCCTTGGTATGAGGGAACCAGTTGGACATGAGGTCAAAACCTCAAAAACTCAAACACAGATATCAGTGATACTTGTTTTCTCGAAGCATTTCACAGGGCTTCTGATGTCTGGTTGTTTACTACAGTATCTGGTATGATTAAAGAAAAAACGACAAAATATCGCCTATATGCCTCATGGTGGCAGATATTCTTATTACTGTGACTGGATATACTGTGCAGCCCAACCCAACGACCCCCAGTACTGACCCAGGGGCACCACCAGGAAGCGCATGTGCCCGAGCCAGTCAGACGTCTTATTGGCCAGCTGGGTGACGAAGAAGCGCAGGATGGCCCCCAGGTAGCTCTGACCCCCCACCGCTGTCACCTTAACGGGCCGGGGCACGGAGGCGTTGCAGTTACAGCTGCGGGGGGAGAGGGGGGGAGAGGGAGGTTAACCAACTTATTTTTAGAGATTTATACAGTACGATGCGTCACTGAAGCGGATGAAGTGACTGAGAGACTCACAACTTCTGTATCCGCGTGAGGACGGCGGAGAGAACGGCCTGGATCTCGGCTCCGGAGCACGTGCAAACCACCGGCTGCTTCTGCGCCTGCAGGACCTCCGCCACGTACTGCAGCGACCGACAGACAGAGAGACAGACAAACAGACAGACACAGACAGACAAACAGACAGACACAGACAGACAGACGGACAGACACAGACGGACAGACAGACAGACAGACACAGACAGACAGATACAGACGGACAGATGGACAGACACAGACGGACAGACAGACATACAGACGGACGGACAGAGAGACAGACAGACAGACAGTTATGTACACTCGTCTGCACTCTGCTGCACCGACAGACACACAGCTGTACTGCAGACCAATCTCTATTACACTGCACAGGCAGACATGAGTCATTGTACTATATATTCAGCATTAGCCATCACTGTACTACATATTCAGACATTAGTAATGACTACATTGCAGATGCATTGATTAATAATCACTATGGCAAATTCAGACATTAATAATCACTGTGTTAGAGTAAGACATTAGTAATCACAGTAGAAGGCTCAGTAATCACTGAGATGGACATAGAGAGCCTTGAAGACAGAAGAGAGGAGCAGAACAGGCATGCAGAGGGCAGCCATGGGTCCTCAGGACAGCGCCATACCTGGCCCTGCCAGTCACTGCTGTTCACCAGGATCAGGCTTTCAGGCAAGGCCGCATCTGACAGGAGGATCTGGTTCAGCTGGTCATACACAGCTTTCCTGGGCACCTGTGTGCATATGCACAAACACACATGCACACGCACACACGTGTATACATGCACACACACACACACACACACAGAAGAGAACCAACATTTTACGGACCATAAATCTTATAAAGAGCAAAATGATAAAAGTCCGGGTCTGAGGATATTTAAGATCATTAATCACAGCAGGCCTTTCTAATAGCCCACAGTTATCTCAGATGTGGCAGAATAGCCTACTCATGCACCCCAGATGCATTTAGAGCAGGTGGCGGATTAAGCCCTGATGCTGCTGATTAACCAGAGACCACTGCAGACTCTCATAGTGCAGACAGCAGCCACTTAAGTTTCTCCGTGTGCCAAACTCCTTGGTGTGTACAGGGCTGTTGGTAATAGAGGGGTGCATCTGAGCCCAGCTGAGGGTTTGAGAGGTTACCCGAGGGCTGTGTCATAGCTCAGAGGTGGGTGGGTGTGTGCTAAGACAGGTGAGAATTTGAGAAGGCACGGGGGGCGGGGTCATGGTTCCAGCAGGATTGATCCATGCTTCAGCGAGACTTCTTTTAAACCACTTGGCATATTTGGAGGAAGCATCTTTCACTACAATAACAGCTTTAAATCTTCTTGGCAGATTTGCAGCTCATGTTTCTTGGACGGTGCTTCTGAACCGCAAAAAGCTGAGGTCAGGCCTTGGTCTCTGGCACTTAAGGAAGCTTTTTATTCTCCAGCCGCTCTAGTAGTTATGGCCTGGTGCTTTGGGCTGTTGTTCCGCTCAAAGCTGAAACAGGTTTCCTACCAGTATGAAAAATGTGAAGATTTGAGGGGATACAGTACCTGGGGGGCGTGTCCTAGCTCAGGTGAAGGTTTGGGTGGGGACCGGTCCTGAGGGGTGGGGTGTGTCCTAGTTCAGGTGAAGGTTTGGGTGGGTACAGTGCCTGGGGAGTGTATCTGAGCTCAGGTGAAGGTTTGGGTGGGTACAGGTCATGAGGGGTGGGGTGTGTCCTAGCTCAGGTGAAGGTTTGGGTGGGTACAGTATCTGGGGGGTGTATCTGAGCTGAGGTGAAGGTTTGGGTGGGTACAGTACCTGGCGGGGATATCTGAGCTCAGGTGAAGGTTTGGGTGGGTACAGATCCTGAGGGGTGGGGTGTGTCCTAGCTCAGGTGAAGGTTTGGGTGGGTACAGGTCCTGAGGGGTGGGGTGTGTCCTAGTTCAGGTGAAGGTTTGGGTGGGTACAGTGCCTGGGGAGTGTATCTGAGCTCAGGTGAAGGTTTGGGTGGGTACAGTATCTGGGGGGTGTATCTGAGCTGAGGTGAAGGTTTGGGTGGGTACAGTACCTGGGGGGGGTATCCAAGCTCAGGTGAAGGTTTGGGCGGGTACAGGTCCTGAGGGTGGGGTGTGTCCTAGCTCAGATGAAGGTTTGGGTGGGTACAGTACCTGGGGATGTATCTGAGCTGAGGTGAAGGTTTGGGTGGGTACAGTATCTGGGGGGTGTATCTGAGCTGAGGTGAAGTTTTGGGTGGGTACAGTACCTGGGGGGTGTATCTGAGCTGAGGTGAAGGTTTGGGTGGGTACAGTTCCTGGGGAGTGTATCTGAGCTCAGGTGAAGGTTTGGGTGGGTACAGTACCTGGGGTGTGTATCCGAGCTCAGGTGAAGGTTTGGGTGGGTACAGGTCCTGAGGGGTGGGTGTGTACTAGCTCAGGTGAAGGTTTGGGTGGGTACAGTACCTGGGGGGTGTATCTGAGCTCAGGTGAAGGTTCGGGTGGGTACAGTACCTGGGGGGTGAGTTCTAGCTCGGGTGAAGGTTTGGGTGGGTACAGGTCCTGAGGGGTGGGGTGTGTCCTAGCTCAGGTGAAGGTTTGGGTGGGTACAGTACCTGGGGGGTGTATCTGAGCTGAGGTGAAGGTTTGGGTGGGTACAGTATCTGAGGGGTGTATCTGAGCTGAGGTGAAGGTTTGGGTGGGTACAGTACCTGGAAGGGGGGGGGGTATCTGAGCTCACGTGAAGGTTTGGGTGGGTACAGGTCCTGAGGGGTGGGGTGTGTACTAGCTCAGGTGAAGGTTTGGGTGGGTACAGTACCTGGGGTGTGTATCCGAGCTCAGGCGACCTCTCGCTGTCGGAGCTGTTGGTTCTTTCGCTGAGCGGTTTGGAGAGCTGCCTCTCCTTCAGAGGAGTACTGCGCTTCTGCCTGGGGGTCTGGCCACCGTCCAGCCTGCGTCACGCAAAAACACAAGCTGTCTCAGGAGCTGGGTGTGCGTCTGAGCGTGTGTGTGTCCTTTCTGTGTGTGCGTGCGTGTGTGTGTGTGTGTGTTTGTGAGTCTGCGTGTGTGTGTGTGTGCCTGTGTGTGTTCGCGCGCGTGTGCCTGTGTGTGTGTGCCTGTTTGTGTGAGTGTGTGTTATAGACCTGGGAGAGGGCAGGCTTTGGCTCTTCATGGGAGTCCTTGGCTTCTCTGGAACAGAAACAGTGATGCTGGGAGCCATGTCTCCAAACATCTCCTCCTCGTTCAGCTCCTACGCACACACAGCACAGCAGAGAGTGTGAGTCTGCATTAATCACTGTATGTCACCCTCAGTGTGTTGATCACAGCATGTCACAGTGTGTTAATCACTGTATCTCTCTCACAGTGTGTTAATCACAGCATGTCACTCACAGTGTGTTAATCACTGTATCTCTCTCACAGTGTGTTAATCACTATATCTCTCTCACAGTGTGTTAATCACAGCACGTCACTGACAGAGACACTGAGAGCGCGTGTCTTTCACATCTCCTCAGGGGGTCTTACCAGCGTGTCTGTCTCTGAGATGTTATCGTCCAGATTGCGGCTGCGGGAGCGCTTCATTTTGTCCGATGGGGGCTGCTCCCCCTGCTGGATACACAGAGAACAGCAGTTGATACCAGCATAAACTGTCAGCCTCCTGTCCCCCTCAATTACTGTCTCCTCTCATCTTATCCTCTTTTGCCTTTTCTCTATTTTTTCTCTTTATTTTAGCTTCCACAATCGTATATTTACATATTTCTCTTAACGTCCCTCTGTTTTTAATTTTCTCCTTCTCTTCTGTGTGTGTTCCAAGTCATTATTCGTCATCCTCTGATATTTACAGGCCCCACCCACCTCTTCCTCAGTTCAAACCCCAACCCCTCAGGCCCCACCCCCGGGTGTGACTTACAGGACTAAGGATGTCCCGGCTCAAGCTGCCAAACTCAGTCTGCGAGCTCGACTGGGATACACCCTCAAAGAAAGGTCTGAAAAACAAAAACGCACGCACGCACACACACACGCACGCACGCACGCACGCACACACGCGCACACACGCGCACGCGCACGCACACACGCACGCACACACGCACACACGCACACACACACACACACACACACACACACACAATATCAGAACAGAGTACAGAATATGTTCCCATTAACATTTCCGTGATGTAGACGGTCTGGTGTTTTGGGATGGACCTGAGGCGAAGCTCTCTGCATGTTAATGTGACTCTAAATTTCAACGTCACTGAATAGACACAGCAGTATGTGCGTTCCTCACATTTTGTATTCAAATGGATGGTTCATTTTATGGGAAATTTTATATTATTTCAGTTTTAGTGTATATTTTCAACAGATCAGCTTTTCTGTGCAATGCAGAGTATTTCTGATATTTACAGAAGTTTCAGACAACCTAAAATAAACCCAGAAAAGTGAACTATCCCATAAAATTGGTTCACCAGCAGAGGGAGTCCATCCATTTTCAAAGATTGTCAAGATACTGTTATCTCCCTTTAGCTGCTGCTGCGCTCGCTTGCTCGCTCACTCACTCACTCACTCACTCACGGACATGTGACCTGGGATATATAGTCTTAAAACCAGGAGGTGTCCAATCGTCTCTGAAAAGGGACAGTGTGGGTGCAGGTTTTTGTTGAAGCCTGGCACTCAAACAGTAAATTCAACTAACAAATGACCTGAGAGAAGACCATGAAGATATGAATTTACAGAATAACCAGTCAACTGAACTATGGATTCAGAAGCAGCATATGCATCTACACCTTATCAAGCAATGCAAAATGATGTAAAATGTAGGTACACTGTCCTTTGATAAAACAACAAAGTGTGATCAAAATTAGACAGTGTGGGAACAAAGAACCCAAATGTGAGAAATTCTGCAGTGGTTGATATGAAATAACACAAATTAACACCAATTTTTGTATCTGCATTCAGCGCAACTCCTCGACTCCCCCTACCTTTCAGTCTCTCCCGCATCTCAGACCCTCACCGAATCCTTTCATCTCTCTCCTTCTTATTCCCCCATCTCCCTCACGCCCTCTCTCAAATTCAAATTCTCTCCCTCTCTCCCCGCTCTCAGTCTGCACACCTGACAGGACCCGCTGGCATTTACAGAAGTTTATCCCCCCGCTGCGGACAAACGGTCACTGAGCGGGCCAAGGAGAGGGGAAATGGAAAAATACTGCCATAACAAAAAAGAAAAAAGCAAAAGCAAAACAGTCTTATCTCAGCAGAGCAGGTATCAGTTATACCCCAGACAGCCCTGCCCTTGAACGCGTCCTTAATGGTGCCTACGGTAACGTGCTATGAGTCAGGGGGCTGTAGCCTGGCCATGTGATCCAGCCCTCTGTGCTGTATAGAAGTGTCCACTCAGTCAGCACAGCTACACTAAATGGCTCAAGCAGTCCATCATGTTCTGCGTGCAGAATTTGACTGACATTTTGAAAATGTAAAGGACACATCCCCATGACTTCACTGCAAGAGGACAGAGTTTTCAGTTGACCTAGTTAGTTAAATAAATGCAAGACAAATAAATGAAAAAAGAAAATCTAAATAAATGTTGGCATTTTAAAAGGCATTATTCTGTATGCAACAGGAAATCCTGAAACCAACCCTTCTAGTTGGTTAGAGGGAAAGCTTAGTAATTCAACAACAAATACTAACACACTCAGGCTAGCTCTGTTTGAAACCACCAGAAATCAGGCCAAATAGGCTTTGTATTATGAAATTAAAACATGAAGTAACTTTGATGCTATTGGAACTTATGATACATACTGCAAAACAGACGCTGATCCTGACAAAGTGGAGGCTCGGTAATCCAGCCAATAAAAAAGGTTTATGTAAGGGGGCCCCCTTGGGCATCCAGTTAAAGTACTAGCCCTTGGTGCAGTGATGTGCTGCATAGACCAAAGTACAAATTCTGACCACCAGTGCAGCAGAGGCTGCGTTGGCAGATTTAATTTCCTATTTCAGATTCACAGATAAGGACTGACTGAGACAATGTTTCAGCGATCAGTGTTACTGCGATACGGGCAGGCAGTGGCCTCTTACAGCCACCTGTGGGACAAATCATGAAAAAAAAATGACTGATCATTATACCGTTATCACGGCTGAAGGCGATACCATTGTTACGCTACCGTTTCAACCCTTTCCTGGCTTTGTTCTTCTAGCCTGTGATGTCAGTACTAATGAGCTCTCTACAGCTCTACAACACCTCAGGCCTGTTGAGCCGAAAAAGTTCATTTGAATTTGAGAGACGGAGAGACACAGCCCGTTTATATTTTTAAAAGATCAGTTAACAGCAGAGGCACAGGTGGGTGGAAGTGTAGCACAGAGGTTAGGCAACCGGGCTTGTAACCCCGAAGTTGTGGATCTGCTATCTGATATACTCATGAGGAAAGCACTTAACGTGGATTGTACATTTTAAAAACTGTGATCTGTGTACAGTTGAGGCCAAAAGTTTACATACACCTAGGCTAAAGACAATCAAAGTAAATTTTGTTACAACTTTGGAGTTATGCTTAGGATCATTGTCCTGCTGGGAGACCCAGTTGTGAACAAGTTTGAACTTTCTAGCTGATGTCTTGAGGTGTTGCTTCAGTGTTTCTAGATAATCCTGGGTTTAGGGGTGCTAAAAGTTCTTACTTGAGTTTGGGTTTAGGGGTGCTGAGGATACTGTCAGTCTCCTCCATCTCTGGCCCACTGTCGCTGGGGTTGTACATCTCTAGACTGTCGTACAGTTCGTCAAGATCCTCCTCCACATCTTGGATCTGTTCCCGGGAAACATGTTCCAACCCAAACCCCACCTGGAACGGAGAGGGACACGCCTTCTTTTAGACACACACACCAAACTAAAACCCTGAATCATAATCAGTGGCATGTTACAAAACCAAGCTACCGGATCCCAACGCAATGCCATGCTACAGTACATAAACACATTACCACACAACGAGGAAAAAGAGGTGGGGGGAAAGAGAAAGAGAGCAAGGAAATCAATTCAATTAAACTGAAAATAAAGCAAATTGAATTTGCCCACCCCTACATAAAGATATACATAGATACAGAGAGAGAAGGAGGGAGAGCGAAGAGAGAGAGAGAGAGAGAGAGAGAGAGAGAGATTGGTCAAGAGAGAGACAGGGAGACTGCATACTGCTGTAGTGACTCTTGTTCCTAAAATAACACAAGTAACAGCAAACAGCATGCACATCTTACCTGTGAGATTGGTCTTAACCTGCTGTGTCATGCTGTGGCAGGGATGAGGGTTTTACGCGCATATGTCCATGTCAGACACAATCACAGTTGCATTTACACAGAATGTTGTTTATAAAAACAACTACATTTGAATTCAAGTCTGAATTTGAATTCAAAGGGAGGCAGGGCAATTGAAGAGGAAAGCAAAGAAAGCAAACTAATGATTTACCTCGTCTGACACTTTAAACCTTTTCAGAAGGGCCACAAACTTCTGCTTGATGTTGGGTTGCTGGACAGAAAGAGGAATTGGTTACATCAGACAGGAACTTACTCAAGAGGTAACTTAGCCTGACCACATACATGGCAGTCCACTCGCAGTAACTCGCTCATTAAGCCCACACCCACTTCATATACCGTTTAAGCCTGTCCTTACTGACTCATCGTCATGGTTCGGTGGAGCCACACACAGCCCCAGCACATAAACCCCAACACTCTACTATCACACCACCTTCACAGAGCTGAGAGTGTTTGGAATATGTAACAAACACATACATACAATGTATTCATATTTATGCATACTCCTACACAAACAGTGGTGTAGTCACACACACACACACACACACACACACACACATGGACACGTGCACACACTCACACAGACACACACATTTAAAAAAAAAAAAAATATATATATATATATTTTTTTTAATGTTGTGTGTGGTAGTGTGTCACTATCTGATTGTGTGTGTTGTGTGTGTGTGACTACACCACTGTTTGTGTAGGAGTATGCATAAATATGAATACATTGTATGTATGTGTTTGTGTGTGTGTTTTCAGCTTGGAATTTCCACTGTCAGAAACTGTAATTAGGAAATGGAAGTTCAGAGGAACTGACAAAGTCAAAGCAAGATTTGTAAGACCGAGAAAAATCACAGATAGAACTGCTTATAGAAGGGCCAGGTATGGAAATTAAAACCCTTATATCACTGCAATAGGCCTGCAGAAAGGTTTCATGACACCGCAGTAATGGTACACCGGTCCACTGAGCAGCATTGTTTACACAAGCATTATCTGCATGGAAGAATTGTCAGAAGAAAACCTTTCCTGTGAGCTCATCACAAAAGTCAACATCTGTTGTATGCGACACAGCACTTAGATAAGCCAGAGACTTTTTGGAACTGTAGACTGATGAAACAAAAATGGAACTCTTTGGCCACAACCACCAAAGATACCTTTGGAGAAAAACAGGGGAAGTGTTTGAAGAAACGAGCACCTTGCCAACTGTTAAGCATGAGGGTGGATCCATTATGCTTTTGGGTTGTTTGCCACGCAGTGACACAAGAAAAATTGTGCGGGTGGAGGGAAGAAATAAGTTAAATATCAATAAATCTTTGAAGTTAATGTCCCAGAGTCAGTGAAAAGGCTGAATATTTCAACAAGCCAAAACATATTCCAAAATAAACATACCCCAAAATTACCTACTTCGAGGAACAACAGATTAAGGTTTTGGAACGGTCTTCACAGTCCCCAGACCTGAATATTTTTGAAAATCTATGGGCAGATCTCAAGCATGCACCGTATGCAAGGAGATCTAATAACACTTCTGGACAAGAAGGGTACAGCAAGGAACACTGGGAAAAGTTAGCATCACAAAGAACGTAGCCAATGTGTGCTGAGCCCAAAAACAAATGACCAAGCAAACATCTAGGAGGACGCAGGTCAAACTGCAAATAGGAGGGGTTCTAGCACTGTCATTAAAAAAGCGGTTTTCAAACTCAGTCCTGGTGACCCACTGCCCATGAGTCTTTGTCACAGCCGGTGTCTCGATCAGTTAAGGTTGCTGAAAACATGCATGTGTTCCAACATGAATTCAGATTCCGATATAATGCAGGTTTGGCTGATTGCCCTTGCCTGTCTTTGAACTCACCTGGCACTCACTTGATTTCACCTGCCAGACTATAATTGAATTAATTAAAACCTAAGTGATTCTAAAGGAATCACTTACCAGGGAGCACATTACTGAAAATTAACACATTATTTGATCTGAATTTGATTAAAAGGCCTGGGAAGTGAATCTGGCATATTTACTCTTCATACCCAGTTATTTCTAACATAATGTGACTTTAAGAGACTAAAATCATCCTTCACAGACATTAAGTGCCTAATTAAGAATAATTAAAAGATAATTACTATTCAGAGGTTGCAGTTACAGTAGGAATGAAAACCAGCATACACACTGGGTTTTCAAACCAGTCATAAAAGACCCACAGACAGCTACTGACTACCTTAGACTGCGTACAGAACTGAGAATGAATAAATGCATCTATTGATGTTCTGAGAAACAAGATAGGCCTATTGTTGCTTTCATTTCATTACACCACTCCCTCTGAAACTTGCTCTCAACTCTAATTTATATAAACCCAACACACAGTTATAGAGGGAGATAGGTACGTCCAGTTTTTTTTTTATCAGCTATGTTCTGTAAGCCATGCAAAGTTGTAGGTTATGGAAAACAGATGCAAGGATGCAAAATACTAACACTGAACATATAAAATGATAAATGTATTACTGTTATGGCAAAGTAATAATAAAATAATGATTACAGATATTACAGACCTAGTGTGTACGCAAATATACATGAGTTGTAGAAAATAATGAAAGCACCTAACAATATATGAATAGCAAGGTGTTCATAAAACAAATCTTGAATTTGTTTTGCACTAGATCTTGTAAACTGGCTGTATATTCCCTGACCATTATAAAACCACGCAGAAGCAATCATTGGGCCGAATAACTCCCATGAGATGAGCTAACCATAACATTACAGATCTACTGTGTTTAACGGTGGGCGACCTTGTGGGTTGACGGCTTCCCTTGGCTTCCTCCAAACCCATTTAGATGTAGGAAAAAGAGTAAAAGATGACACAGCAAACCACCTATTACTTTTTCCATCGGTCAGTGGTCCAGATTTAGTGCTCCTTACACCAGGTTATACATCTTTGCACAATGGCCTAGGATGCAAGGGGTAAACTGCAGTGTGCTTAGCTGGAGATTAAGCCTCAGAACTGCATTACTACTGGAACAGCTATCCAAACCAGTGAAATAAGCCTTAGCTGCTCCAGTGGTAATGCAGTTCTGTGGTCTAGTGGGTTTAATCTCCAGCTAAGCACACTGATATTGACCCAAGTGGGTTCCAAATGGCTGCCTTGCCATAAATACCAGCTTTGTGAAGCTTCCAGCAAGCATTTCTTCAGTTTTTCTGAGACTGGGTCACAGAAATGTTGATTCAATACTGCGGTACTTTTTTGAGTCCGCAGTTTTGGGGTGCTTAGCAACAACACCGTCTCTGTCGGTGAACACTGTTCCTCTTTGCTAATGTGGTTTTTTTGAGTTTGGCAAATGTTGCCATAATGTTTTACACTGCTCCCAACTTTAAAGAATTTAGCAGCTTTTACGACGGATGCACGTGCAATTCTGGCACTGACTATCTGGCCTCTTTAGAACTCCGACAGTTGCCTCATAGTGTCTTTTGGAAACTCACATATCATACTGCTGATCGTCAGAGCTTTTAGAGCTGGCACATACTGCTAATTGGAATTCAACTTAATAAGATTCATCTGTGTAGCTCCTTTGTAATTGTGTGAAGTATTTTCCATGTGCTGTTGCCAGTATTTTGTCAAGTATATGAGTGTTTGGGTATTTATATCCATACTGGGTGAACCACATAGGAACTGCAGCCCTTTATATACTGACAGTCTGTACTTTAAGCTCACGGTTTTGTTTCAAATCCAGTGTACTGGAGTACTGAGCCAAAACAACAAAAATTGCATCACCGTCCAAATACTTACAGACTGCACTGTGTGTGTACTTACTGTGTGTGTGTGTGTGTGTGTCTGTGTGTGTGTGAGTGTGTGTGTGTCTGTGTGTGTGCGTGTGTGTGTCTGTGTGAGTTTGTGTGTCTGTGTCTGTGTGTGTGTGTGTGCGTGTGTGTGTCTGTGTGTGTGTGTGTGTGTGTGTGTGTGTGTGTGTGTGTGTGAGTGTGTGTGTGTGGTGTGTGGTGTGTGTGTGTGTGGTGTGTGTGTGTGTGTGTGTGTGTGTGTGTGTGTGTGTGTGTGTGTCTGTGTGTGTGTGTGTGTGTGTGTGAGTTTGTGTGTGTGAGTGTGTGTGTGTCTGTGTGTGTGCGTGTGTGTGTCTGTGTGAGTTTGTGTGTGTGTCTGTGTGTGTGCGTGCGCATATGTGCGTGTGAGTCACTTTCCCATTGTGTGGGATTGCAGCCCTGTGACTCAGTCTGTGTGCATCTTTGGGAATTAGCATTAACGGCATCGCGGTATGTGCGTTCCGCTGTCTGTTCGCAGGGAAAACCGGAAGGAGGGGGAGGCGGAGAAAGGAAAAGAAGACAAGGAAAAGAAGATGAGAGAGACGGACTCACATTAACACGGGCAATGGAGGCTGTGGAGGCCAGTTTGCGGCGGGGTTTCTTCTTGCGGACCTCTTCCTCTTCATCAAACAGGTACTGCAACATACACCAGAACTGCTCTGTGACACCGAGCGCAGCCTCAAAACCACTGAACTGCCCCGTCCTGGCCTCTCCTGACCCCCCACCACCCAACACCCAAAACCATCCTGCAGCCTTACCCCTCTGTTTAGCACCAGCCCCACTCTGCTCACCTGACCCTGAATGGGGTCGTCACTGCCTTCCTGCTCCGATGAGTAGCTCTCCTCCTCTTCCTCAGAGTAGTTATCAATATCTGGGGAGCGATCTGCTGGAGAGAGGGGGACAGGAGGGAGAGAGAAAGAGAGGGAGGGGTGGAGAGATGGCTTTTGGTGAGATAAATTCAATAACATAAATTCATGACTGAGCTCTTCTCAAGTCAGAGTTGCAAACAGTGCAGAAGTAAAAATTGCATCAACAAGCCCGAACTAATAATTTTAACAGTACCAATTGCTGAACAGGGCAGAGGGGTGTGGATTTGCAGGATGCATTCTAGTTCAAGAATATACACATTTTCCCTCAGTTCTGTTTCTGTTCTGCCTTTCATTTCTTTTGAAAAGCATGAGATTTGTCCTCAATGTGTGAATCTTGTGCACTGGAATATAATGTATATGCGTAGACTGTTCTATTTTCCTCTCTCTCTCTCTTTGCCAAAGCTAGAGAAGTTTATGCTAATGTTTCAGCGTTCATAGCATTTTGTTGACAGGAAAGACATTATTCACAAGGGGACTAAAAGGACTTCACAAGGAAATTGGCAAGATGTGCTCTAAAATGAAATGAGTACAGAGAAACATTTTGGACTAAAAAAACATCCAAAGGGTCTTTTCCCTTAAACTACACAAACAGTTTTGTAACGTTTCAGTTTTTCTACATGCTTACATCCATCATTTAAACACACAGTGCTTATGTTCAGCAATACTTGCAATAATCTTACGCTTGATGAAAGCTAAACGATTTGTGTACTCTTCCTGGAATCTTTGGGAGCTTGGCCCTCATCTTCTCTGTACATGAAGACACTGTCGGTGTTAGCTAACATTAGCTAGCTAGCTACAGCTTGCTCGCAAAACCTGCACCTAACAGGGGAGAAAAAAAATGCTGCTGCCTCCACGTTGAACTGTTGCTTGTACAAGAGAGTGATTGTTACCGGTGAATAATGAGCCTCATTCTTGACTAAGTGTTCAGTGTGGATATACTGAGAAACATGCTAAGTGGCTAGTTAGCTGGGAAAATGAAAAAAAACAGAACACAGCCTCAAAGGAGAAGCTCTAATCTGTAGCTGCTATACAAAGCAGAGCCTTCCTGAAATGGAGGGCTCTCCACCACCAAGCAGGTTACATGGGGATTAGACCTAATGAATTCGCCGTTGAGACTTGTCCTCTGCACAGTGACATGGTTCATCCTGACAGCTAGTTCTGCAGACCATGAGGTGTTTTCAAGATCTATGGCAGTAATTTCTGCAAGAACAACCTGCAATTAAATTTCTGGCAGTTCAGACATTTTTCACTGGTAATCTTAGTGCCTGGCTTCGCAGGCCTACAAGCACAGCCAGCGAAAAATGAGCACTCAACACTAATGTTCCAACAGGATTTTCTGGCAGGCAATTTCCTGTTAAACCACAACAGACACAAGAGATTGGTAGGTACAATGCTGTTTGGAGCCCGCAAAATGAAGCCGTCATGTTGTACTACAAAGGTGTTGTCAATTTGGTGAATACAGGTGAACTCAACTTTTTCCCCACCAGAGTTTGAGTATACAGTATTTCTTCCCACAGGAAGTTTTTTTCCCCACCAGAGTTTGAGTATACAGTATTTCTTCCCACTGGGAAGTTTTTGTTTTTTTTTACCTCAGTTGCACGCATTTCGGGGGTTGAGGCCAGGCACTGTATTTCCTTTCCATTTCCTCTGTAAAGTGTCTCAAGTGTCCCCATAAAAAGTGCTATACATATAAATTTCAATTGAATTGAATACACCTTCCAGAACAAAGTTGATTGTATTTAAGTTACAGGTGATGTATTTGGTGTATTAGTAGTTCCTGCTCAGCCCTTATTAAGTAACAAATCCACATTCCTCTGCTTTCTGAAAGAGATCCAGTACGATATCCACAATGGCGGATATGAATCAAGGTCCCCTGATTATATAAAAGGCCTCAGTCCTTTTCCTTTTTTCCTTTAGTTCCAGAGCTTGCCCAAAGTAAATGTGGCTGTGGGTCGTTGCGCATCCTCTTCATGCGATTGGCTTAATGGGAGAAATGCCATCTGTTGTGAAATGTTAGTTCATTTGGATGACTCGAGTTCTCCTGGCAGACCGGCAGACAGGTTTCCTTAATCCCAAAATTATGATAATTGGTGATAAATGTAAAATCTGTTCTCTTCCTTCCGCCTTTCCCCCTTGCAGCATCCATTATGCACATAATTGCAGACGGACCCTCCGGCGGCTGAATGTCTTCAATCAGCGTAATGAGCTCGCTCTACGTGCCAGCGAGGTACGTGCTGGAGCGTGCACCGGGCTTCAAGACCCAGGTTTGGAGTACGAGTGCACTCCGTTTTGAGGAACTCAAATGTCCATTTTTGGGACTGGGCCAAGGTGCTGGAGCAGGGTCAGCGGCTAAAGCCAGGCCCAGGGAGGGAGATATCGCGGACTATGCCATATGTCCTTTTTTTCCTCTCTCTCTCTCTCTTACTTTCTCTGAAAATAGTTTGTCAGAAGGAAGGGCAGTTAAACCCAGGTCTAAATGATTCTTGGGCTCTTCTATAACCGAGAGCAGGTGGAATGCTGGTACAGGCTTGTTATACCTACTTGAGGGACAAGGATGCTTCTACCTCTTTCTTTTTTAGCCTTGAGAGGTAAGTCAGTGCAGGAGAGCAAACAAGCGCACTGTCTGTGCCGCCGATGATGTGGGGAAAAGGAGAGCAGTGCTGCTCCTCTACCAGAAACAGAGCATTGCTTTGTTGCGGATGGCTTCCGGACGGTTTCCAGGGGTGGATAATCTTTCATTCCTTTAAGTAGTTCATCGCTGATTTTCAGGTATGTTTTGGATCACTGTCTCGTGAGGATTTGGTGATATTCAGTTAAATCCATTCTTCCTTCCGCTTGCACAGTATTTCCTGTGCCACAGGCTGCCACACAACCCCAACACAGAATAGATCCACCCCCATGCTTTACGGTTGGCGAGGTGTTCTTTTCTTCAAAAGCTTCCCTTGTTTTTCTCTAAAATTACCTTTGGTGGTTGCGGCCAAAGAGTTCCATTTTTGATTCAGCAGTCCACAGCAATTTGTACTAAACAGTCTCCGGCTTATTGAAGTGCTGTGTAGCATACTTCAGATGTTTTTGTACCCCTTGTCAAATTGCATGTTTTGCTGAATTGCTAAGTGAAAATAAGTTCAAAATACTCTGCAGGGAAAACAAAGTTGAATGTCTTATGCAGTTGTGTTGTATTTACACAACTCCCAATGAAAGAAAGATCTGAACTATTTTCAAATTTTAAGTTTGACCTCTGTAGGGGACACAAGTCTCTCATCTTAATCTCAAGAACCATATATTCTGCTACGTTGAAAACTACCACTACGAGGGACGTTTGATAAAAAGAAAATTAATAATATTTAAAAAAATATTTTCACTGCAATGTTTTTGTCATCCAAGACACATTTGCATTATGTGAATAATTAAAATACTCTGTCGGGTCTGAGGAGGGCATTCAGGAGACTGCCACAGGATTCTCTCTATTTAGACACCAACAGCACCCAAATTTGCTTTCTGCTTTTTAAAAGTCTATAAAGCAGGGATATATTTTTCGGTTATGATTGACATATTTGCCTATTAGTGTGTGAAGGTATAAACAAGATATATTTCAGTGATTCAGTTTCAGTGATTCAAACCCAACTTGACTTTTCCTCAAGCCATTCATTGTGTTCATTATATTTGGGAAGTTAATATTAAAGTTCAAAGTCTTGTGTGAATAAAAAATAAAGTACCCTTTTCAGCTTTCAGCCCACAAAATGCCTTGGTAATTGCAATTGCTGTCTGGAAGACAGCTTATAAGTTCTAAGTCCTTGATTCGAGACACCAGTTAAGAAGCGCACACAGAAACTGAAGATTTAGTCATCACCTCCTGTAGGTTATGGCTGCTGTGGCTTGAGCATTTAATTGAAAATTGTGTTGAGCACACAGGCTTTCTTTGGAAAGATGGCCTGTAGCTTTTCACATAACTACCGCTCAGTAACAGGGACCTCCATCATGTTTTGGACACGCTCTCTCTTTCTCTCTCCACAATCTATCCCCCTTCCTTCTCTCTCCCCCTCTGCCCTCTTTCTTCTTCCTACGCTTTCCCCTTCCTCTACCCTCTAACACCGCTTTCCTCCCCCCTCCTCTATCCTCTAATACCTTTCCTCCCCCTCCCTGGCTCTCTCCACCCGTTCTCCTTCTCTCCCCCTCTGCCCTCTTTCTCCTTCCTCACCACTTTCTCCCCTTCCTCTATCCTCTCCCACCGTTCCCCCCCCATCCCTGGCTCCCCCCCCCACCCCGCTCACCGGACAGCTTGGCCTTGGGCCCCTCGTGGTCGATGGGCTGGCTGGAGAGGGAGTAGACGCGGATCTCGGCCACGGGGACGGAGGCGTCCTTCACGTTGCTGTGGAGCCCCAGAACCTGAGCCCCTTCACTGGGGTGCTGCATCACCTGCCGGGGAGACATGGAGAGAGAGAGAGACGCTCACTGTAATGTGTGTGTGTGTTTGTGTGTGTGTGTGTGCACATGTGTGTGCCTGCATGTGTGTGTACATTTACATTTGTTTGAATGTATATGTAAGTAGTACACGATACTTCACTCTGAGTGAAACACTTTCCTCTTTTCCCTTCAAAACCCTAACTACCTAACCGCCCCTCACACAGCTACATAACTGCCCCTCACACAGCTACATAACTGCCCCTCACACAGCTACATAACTGCCCCTCACATTGCTACATAACTGCCCCTCACACAGCTACATAACTGCCCCTCACACAGCTACATAACTGCCCTTCACATTGCTACATAACTGCCCCTCACACAGCTACATAACTACCCCTCACACAGCTACATAACTGCCCCTCACACAGCTACATAACTACCCCCCACACAGCTACATAACTTCCCCTCACACAGCTACATAACTGCCCCTCACACAGCTACATAACTACCCCTCACACAGCTACATAACTGCCCCTCACACAGCTACATAACTGCCCTCACACAGCTACATAACTGCCCCTCACACAGCTACATAACTGCCTCTCACACAGCTACATAACTGCCCCTCACACAGCTACATAACTACCCCTCACACAGCTACATAACTGCCCCTCACACAGCTACATAACTGCCCCTCACACTGCTACATAACTGCCCCTCACACAGCTACATAACTACCCCTCACACAGCTACATAACTGCCCCCACACAGCTACATAACTACCCCCCACACAGCTACATAACTGCCAATCACACAGCTACACAACTGCCCCTCACACAGCTACATAACTACCCCTCACACAGCTACATAACTGCCCCTCACACAGCTACATAACTGCCCCTCACACTGCTACATAACTGCCCCTCACACAGCTACATAACTACCCCTCACACAGCTACATAACTGCCCCCACACAGCTACATAACTACCCCCACACAGCTACATAACTACCCCTCACACAGCTACATAACTGCCCCTCACACTGCTACATAACTGTCCCGCACACTGCTACATAACTGCCCCTCACACAGCTACATAACTGCCCCTCACACTGCTACATAACTGTCCCTCACACTGCTACATAACTGCCCCTCACACAGCTACATAACTACCCCCCACACAGCTACATAACTGCCCCTCACACAGCTACATAACTGCCCCTCACACAGCTACATAACTGCCCCTCACACAGCTACATAACTGCCCCTCACACAGCTACATAACTACCCCTCACACAGCTACATTACTGCCCCTCACACAGCTACATAACTGCCCCTCACACAGCTACATAAATACCCCTCACACAGCTACATAACTGCCCCTCACACAGCTACATAACTACCCCTCACACAGCTACATAACTGCCCCTCACACAGCTACATAACTGCCCCTCACACAGCTACATAACTGCCCCTCACACAGCTACATAACTACCCTGCACTCACCGTCATAATAACCCCTCAAACAGCTACATAACTGCCCCTCGCTCAGCTCAAGACATGGGCACTGCAGCTGCAGCAACACGCTGAACAGACAAGAGGGCAGCGGCCATGTTGTACCTGCGGTTTTCAACTGAAAACCTTTCAGTAGCATCAAGTTCCCAGTGAGCCATCTGTCTCAGCTCACTTACTCCCAGGTTCCCCACAGAGATTGTTTTCTTCTTTTTTTAAAATCTCGAACCTGTTATTTTTAGTCATTTTCCACAACACCCGTCCCCTGACATCAAACTCTCTTGATTGTACAGATATCAGCTCCTGTTCTGACGTTGGTTTCAGTCCAAAGCTCATTTACACACGGCAGTCACTGCCGGTCAGGTGCAGCAGAACAGCAGGCACTCAGCACTCACTGGATGCTACTGGAATCCATCATAATACCTTACCTCTGGGGGCCTTGTGAGTAATGAGAAATAAAGCCATGTGTGTAAATTAGCTGTGGCTGTGAGAATAGAATAGACTGCCTGAGAAATGATCATGAGACCCACCGATGTGGTTACCTCACCTCGGCCATATTGATCAGGCCCAGTGCCAGCGTCTTGTAGCCCAGGATTGTGCGGTTCTTGTACCTCTTGCGTCGCTGGAGCATGATCTGCAGCTTATTGGCATCTCTCTTTAAAAAGTGTGGGTACTGCCGGGAAGGAGGGGGTTAAACCTTTGTAAACGGTCACTAAATATATACAATTCTTCCTCCTGTGAAGCCCATCCCTATTTCCTCTGCTAGACACGGTAATAGTGTTCCATTATCCGTTACTTCTGCAATAATAATCTTTCACACCCTCCCAATAGCCCTGGGGTAATTTTATTCTTCTTTTTCTCACCTGTAGAGAGAATGTGAGCTGCAGGTCTGTTTCTGTCAGTCCAGCTGAAGACAACAAGATCTCATTGGAGCGTAAAATACGCTTAGAGCCCTGAGAGAGGGAGGGAGGGAGAGAGAGAGAGAGAGAGAGAGCAACAAGAGAAAGTGAGAAAATGAGAGTAAGCGACAGCGAGAGAGAAGAGAGAGGAGAGAAAGAAAGAAAATTTGCTTGTAATTTGCATATTTGAAATTGATCCAATCTCCTAGATTGATTAGTTCTTTCATCCCTCCGGCAAAAAAAAATAATAGGAGACAAACAACTGCGCTGTCTCATGTCATCCACATCTTAAGATGTCATTGTGACCTTTTGTGTGTCAGCATGACTAAAAAGAGCTTTGAAAAATTGTACTTTCTAAACATAAATCTCACATCCATATCAATGACCCCCAGCCTCCAGTAGCCAGGCATTTATATAGCTAACCACATAGTAACTACGGTAAAATACACAGCAATAGAGTAACCTTATTCAGATTCTTATTCTCACTATTTGCCAGGCAGGTAAAGAGCTAACCTAAATGCACATGCCTCAGGATGGATCAAGACAGCCGGTGTCCCAAAAGCAGTTCATTGATAGTTACATTTCAAATTTCTAAATCCTTAACATCATGTTTGCTGCACAAAACCTGGTACAGACATTGCTTTACTCCTACAAAAACTTCATACAATGAAATCTTCAATCTAAATTGTAACCTTGTAGGTGAATTACTCAAAATTTTCCCCAAACTGAAAACTGAAAAATCTTTTTCTTGTGAACTGTTATAAAAGTTTTAAAAAATACCACAGCACACTTAATCTTCATGTTCAGGTTTATCTGTATTGTAAAGGAAGGGTTTTTATATAATGCCTTTACATGGCAACCCAATCGATGGAACATTACATCTGCACAATGTAATCTGTCAAATTATTCTGAGGAACCACT
The DNA here is from genome assembly GCF_018555375.3 of Anguilla rostrata. NCBI lineage: Eukaryota > Metazoa > Chordata > Actinopteri > Anguilliformes > Anguillidae > Anguilla > Anguilla rostrata. The sequence goes on along the minus strand of NC_057941.1, from coordinate 30,414,702 downwards.
GCCCTGGTATTTACAAACGTAAGCACGCATAATTACTGTCGCAATTTTCTACCAATCTTAATTATTAAGAAAATTTGACAGCCCATTCAGAAAGGGCTGTCATAAGCTCAACCGTTAGAAGCATTATAACAGTTACAAGCCCATTTTGTGCAAGGCTGATTCACACAACACTTGAGTAGAAATGATCTGTGAACTTCCATCACTCTAAGTTTTTCTCTGCGACAGTTTGGCTGTCATACACAATGTGAAAAAGGAAACAGAATATTTTTCTATAGCAACCATTTAGTTTCGATTAAGATTCATACTTAAAGGCCCGGAATTCAATCACCGTAACATGTGACAAAGCGCTTGTCCATAACTGTGTCTGTAATCTGGAGGTCAGACCTTCAATTCTGGCCACAGAATTGCAATGCCAAAAAATCCATTCCTCAACAGTGAATACACACGGAAGCTTGCCACAGTAGGTTACCGTGTGAATTTAGGAAAGGATCATGCTAACATTTAAGTTTCTAAAACGAAGTAAAACCATTACATGTTGTTCAAATTCATAGAAACTTCTGCACCATATTTTTAATCCTGTTGGGGCAGTCCATTTGCAATTGGACCCCACAAATTGCTGTTTGAAGCTATATTTATTTTATCTTTATTTATTTGTCTTTATTTTTTTATTTTTTTAAATTAAACAATGAATTACCAAATTACTATAATCAAGGTTCTTTAAGAAGGCAGTTTATTTCTTACGTAGTCAACATTGTCAATGATTTACGTAAAATATTTCTTTGTCACTACTATGAAGAGGTGCAGAGTGAGCTAGTGGTGTTCTCTTTATTAGCTTTACTGACGTAACTACGGTGGTTATTTTATTCTTTGTGTTCTTTGATAAGTATCTTCTTGTGTTAGGCACTGTGCAGTTGTCCATGAGGGGGAGAGGGAGGAGAGGTACCTGCAGTTTGACTGCGATGACCACCGAGGTGAGGTCTTTATCCAGCTCCTTCAATATCACCAACTTCTTCAGCGTGAGATTAAAGAGCCTGAAGGAGTCAGATATGAAGAGAGAGAGAGAGATATGAAGAGAGAGAGAGATATGAAGAGAATGAGACAGAGCACCGGACAAGTGATTCCACTTCAGCTGCAGGGCTCTGTGTGGGTGCATGAAAGCAAAACACAACTGCTGATTCCAAAATACAAGGAAATAAAAAATCAAGAAAAACAAAAGCAGGTTGACTGACAGCATCATGGCATTTTTAACTGCACATACTGAATAATGGGGGTTGGAATAGTCTAATAGTAGTTTATGGGAATTTATCAATAAATCAATTGTTCTATAAAATTCTGTACCCTAAGAGCATGTTAAATCGGTCACATATCCGTCTTAAGCCATCCATGCCATCAATAATTAAACACTCATCTCTATTGAGCCAGTAAAAAGAACAAATAAACGGACATTACTCCTAATGGGAGGTAATTACAGTCCAATAATCAACGAAATTATCGTGGAAATCTACGCTCCGAGCTTTGAACAAAACATCCTAACGGAGGGGAAGAGATTTGCATTTACTCGTGAAACCAGTTTGGCTGTCGGCCCTGAAAGAAAAGGGTTTAGGACCCGAGCCGTAAAACACCGCGCCTCTGTCCGTGCCCAAGAGCTGGAGGGGAGACGGGAGCGTCGCCGAGGGGGAAAACGCATTTGGAATATTAGCGCTCGGGCGTAAATCATAGCAGCGTCCCAGATCAATGTGCCCGGGCGTCTCTGCCGTCACTGAAGTTTGTTTGTGGGACGTCCCATGATGGATTGGTGGTCTTTACAATGGCTGGCTGGACATAGAAGAACCTTCACAGAGAACCTTCTCTCTCTCTATCTATCTCTCTCCATCTCTCGCTCTATCTCTGTCTCTCAATCTCTATCTCTCTCTATCTCACTGCCTCTCTCTATTTCTCCTGTACTCACTCTCGCACAGAAACACACATACATACACAAAAAAACCCATGGCTAGACTGTTATCTTCAGAAGTTGTGAATGCATTTCAAGACACAAGCATTTCTAAAATTCACAAATGATAAGAAGTCTAAAGAGCTCTCAAACACAAAAACAGTTCCCCTTAAAACATTCAAACAGCTCAATTGTGACTGACTCCCTGGCTCCGCCTCCTTCAAGCCCCACCCACTTTAATTTTCCTGGGTCATTTTTCACATTTATGCCCGCTCTGGATTATCCACACGTTTCGGCCAGAGGAATAACCAGTGACTGAATTTATTGGCAAAAAAACTGATCTGTCTTGGCCCTGCTGTTAGGGGCACCAACCCCAAACCGCAGACCAGTGAAAGGACGGGGTGTCGGGGGGGACGAGGTCGCCTCTGAGTCGATACATGAACAGAGCCAACACAGGCAGCCCACAGGGACCCAGACCTTTCGATCATCCTATCAGCAGCTTTCATCAGGAGAAATGAGCTGGCTTCCCAACAGCAGCAGCAGCCGGACCGTTAATGCCTTCCCCGGGTTGCCAGGTCAACTGAATCAGCATCCCTTGAGGGGCGGACGTGTGGAGAGTCACGCCGGAGGGCCAGCGGAGTTTCATTAGTTCTGATCCTCTCCTGGCAGACTCTGCGCACCTCCCCCCCACCCCGCCCGCCCGCTCCTGCCCCCACCTCCCTCCCGCCACAGGAGATGCGCATCCTGGAAATCGATTTGAGCATGGTGACATTGCCGGCAGCCGCGTAGACCGGCAGCACCGCTGCGCGAGTGGGAGTCGACATTAGCATGCAGCGCACAGCAGTGTACAAACACAGCTAATCTCACACCCTCCCTCAGGCCCCCCCGCCGGCTCCGCCCTTAATGAACCTGACACTTTTACAGCGCCCTCAGCGTGGGGGTGCGAGGTGTTCTGCTCTGCTTCCCCCCCCCCACTCCCCCAAATCACTGACTGCTGTCATCTCTCCAATCCGATTATGCACGGCACCAAGACGAGGGAGGCTCCCCCCCATCTCTTGCAAACTCACACAACACATAAACGCACATACACACACGTACGCACGCACACAAACACACACACACACGTACACACGCACACACACAAACAAACACACACACACACACACACAAACACACGCACGCATGCATGCACGCACCCAAACACAAGCATGAGAATTGATATTTGCCACACGAAGCACAACAGCAGAGGACAGTGGGGTGACCTTGTCATTCAGGTAGCAACCACTCTGTGGTCTGTGATAACATTACAGTCCCTAAAATGTGCAACATTAATAGAGTTAGCGTTTCTGCTCTAGGACTCAGGGAGAGTACAAATGCTCTATTTAATCTGAGCCAGGCAGAGATAAGCAGGCCTGCCATCTCAATAGTATCAGCCTGTTCTCCAAAATACGTTTTTAGTGCTTCCAAGTCTGTACAGATGTATTACTGGAATTATCTGCACAGTGAAGTTATTATTAGTATTTCTTTGGCAATGCTGTACCAATGGCTATGTGGGCATGCCAATAAAGCATATGAATTTGAATATGAAGTCAGTGAAGACTTCTTCTGTGATGTACCAGGGACCGTTCTAATAGCCTGTGGTTGTTTGCTCCGAAATACAGCTAGCTACTTGCCGGAGGAAAAGCAGTTACTCAGTAACCGTGTCCAAATTCACTGACGGCAATATTCAGCTTCTCGTCCATGTTTACATCATAAAGCTAGCTACCGTTACTTTGAAAGTTGAGTCTGGATGACAGAGGTCACAGGTGATTGGCTAACCTTGTGGTTGTGTATTGTTATGTCAAGCGACCAGGTGCCGAAAGCCATAAAATAAATCCAACTGTCATGATTCGGCAGCGACACTGCAAGATTGAAAACACTGAAAATGATAGAAAGCGGCTACGATGACAATACCCTTTCTATTGTTTTTTGCCTTCATTGCACACATCATTTAAATGTATTCGTCGGTGAGGAATTTTTATGAGCCCATTTGGGTATCATAACCTCCCTGGCACACATTGTTTTGTAGTGTCTTTATTATTCTTTTTTAGGGTGCAAATAAATAAACACGAATACAAATACAAAATGGCCATTCTGTCCAGCTTTCATTCAAGTGCTGCTTTCCTTTGGAATATTTAACCCTGACCTTATAATGACAGGAAGCAACCTTTACTCACAGCTCAACCCATTTCCGATTTCCCGTTCAATTCAGCCTCAAGCCAATGATCAGTACATTCAAGTTTCTCTTCTTCACTGAGGATATATTTGAATTTAATGTACAAAATGCCCAAGGGGGTACTTCCACATATAAAACAGATAAGTCTTTACATCGAGGCACAACTGGATTGCTTTTTCTTCTACAGGTAAAAAGCAGCCTTATCATGATCAACCATTGATCCTAACTTGCCCTTGCATACACCACCACAGTTTGTCATAATCGTAGATGAACATTTCTTTTTCCCTGTTGGTTTTCATTTAATCAAGTTTTTAATTTTGAAAACACAAGAGAGCCCCATATTTCACTTTGATAACAAAGATAAAAGTGAAAATAAATTAAATATATTTATTTTTCTCTGACATATTCTTTGTCTCTCTCCTCATCTCCGGCAGGCGTGCAGACAACAATGGCTTACCCGACTGATAAACGTATAATAATGAGTTTTGCATAACCCTAACTAAATTATTTAGAATATCTGCATAATAAAGTTTCAATCTACAATCTTCTCTTTAATCTACGTTCCTGTAGTCAGTTAGACAGAGGTGTTGTATCTCTGAAACACAGCCTCCCATTCTCTGATGAATTATGCAGCTGAGAATGAGTACTAGCTTGTGCAAACGCCCAAGAGCAAGGGTTTCAGGTGCTTGTAGAAGTGTGTTTATGAGTGCATAGGTGTTTGTGCGTGTGCGTGGGGTAAGTGTGCCTTTGAGTTTGAGTGGAGGACAACAAGCTGGATTTAACTGACTTTAACACTTTGTGTATTGGGTGTGTGTTATTATTGTGTGTTAAGTTTCACGTAAGTGTAGTGTCTATATGCTAACTATACATGCGCACAGATACTCATATACGCGCAAACAGACACACAGATAGAGTAGGGAAGAGAGTCCACACACAGCTTCTGTTCTCCCTGCCAGCTGACTTATGACGATGCTCACATCTGCAAAATGACATCATATGATTTTACACAACCACCTAAAATGACATCACATGATTTTACTCACCCACCTAAAATGCCATCATATGACTTCACTCACTCACATGAAATGCCATCATACGATTTTACTCAACCACTGAAAATGACGTATGATTTTACTCACCTACCTCAAATGTCATCATATTATTTTGCTCACTCACCTAAAATTGCATCATAAGACTTTACTCAGTTACTGAAAATGTCATCATATGATTTTACTTAGTCCACGTTTCCTACAACTCTGAATCTGTGCAGTCAATGCTGAGTTTCAGCATTCAGAGCCAAACTGAACCCAGGGACACCCTGGATAACACTAGCCCTACTGCCGCAGGAGCTGAGACGGTTAGAAGTCTCTTTTCCCAATATTCACTCAACCTCCCCACCCCATAAATGAATTCAACTGCGCAAAAAGTAACAGAAACACTGTTGATGCAAATATAATTTAATTTATTCATACATTTTTAAAGGCTGCTGGCAGAGATTAATGAATATGTAGCATTCATTAATCTTTGAATAAGTATATTCATAAATGACAAGAAAAGCACTGACTGCTTAACAAATACAGCACCGCCACTTCCTCTCATATCAAACTGTTTGGGCAGGAATTAAACTGTTGACAGAGTTTTTCATTAGAATGCAGAACGCGCTACAGCGCTCAGCAGCTCCTCCTAAGCACGCATCAGGAGTCTAGCGAAGCCTCCGAGCATGTGCAGACGGCGCCTCCGCGTCGGTTACGGCAGGAGACGCGACGCGCAGACGAGTCATCGCGTGCGTTCAACGCCGTGAAATCTACAGGTGGAACACCAATCGGTGCTCAGTCATACTATTTCAAACATATTTTCAGCTGTCAGCTGCTTGAACTGCAAATGAAGAGTGAAAGTATGAGTTAGCGGGGTTTAAAATATTTATAGCATAAATTCATAGCGCAGCGGCTGGCATGGGGGTGCAAATGCATGTACTTAGACTAACCTGCACGTCTTCATGCGAAGACATGGCGGTATAGCTAACTGGAGAGTCTAAATTGTCTTTGGGGAATGAATGTATGAGTAAATAGTATGTGAGCCACGTGATGGATTGGCAACCTGTCCATGCTGCATACCTGCCTCTCGCCTAATGCATGCTGGGATTGGCCCCAGCTGGGACAGTCCTCCCCCCCCCCCACATCCCAGTGTAGTGAATGGGATGTTAGGCTGTAGACACGTGTGTAGGTTTTGGGGGGAAGACAGGAAGACATGTCACCCCCACCACCCAATACATTTAGTATGTGAGACTAGGTGGCCCTCAGTGCCCAGCACTGAAAAGCTGAAATGAAACGTATGCCTATGGCTATAGGAGACCATATCTTTCCTGAGAGCAGTTATTATAAGGTCCCATGACACTTATTGCAGATGGCAGACGGTAGCTTCAGTTCACTGACCCTCATAGATCATTCTCAGCGCGCTGGGGGAGGGGGTGCGGTATATTAAACTGGTGAGTTCATGTGGGGTTAAGAGCAGCAGCACATAAAGTCAAAGTAAGAAAGTCCTCCAGAGTCCAGAGCAGCTCTGATTTAGACAAACCCTCCAACCACCTCCCTCCAACCCCCAGCACTATGCCCACAAGGCCCACCCCCTGCTGAGTTTCAATCTGTTACTCACAGCAGGAGGCTGAGGAGCAAACCTAACATCCACCCATGATGAATACAAACACACGTACGCACGCACATACACACACACTCAGACTGTCTCTCTCTCTCACGCGTACACACACACACATATTCACAAACACACAATCACACTTTCACAGAGACATGCACATACACACGGTCAATCATATATACAAGTAAATACTCATACATGGACACAGTCAGACATACACCCAGACACAGACACACACGCACACCACAGTAACACAATCATTCATAAGTGCAAACACACACACACATTTGTGCCACACCAAAAGCAACACGCCTCTCAACCTGAATTTTAAACGATTGCTCTCATAATGACACACTCGTCTATCCCTTTGCACCAGCCCAATACAGAGAAACAGATGATTATACACAGTGCAAGATTCCCACATCAACTGCGTATAAAAACAAATCTAAAGACAAGTGTGCGCACAATGCTAAACCTGCCGACCATAGGACCCTGAGACGAGGCACTCACAGACCCGTTCATCACCAAACCGCACCGCTAAAACAGCCACTCGCTCCGCACACCCACACAGACGTGCAAGCTACCGTGTGGGATACCGCCTCACGCCAAGAAACACAAGAAAGGGCAAATAGATTCACCGCACAATCGGGGACGACTCTCTGAAGCTGAAAGACACAGAGAGAAGAGCTGTTGAATTCGGGGGAGGGGGTGCTTTTCAACAAGATGCGTTTCTACTGGAGCAGGACGCAGTCAGCAGCCATACTATCAGGTAGCCATCTCCTGTGAAGCTGCAAAAGCTAAGCAGGTGTGGGACTGGCTAATACTCGGATGGGAGACTGCCTTGGAAACTTGAGCCGCTATTGTTGGGTGGCCAGTTGCAAGCATCCTTCCCCCTGGACCAGGCAGAAACAAAATGCCCCGCCATAGTGACGGTGGCTGTAAAGTTTACACCCGGGTTCCTGGCTGACTGTGGCCATTAGACAACCCAGGGCACTTCTTCTGAAAGAGCAGGTTCTCAACCCCAGTGTCCTGGACACATTCCCTTAGAACTGGCTTGTTACATGCGCTCTCCGCCCCCCCCCCCCCCCCATCCCCCACCAAAATGGCTCCCCAATATCTTTCTGGCTGAACAATCACTTCCATTACATTTTCATAATCGATAATCGATTTGGTTAAATAAAGGTAAGTGAATAAACAGGAGCGATCAGAGCAGAGTGACACATAGCAGGCATTTAACAGATGCGCATATTCAGAACGAGCTACACAGTTCACATTCTTTACATCTACAATCTATTTATACTGCCGGATAACGTCACTGTAAAGCAGTCAAGATGAAGAACCTTTCCCAAAGGTACCGAGGCAGCTTCAACGGCACCATTACCGTGCACTGCCACCCCTGCCGCGTAACACCGGCGTGCAGTCGACAATAGAACAGAGCGGAGGATGGAGCGCTACGTGAAAGACCTCCACCTGTCATCTCTGTGGGAGTGGTGATTCAGTACTCACTCTCTCCCTTTCTTACAATAACAGAAACACTAAAAAAAAAGCCCTTCTACGCATTTTATTTTTATTACCCAATTATCTGTGTTTTTAAAAAGCTTGCCAATGAAAGTGAGGATCCTTTCGAGTCAGTTTTACGCAGCCATTATGTTTTGCGCTCAAAATAATAATAATTTTAATTGTCTCGCATACCTTTTCCTTCATAATAATGTATAAACTAGATTTTTTTGTGAATAAAATGGCTTTGCGGTATGAAGGTTAATGTGGGTGATGGTAATGCAAACCTGCCAGAAACAGCTTCAGGATAAAAGAGCCAATGGAAGTCCATTCCCTGGTGGCCGCTTCAAAGACACCTGCCACTGAACAACAGAGCAAGAACAGAAACCGGAGCTACCAATCAAATTAAGCCCTGGCGGTGTAGCCCACAGTCAAGGACAAGGAATATGACGCTGGTGAACCCAACATCCAATGATCTCACTTCATCTCTCACAATAATAAGATGCGGCTATTGATTGCTTGCTCTCTGAGTATAATGAGACAGGGTTTGTGATCACTTACTAACTCCATTACAATGATCCATTACACTCTTACAGTAATAATGACTAGTGAGCACATATTCTCAAAATGTAACTGGATTGTATTTGTGATCACATATTCTCTCATTAGAGATGGGAATAGTGATCACTTACACTCTCACTATAACAGGAAGGGGATAGTGATAACTTACTCTCTCACTATAACAGGAAGGGGATAGTGACCACTAACTCTCTCACTATAACAGGAAGGGGATAGTGACCACTAACTCTCTCACTATAACAGGAAGGGGATAGTGACCACTAACTCTCTCACTATAATAGGAAGGGAACAGTCATAACTTTCTCTTTCACTATAACAGGAAGGGGATAGTGATCACTTAATCTCTCACTATAACAGGAAGGATAGTGACATATCAAATACATGATACTACTCTTCAATATACAGGAAGGGGATAGTGATCACTTACTCTCTCACTATAACAGGAAGGGGATAGTGATCACTTACTCTCTCACAACATGGACAGTGATCACTTACTCTCTCACAACATGGACAGTGATCACTTACTCTTTCACTAAAATAGGAAGGGGATAGTGATCACGTACTCTCTCACAACATGGACAGTGGTCACTTACTCTCTCACTATAACAGGAAGGGGATAGTAATTACTTACTCTCTCACTACATGGACAGTGATCACTTACTCTTTCACTATAACAGGAAGGGGATAGTGATCACTAACTCTCTCACAACATGGACAGTGATCACTTACTCTCTCACAACATGGACAGTGATCACTTACTCTTTCACTAAAATAGGAAGGGGATAGTGATCACTTACTTTCTCACAACATGGACAGTGGTCACTTACTCTCTCACTATAACAGGAAGGGGATAGTAATTACTTACTCTCTCACTACATGGACAGTGATCACTTACTCTTTCACTAAAATAGGAAGGGGATAGTTCTCACTTACTCTTTCACTAAAATAGGAAGGGGATAGTGATCACTTACTCTCTCACAACATGGACAGTGGTCACTTACTCTCTCATTATAACAGGAAGGATAGTAATTACTTACTCTCTCACTACATGGACAGTGATCACTTACTCTTCACTAATAGGAAGGGATAGTTCTCACTTACTTCACTAAATGGAAGGAAGTGTCACTTACTTTTCACAACATGGACAGTGGTCATTCTCTCCACTATAACGAAGGGATAGTAATACTACTCTCTCATACATGGACATGTCATTACTCTTCACTAAATAGAAGGATAGTTCTCACTTACTCTTTCATAAATAGAAGGACAGTGATCCTGCCTCTCACTAACAGAAGGGGACTGTAAAGCCCAGAGCTGCTCCAGTTCTCCAGCACGGTTGACTTGCCCAGTAAAGGGTAAGTCTCGCTACCCATGAGTGAACCAGGTCAGGTCTGCCAACAGCGAACTGACTGACCAAGCGAATCGTTTGACCCATTTTCGCGAAGTGTAAAGTGCTGAACACCAAGACAATGAAGAGTAAGACACCGGCAGCGTCCAATAATGGCCCCCAAGCAGTGTTTTCGCACACTCGTTTTGATGTATGTATTTACATTACACACATATCCCATATAATTACTATGGCTCATCCACCCGATTTAAAAAACAGCAAGTAGGCCTATAAGAAATATTAGCCTATTTATTAGAAGTAAAATTTAATTAAATAAACAGGTGGAAACAGGAGGAGGTCATTTCAATACAGTGATGCCAGCAGAAGTATAAAATATTGAATATTAGCTATAAAAGAGCTTGTTCTTCCGAAACCAAAGCACTTTGGAGAGCTTCGTTTAATTTAAAAGCCTTCATTTATTCTACCAAGGAATCAAAAATTAATTTCTCCATTAAGGCACAAATCCCTTGCTATGTTTTCAATAACAATACAACAAGTGCTTTATTCTGCAGGGCTGTGTTCCAATAAGCTAAATGTTCTGTCCTTGCAAACTTCACTTCCAAATTGTACTTGGAAGGACATGACACACCTACAACAGGACGTGACCCTCATTAAGAAAGGGAGCATCAGGATGGAGGAGAAACGGGCAACTCCCACTAGCTATTTCCACCATAAAAAGGCCTTAAACATCAGGCTTTCATCTGGTAAGAGTGCTCCTTCTTCATTTACATAAATCTCCACAGATATCGCGATCAAAACAAAGCCATAAAGTGTTAGGTTCTCACAATTAACTGGCACTTCTAGTCTGAAAAAGCACTTGGATTACAGTGATCAGAAGTCCTGAGATTCTGAAAAGCATCCAAGCATGGTGAAGCTCAAGAGACTCTGATCCAGCTAAACTTGAAAGAGCTAGCAATATCAGACATTTATACGCCATTCAACATTACCCAACAAATAACATTTGCTAAAAGGTTTTTAAAAATCCACATTCTATTGAGGCTTCTGCGTACAGCTAATTAAGCCTGGATTATTGGTTGAAACCTTCCTGGAGGGCCAGTGAACTGAAGTTCTAACTACCAATATTCCAGGCTTAATAGCTCGTAGCAGAACCTCCAATAGAAGTGGAAATTCATGAGAGCAGCAGATACAATTCCAGTATACTGTGCACAAAGATAGTGAGAAATCTCATCAGGCCAAGCTGATAGACTATCAAAAAGATTTAGCAGAAGTATCAGGTCAAGTAAAAGACTCACTAAAAGCAGATTAAAGAATTAACAACTGCACTGCATTAACAATAGTAATTCACAAAATATTTTATTTCATTCAAATAACCAAAGACTTAAGATCATTCCATCAAGCAAAAATGTTCTTTAATATTATGCATTTAATATTTAGCCTACTCATGGCAGAAAACTGTTGAACAAATACAGCAGAAACACTGATCAAACAAGTTTGGCACAAATGAACAGAGCAGCAGTTTATCAGCAGAAAATATTATTGGCATAACTTTAACCAACCGGTGCTCCCAGCAATATCCTCATCTTCTGTGCTTGCAACACAGGTTGTGACAATGTGAAAATAATGCACAGCATTAAAACTGTTGAGTCTGACTGGATTTTATTAATAAAAAAAGATCAGAACCATGAAACTACGGTTCTGTTTATCTGCGCTGCACAAATCTGTACCTGGTCCACAGCGCATTCGCTAATGGTGTACAGGACCCCACACGCTGCCATTTTAATGAAGTCATTTGACTGTCACAGCGAAGGCCACTATAACAGGATGAATCCATCTTCTTCGATTTGTGATTTCTCCCGCTCAGTCTTTCACAACTGGATTACCCCTTGAGGACTCAGGTTTCTTACCTCCACAGGGACATAAGAACCTACTATGAGTATGTCCAACCGTGCCATGCGTTTACAGTGTGGCGGCCTGGTGATGTCATTTGCACTCGCGTACTTACGCAGGGTATGTTTCCGGCCTAACACACCGCGCTGGGGTAGCTCTGAAGTGAGGAGTTAAATATATTGGCTAGTCGGTTGCGTGCACACGCACGCTGGGGTACCGCCAATCAGAATGGACAAAGGACGCCGCTGTGACTCGACTGGCCTACAACCGTGGCTGGGCATTCCAAATCGGATTAGAAAATGGGGGAAAGAACTTCTCGTTCCTTTCTCGGCAAACACAATCTACAGTCATCAGTCTCGCACTGTTCCATCCCCCGATATGGAGATGATGCCTGACTGTGGAGCAGGAACTGGCTTCCTGCCTGGTGGAAGATGCGACCAGCGCTTCCTGCGCACGAGCGACTCGCAGCTGACGCATTTCGTTTGACACCGCAATGCTTCTGAGCGAGCGGGCTCCTCAGATCCCAGCCTGGAGAGCTCTGTGTCGAGAAGCGTGCTGTTCACAGTTATGTCTGGATATGAATAAGGGTGCACGGCAGTGAATGAAACGTGTTAATCTTCCGCTTGGATACGCTCCTATACGCCGGGATTCGCCGCAGGTAGCGGTGTCAGCCGTCCTGGCGTGCGTGTGGGATTAGGGCGATCACAACAGCGGCTCACTCTTAAAACAACCCGCCTGGCTCCTCCTCAAAGCACGACTAATATCATTGGTCAGCCAAGCCTACCAAAGTGAACACCCATCCATTCTTAGAGAACATGCCTAACGCACCAGTACAGCTGTTCCTCTCTAAAAGGATGCGTCTAATATGTACCTGTATAGCCTTCCCCCTCTGTAGAGTGACCGACTGATATGTGTCCACCCCGTGTGGGTGGGGGTTCGATCCCCCATCACGGCACCTTCTGAGCCATTCTCCCTTCTCTCTCTCTCTATCGCTCTCTGCTTTCTCCCTGTCTGAATAATGAGGGCAGACCGTCGGCTCTCCTCTAAAAAATAAAAAAGAGCCCTCACAGCAAGGAGAAAGTATCTAATAAACCCTTATAGCTATACCCCTCCGATTCACCGAGTCTGCCGGTGATTTATTTTATACTTTGCGTTATACACCACAGGAGAGGGAACGGTTTTACAGCCTTATCCACTCTTTTGTTTGGGATTAGCATTAGGCTCTCTGGCCTCCTCAATCTTTTGTTATCTCCAGTCAGGGAGAGGAAGAAATCCCTTTGGAAAAGCCCCAAAGGCTCCGCCTGCACACATTTATTTGCTTTGCGTTTCAACTTTCAATAATTAATAAACATGCTATTCGCTATAAAGCAAATCCTGGACGGAACGAAACTACAGCTCCTGACCTTGGCAGCGGCCCAGAGGCTAGACTGGCCAGGAGACAAAGGCTGTATCCTGCACTCACGGACTTACACACACGCACACCCACACACACACACCCACATCCACACATTCACGCACGAAAAGATGTTCCAAGCAGCGAACAGCTCCTCACCCGACCCTACTTTCATCTCAGCCCAGCCTCCTGCAGTCACTCTGGATGCCTGCAAATTAACCATGGAGTTGCTGAAGTGGTGACTCATGTTTTACCACTGCAGAACAGAAAGCCCAGTAAGAGCTCTATAGAGAAGCTGCACTTATTGGAGAAGCCTTAAAATTCCACCAAACAGACCCGCTACTTCACAGACCACTTCTCCTAACGTTCTGCAATTTTATAATGTTTGTGGAGAAAATAATGACTGGAGACAAAAACACCTAGCGCTCCATATACAAGACAAAATGAGATGGTTCTGGAGATTGGAATGTAACCCAGACTTTAAAATGCAAGATGCCCTCAGTCATAGAATACCTAAGTCCTGGCCCCAAAGTCCACCCCCCAATTAAAAATCAGGGCTAGCAGGGTGGGACAGGAAAGGCAGAGCATTGCTGAAAGGGGAGGGCAGTAGCAGAGTTAAGTGTGGGGTGAAGGATGCAAAAACAATTACCAAGTCATTACTGTAGCAGCATGTTCAAACCACAGCTTTCTCGTAATTGTTTTCTATGCAATTGTATATGTAACCAGTAGGTGAAGCTTTTCTTGGAGCCATTTTTGGCTATGCAGCCAAATTGCAACTTTTATAACCATCATTATCACGCTAGGTAGGCTATTAGTCATTAGTTACTGCTAAAGCACACTGGACTGTTTCTAAAAGAAACCTAATTTAGCTATGGGATTTTTAAAAATACTTTTTGCCTAAAACCTGTCAAACAAATTATGAATTCCATTTGTTTAAACACATAAAAATAATTTGGCCTATAGTAAGCAAAAAGAAAGAAACGCTATAGAATTTTGGGTTGCTGCCTAGTAATACACAATTTTCAGCTTTCTCCCTGAGGCAACATGTAAGAAAGAAGTTGGATTTCGGTGAATACAGTGCAGGAGGGACATATTTTTCTTCAGCAACAAAAAAACCCAATCTGAGTGCTCGTTGTGCACATGCACATGTGTTTTCTCCCTTCTTTCACACCAATAAAGGGAAGTGAGAATGGCTATCCCACCAAAACAATTACCTAAAAAAGTTGACTTTAGTATCTTGATTATTGTAGGATGAAAAAGGAACAGGCTGTTTGTAGAATCTGTACAGTCAGCCTTTTGTAAATCAACATAAGTTCTTTTGTTTCCACCATAAAAAAAGATGAATAGACTACTTTAAGTCTTGTAACCGTTAACTAGGGTTCAGAACACTGCCACCCTTTCCCTAGCATCCACCAGTCGGCTAAGTTTAAAGTGTAGGCTGCACCTCCATTCAAGAAGGGGAAGAGGTGCCCGTAGAAGAGAGCACAATTTAGAAAATTTGTAGCTGGAAGTAGACGGCATTACAGTTGTCTTTCATTCCATAAGTGAAAAAAACACACGGGTGCTTTTTAAAATTTCTGCAAAATGAAACTGAAAATGGTATAAACATTTTTTTTTTTAAACCCATCATCACAGTGATGGAAATTTAACAGCATGGTTTTTCATAAATAGCAGTATGACGGTTATGGTGATCGTGACAGCCCTGGGAAGAGGAGGCAAAAGCAGAGAGTGACAGAGGTGTGTGGGAGAAAGCCTCCGCTGTGTTGGAGCAGAACTGAGACACAGCGGTTCGTGCAACTGGAATTTTAACCAAAATGCCGCCAGTTAAAACCCTGGTGAGGGAGTAGCGCTGTTCCCTTAAGCCTATCTGCACTTGGACTGATTTAACCGACCCAGCTACACGCCAACAGTACTGTAAGGAAAGCTACGAGTGCTGCCCAGGCTAAGAGCCGAGCATCTGCCACGCTAATAAATAATGTAAAATGTAATGCGTAGTGAAGTCACCCAGCCACCCGTACAACGCACGAGGGCTTGGAGCACTGCTTCCTATCCCAGAATTCCCTGAGACCGCAACAGGGCCCCTGGGCTCGGGGTCAGATGAGACTCCTTCCACACGGTGATCGATACGAGGATGGATGAGGTCAGCGCTCGCATAAAAAGACAGCTCCAGTGAAGAAGAACATGCTCCTGAGACAAAGTCCTTTTTAATCAAAGGGCACAGACGGCATCCCCTCAGTCTCAGGGAATCCCTTGAAGCACTGATTCAGACCTGCGGCCACAAATTGAACCATCTCAAAGAGCCCGAGCCACTGGGTCAAAGAGCTCTGCATACTGACAGAAAGAAGAGAAAGAAAGAAGAAAACTCTCCACAAGGCCGTAAACCCTCTGGTTAGCTCACATTAATAATAATGAACTCACATCACATTACATAATTTATTTGCTTGGCAAATACCCTTATCCAGAGACAGCGATAAACACAGAAAGCTTTACATACAGAGGTCTCTCAAGATTCCTCAGTAGGCCTGTGAAGCACTTTGAGCAAATTTTTGGAATGAAAAGCTCTGCGTGAACAAAATCTATTGAGCTATAATTATTACTATAATCCCTGCTAAAACAATCACAAACTAATCATTTAATCAATCACAGAGGGAGGAGATCTAAGCGAATGCACTCCAGCAGCTGAGAGATCAGCCCTCCCTATTTGTTTGTCTGCCATCTGGAATATCTTGAGGAACCACTTGGCTGCATGTTCAGCTAAACACTCAATACTCTGTTTCATTTGCGCCCCAGCTGCACACTGCCATGTCAACACCTATACTTTCAATAGCATGGATTTCACTGTCATTAATCTAAGTTGTCTTTTCATGGAAGCTTCAGCTTATTTTCAGTGGGGTTTTGAGTTTCTCCATTTGCTTAAATGAAAAGATGCGGGTGCCAGTAAGCCTGACGTGAAAGAAGAAGGCCAGGTTCTAGGCTTACAGGGATGCATTTTCTCTTTGGAAAACCCAGTAATGCACACAAGCACCTGGTACGTGTCATATAACATCTCAAAGCTTTATTATTTTTATAAAGTGCTTTGCCCAAGGGTACGTAAGGCCAACACCTAGAAATCAAATCTTGAAACTTCTGTCTACAAGTCCAGCTTCAAAATGCCTATCTACATTGCAGGGGTTAAGGCCAAGTTGTGACAGTAACAAGACATTATGAACAAGTCTCTGTTTGTTGCAGACATGTAAATGTGTGGACCAGCTGTCAAATTGAATCAATAGAATGAAAGATTTGGTTGCATGCGTTTTCTCCATCTTAACAGATAGATCTGTCGCTTTATTAACTGATTAAAGGCGGAATTATAAAGATAGATGGTAAGTGAAAAATCAATATGACTTTTCAGACCATCGCTGTGTAAGACATTTACCTCACATTGTAATTAAGCCATGAAAGATTACCGCCTTACTTATTCAACAGGAAACCTGACACCTCACTCTTATTTTTTTTATTTACTTCTATTTTTCGCTAAATTCACTGAAGTCATTCATTTTGTCAGATTTCCGCAGCTCATGATGTGTCTCATAATAACCTCCACAGGTGCAGATTCTTGGCTTCCAGGCACCAGTGGTAACCATGGCTTAACTCAACCCCCTCCCTCCCTGCCAGCAGCACACCCCCGCAGTCAGCATTTGCCTGTCAAGGGGGTCTTCAAAACTATTCTACCGCCCCCTCCTGCACTGCCCATCGGCCCCCCAGTCGTGGCCTCTCCAGGGCAGGAAATACCCACAATCCTCTATTTCCCACTAACAGATAAACTTTGTAAATACATACATACGCTCACACACAGGCATACAACACAGAGGGAAATAATCACACCAGCTCTGACCTCCCCTCGCTGGATTTCCTTCTCTCACCCGCCCACTCCCCCCGCACATTAGATGGCTGTTCATTACAATTACCGCGCAGCAAGCGTTTTTCTTTTTCCTGTAACAAAAAAAGGGGGCCACTTGCTCAAAGAAGTAGCAGCGCTTGGGACCACAAGAAGGGATTTGCGCGCTCTTTGACCTGGGATCAGGTCCTGGGTCTTGAACCTGCTGCACGGGCCTCATAAAAGTCACTTAAACCTGCCACCCACTCTGACCTCAGATCATTTCTCTATGAGGTATCATGCCCAGATGAAGAATTAAAGTGTTTATTACATCTATTATAAACTGTTCTATACATTTTTCATGCCAGTCTGTACTTTACTAGTGAAGCTGCTCTTCCACATATAGGGTGAAGGTTGTCTGCAGCATAACTATCACACTGAGGGAGTTTTATTAACTTGCAGACACTATAGCCTACATACTGGCAAACTGAGGAATGCATTGCAATACTTTGTTTAGTGGCACCATGTTAAAATAAAACCCAAATAGAGTATTCAGTAAATAAATCAGTAATGGTTTCCTACCATACTTTACAGTTTGAACATAAAGCTAGACAAAGTCATTTTTAAATGTTTCCTCCATCTTTCCTGGTGGGAACTCAACCGATAAAAAATGAAAACCAGAGGAACAAGAGATTAAATACAGTACAACATAAAAACCTTCAGCAATTTTGTGTTAATATTAGTTAATTACCAAAAATAAAGACTGAGGAAAAAATGATTTTGCGGCTAGTCTGTTCATGAGAGACGTCTGTATTTCATGTTTTCCCAGTTATGGTGATGTGAGGAACAAAGGTTAGGACAAACAAGTCGAATACATGTGGTGACAACGACACGGGTTTGTATTCCATCTACAACAAAATAACAGAGTGTGGCAAATAGAGTAACACATATTTGGAGGTTAGCTACTCTATCTGAATACAGTTAATGTTCACCTTTATGTTTTAAACTGCACAAATAAACGAATTGACCTGGTATTTTATGTACGCCTCGTTTTCTGTGTTGCCGTGTGTGCTCTACAGTTCATCAGCTAGACAGATATATAAATCCAACCCAGGTTGGTAGCGCGCATTAAGACAACACATTCATTGAAATCCGCATCCACCCATAATTGCAAAAATCAGAGGCCTTCTTTTATAAATAATTTACATATGAAGCTGGAAGTCCGCCGCTCCCTTAATAACAATTTCTAATTCTTTTCCGCTGCGAAAACTTGTGTTACATTTGCAACATAGCCTACGGGCACTATAAGCCAAGTTATTGCTAGCTTTGCGCTGACGGACGGGAGCATGGCGATAAATGGTCGGAATGCTCCACTGGCAAACAAGGTCACGTAGGTAGCCTACGCCTGTCAGTAGGCTAAAACGTGTCCAAATAAACCCGACGCCGTCGATCGGTTCGGAAAGGGGAAAACCAGCACGTTACTGGCGCAGTCCACACCACTGACAATCAACACCCAAACGATGGTTCGCGGTCGCAATATTGCCTACAATACTGTAGCCAACTCTAGGTGGAAGTTTACTTGAGCCGGTTTTAGTAACGTTATTCTTCTTGGCAAATTACTGAATAGGGCCATACATGCAGGCGACAATACAAGTGCGTTGATTAGGGTATTTGTGATGGGAATCCATAGGTTATCTGAAACACATGTTTTCAACAATTAGCCTAGACAACAGCGCCTTAGGGGGAACCCATCATCAGTGCTAATCCCCAGCACCACTAATCGCCCACTGCGGGTGAAAGTTAACGCGAAATGTTATGTTTCTTTCTCATTTTTGCGTTGTTGGCATGTTGACATCTAGGCTACAACTCCGAACTGGACCAATTAGCAAGTAAAACAGCCTACATCAGTGTGGGGAGATATAAATGACCAAGACTAAAAACCGTTAATTGCAAAGTCCTAATTTTCTGCGTATGACTAGACTAATGTATGGCACTCTTACCAGACCGACAGATCAGCAGAGCATAGTGGTAAACAGATAGGCTAAATAATTCGGTTACAGTAAATTATAATGTGCCACAATCTACGCGTCTATAGCCTGTTGTAAAGAATTTCTAGTAGACACTTGTGCAGGCTCTCATACACATTTGTCATTGACTATCTTGCTGTAGCCTATTTCTAAAATGCTTTCCACATAACATCGCAAGCTAGCTTGCAGATGACTGCCGTTAACAGAACTTGTGTATTTTCATCACGTTAGCCTATCGTTCTCTAAAAAAAGGTTTGACACGATGATTCCTTTATATTCTATTTGCACTTAAAAGTGCATAATAATGACTCCATTACAATAAGTAGGCTACTGGATAGTGAGCTCCATCAATTTGCATTAAAATAGCATAGATACATAGCTTAAGGAATAAAGAAGCCGGTAACGTGTTAGTGGCCAAAATTCAGGGCTTCTTACCGGGGCACGCAGCTCGGTGAAGATCGGTCCACTTCCCATGTCGCATACAGGTTCATCTGCACCGGTCGATTTGACGTGATCGTCACCGGTTTGGAGGGCTGCAAGTGCGGGGACGGAGCACCTCCAGTCCGCGGGAGCCCTCCTCTCTCCGACATGCTGGAGGATTGCGAGCTAAATCGGTCAAAGCAAGGCTAATTATTCTCCCGCTTTCGTAAACTTCTCCTGCAAATGGTTATTTTTTCCAGCTTAATGTTTGTACAATATTTCACCCAAAGGGAGAAACTGGCTATATCTATACCGTACTTCCCTCCTCCCTTCGCAGCTACTGTTTATTTGAGCCGCGAGATATTGAGCGCCTCCGCTCTGCCCAAAGCTTTAAACCGCAGCCTGCGACTGTACCTTTTCCTCTAACTTCAACATTAAGCAGGAAGCGGAAATTTCTCCCCAGAGGAACACAATCGAGAAGCTACGCTTCTTATTAAAGAGGTACACATCGCTATGTCTTCGTCTTGGGAGTGTGTGTGTGTGCGTGTGTGAAAGAGAGAGTTGTCGTTGTGTGTGTATCTTTGCGGCTGAAGGTGGGTTGTCACATACGAAACATGATTGATGGGTTTACCGCTAAGTACCAAATTTATTTAGGCCTAGCCTACTAGTAAAAATGTAAAAGATACAGAGCCTATTACGAACCTACATTGAACATATTTGACGACTATTATAAAAATGGCTCATTATGTAGCAATCAAACAGTAGGCTATTTTATTCTTATTATTTCCTTCGTCATCCGTATTAACTACGAAGAAGGTATAATGACATGTTTTCGAATTTCATGGAGCCCAAACTAGCTTATAGACTACGACCTTGAAGTGGGAGACCAATAGAGGTAGCTGCAAATGTATATTAAATGCACCTTGTTTGCTTTAAAGGATCATTTACATTGAAAACAATCCAAGTAACTAAACGGCACATGAAATACTGTGCAGGTAGAAGGAACAATGAATTCAATTAAATATCAACAAATCCTAGAAGCTAGTGTCCCAGCGTCAGTGAAGAAATTGAAGCTGAAAACAGATTGGATATTTCAACAATATAATGATCCAAAACATACTTGAGTATTATTGAAAATCTGTGAGGAGATCTCAGACAAGTGCATGCACAAAAACCTGAGAATATTTCTGAACAAGAAGAGTTCTACAAGGAAGAGTGGGGGGGGGGAAACTCCTAAAGCAAGAATATAAAGACTGTTAGCTGGCTGCAAGAAACATCTGGAAGCTATGATTTCCGCCAAAGGAGGTGTACCTAAGTAGCCAACTGACTGACAGGGGACCAAAATTTTAGCACATAGAAAATTTACCTTTTTTTCCAGTCTGTTAAATTCAGCAAATATTTACAGGAACATGTTTAAGTTTGTTCCCAGCAGAGGTATTAACTTCGTTTCACTTAGAAAATCTACAAAACACGGAATATTACCAGGGGTGCCCAAACTGTTGCGTACCACTGTAGTTATTCTGATTATTAGGAGTTCTAAATCTGTCTAAATCTCTCTAAATTTGGCTACCTTTTCAATTCAGAAAACTTTGTCATCAAGAAGCGAATGAATTCACCAAAAAAGTAGACCTGAGTCAAGGCATTTGAGTTTAATCTGCGAAGAAAGAGGTTAAATAAGCAGGCAGTCTATGGATGCAGCTCGTGTAATTTACAACAGCCTGCAATTTGAATAATGTTACCAGGATTACTCTAAATAGGGATTAGCCGTATACACTGCACTGTGCGCCGAATATTCTTTTGACGATGCTGGTATTTTGACATTGGAGGCTGCTATCTGGACACCCAGCGGTACTGAGTTCAAACGTGACCGCTCACGCTCTCAGTGTTTATCTCTTTCTAACAGACACAGCCGTCTCGAGAAAGTCGATGGCAGGAGCCTACGGAGAGAGAGGGACCGAGAAGCGCTCAGCCATATCTGCCGCTTCGTCGCAGTGGAAAACTACTGTCATCCATGGATCTCAGTGCGACAGGCCTACAATACGCAGGGTAAAATGATTATACAGTTGAGAGAACAATGGTAGACTATACTGTCATGACCACACTGCAGGGTTTTTAACCATATACACGTCAGCTATACATCACTTCATTTCAGTTTAATATTTACTTTTCCTTTTTATTTCTTGGTAAAAATCAAGATGATCCAGGAATAAGTTAAACCACTAGAACCATTACAAGCCTACCCATATTTTGGAATCAAAACAAACCGGCAAACCAGAGAGAAGTTGTCATTTGTACAACTGGCACAGGCAGGACGGTTCAATATATATATATATATATGTATATATACACACATTTCTTTTACTGTGCCATTAAAAGTAATGAAAGGCCAGTTCATGATAGATCTCGGCGGGGGGAAGGGGGAGAGAAAATTGTAATGTAAATTGTACTGGGTCCAGCCACTAGAGGCACTAGAGAGCACAAATCACATTTTACTCTAAAATACGCTACAATAGGACCTTGTGTGTGCACACAGCTGTTTTTGACGCTTGATAAAAATTGGAGCAAAGCCTATATAGACATGAAGAAAGTATAATTGGCACTTTCTTAATATACTTTGCAGGCCAGGCAATGCCCTTTGATAAGATACCTCCTGCCTTATCCCAGCAGTGATGATGGACATTCTTTTAAGAGTGCTGGTTCTTATGGATCTGGCAACCTAAAGGAGCCATTCATTTGGTTTCGTTGTAACTCTTTGTTCCATTTTTCTCCAGTGCCAGCAAAACCGTAGACTTTGCAGATCCAAGCACTTCATCAGTTGCATTGCATATTAATATAGTGTTCATGCATCATTCCAAAATCATTTTCATATAAATCAAACTTATGACAAAAGCATCCTGCTAACAGGCTAGCCGTAGACCTACAATACTGGAATTGCATCATGGGCTACTTCGCTATCCTTTGCTACTTCGCATACAGTACGTCTATTTTACAGCAAGGTATCTATAATTTGATAAAAACATAGGGCTGTACTGTATAGAATTTTTGTGCTCCTCACTGTTTATTGTGCAAATGAGAGGTAAAAACAGGCTACATTTAGATGTGGCGCACAGCCTTCTTTGATGAATGAGCAGGAAGTTGGAACGTGCTGCATGCTTGACCACTGAAGCTCATTAGAGTGAAAGCTTGAACAAAGAGTTCACTGTAATACAAAATCATATTAGCCTGTATATCTCATAGCAAAACTACATCGATTTAACCATTTCATGGGCTTTAAGTTCCCTACAGAATTCACTTCAGTGAATGGATGCCAAATGACACTTCCAAGCTTTCAACCTGCTGCTTTTACTTCTGCCGCAGAGCCATAGCCCAGGGCACCTAAATTAATGGCTTTTTGTTGAGGTTCATTTAAGAGCCATTCAAAGACAGCCACTGGCTCCTGATTGACTCACCTCTGCCCCTCCCCCCCCCACCCACCCTCACCCCACCCCCGAGTCACGCACTTATCGCTCCATCACTCAGCGGCTGTTGTTTTGGCTCTCCCTAGAGCTGGCAGCGCTCACTGCCCCTCCGTGCCAAGGTCAATGGTGGGGTGGAAAGCCATGAACTAAACGTGATGAATATATTTATATGTGAAATGAAACGTAAGGTTTTATACATTAAGAAGCACTTAATGACTTGTCATAGCAGT
Source organism: Anguilla rostrata (assembly GCF_018555375.3). Lineage (NCBI taxonomy): Eukaryota > Metazoa > Chordata > Actinopteri > Anguilliformes > Anguillidae > Anguilla > Anguilla rostrata. Next base: position 30,391,210 of record NC_057941.1, on the reverse strand, counting down.
TGGTTAGCTGATGGTAAGATAGCCAACTGGCTAACATCGATGTATGCACAGTAACAATACAGCTGTTGGGCAATCTTTGCTGTTTGCCAGACACACTAGTAACACTACCACTAGCTGGCCTACTATTCATTTTCTAAAGGTTGCCGGAGTGTCACAGATAAAGGCTATCAATAATAAACTCTGGCATATACATCCTGAATGGTACCACAGGGGAGGCAGATAGATGAACGTTCAGATATCCATCCATCCATTATCTACACCTGCTTATTCCTGTTCAGTCACGGGGGGTGCTGCAATTTTTAGACTTACATTTGATTTTACAGCTTACAGTTTGAAATAACATTTTGCAACATGAAAAACACTGGGCAACAATAAATCTAACAGACAACTGTATTTAACTGATTAATGGCAATGTTTCAGAATTAGCCTACATGATGCATAGGCGACAGATTGTAGGCCATCGCAGTATAGTTATAGTACATGAGGTGAACTGGTGCACTGTTCGGAAGTCTGGCACATTGGGATTCTGGAATTAGAAAAAATCATTAATCCTTGTCCGTGCTCTTTTGCAGTAAGAGCTGAAGTATGGACGTACTGCTAATGCACTTGCATAAAATTTGGCACTTTACCAGGCTCCATTAGAAACTGACCTTAGCATTTAAACAAGGGCTCAGGTAACCCTGAAGGTTGGCTATGCATGAGGATGTTGTGTGGGAGGTTACTGATAGAACTGTGGTTCACTTGTAGTATTATAAATGCACACCAAGGTCATTGCAGATGCAGATGTTTTTTCCAATAGCTTTCATTTCTGCCATTTTTAGAATTTCATTATTTGCTTTAGTTAAAATTCCTCTGTGCTAGTTTAGTTTTTATTTTAAAGACCCACACCTATGTAGTTTTTAGTTTGTTTCAGGTGGAAAACCTGTGTTTCAATTAAGGTCCTATAAGATTATAACGAAGTACCACTGTCTCAACAGTAAGAGTGGAAACAAAAGCAGGACTCATTAGACACAGATATTCTCAATATTCACATAGCACTTTCATTTGCTCAAATGATTGAAACTGTTTTTTAAAGTGGGGTAGCCACTCCAAAACATTGTCCAGGGTTGTTGTCAGGTGTAAAATGCAATTTCATTTCATTCAATTTACAAGACCTTGCATACCTAAACCTATAGCGACCTTCTACTTAATGTTAGCTGGGCGTTACATGAAAGAATATTAAAGGAAAAGATACACGAGTAAATATAATGGCAAGAGGCTCTCTACTTTATCGTTTTTGTGAATCCTTTTTTCTTCCCTTATGGGGACACAAACATATATTTCCATCTAGCAGTGTCACAGAAGCTCCAACAGACCAGTCTTATAGGTCACACAGTTGTGTGGCTTAATGCAGAGCAGCCGCCAGAGTGGACCCAAGGGAGGTCCCCACATGACGGACGCCCCTGTGACTGGCGTGACTTGGGACACGGCGTGACTCTGCTTCAGTAGTTTACACTCACCGATAATCAGACAGCAGGTCTTAAACAGAAGGCGTTACTTTCAGGCATGACATTAAATTAGCTGCTACAAAGTAAAGCTCGGATGTAAGTAGCGCCTACATGCACTGCTCCAAATGTTTTTCCTTCAAGGAAACAACTCATTTGTGACCAGAAACCATATTTTCTTACTACTATATCCCCCACTCAAGATCTCTAACAATGTTTTGCAATTCAATAGACTTAAATCCTAAAAGACTGATTTTGTGAAAAAAGGCTAATTAGTCTCAGATTTGCACACATTTAAGCACCACTGTAAATGCAGAGAATTTACATATCTCCACAAATGACAGTGACTGAATGTTAACCTCAAAGCTGCCTCCTGGAGGGCAGACACCTACACTACAGATCACATAGCAAATACACATATAGCAGGGGTGGCCAACCCAGGTCCTGGACAGTGGCAGGATCTGCTGGTTTTTGTTTTTATTTGGCACTTACTTAATCAATTAAGGCAGTTGATTACACAGTTAACTCACCTCACCTGGTTTCTTTGGTCTAAGTGGCTGCTGTATTTGAAGTGAAAACAGAAACCAGCAGACCCTGCGGCTCCCCAGGACCGGGGTTGGCCACCCCTGAAATATTGGATTGAACACCGAGAGTTTGCCTTTGACTTCTGCTCCAATCCTCACCCACCTTCTTCACTCTTTATGCACCACGCAACCTTACATTACATTACAGGCATTTGGCAGACGCTCTTATCCAGAGCGACGTACAACAAAGTGTATGACCTTACAGGAAGCACTGAAATGATGCCACACAGAACAGAAAAATCTACACTGAATTTCTTTTCTTTATTTACAAGGACAGAAACACTTGATGAAAAAAAAAATCTTAAGCTCACAGAATACATCCGTACACAGACAACTCTTAAACAATGCTTATGAAAAATTGTACTTATTTTTAAAAATTAAAAAGAAAAAATCCAGCTGGTTGTGAGTTAAAGAATTAGGTGACCACACCTCTCACCCTCTCAAGACCCACAGGAAAGGGTGACCACACCCCCTCACGGGAAAGTGACCGCACCCCTCATCCTCTCAGCCAATGAAAAGGGTGACCACGCCCCTCACCCTCCCACAGGTTCCACCTAAAACTTGAACTCTTTGTACTTCTTGGCCCCTCCTCTGTTGTCCTGGGGGGCTGCCTTTCTCTTCTTTTGCTGCGGGAGGGGGGGAGAGAGAGAACAGGGCACTCCTGAACACACCTGAGCAACATCATACCTTCACCACCAACATGAACAACAAAGCACACCCAACACACACCCAGCACATCGAATCAGAACACCTGCATATCGTTAAGTAAATGGCCAGGCAGCCCAGGGGCTGCAGGTTTAAATACTGCGGGGGCTGCTGCTGCTGTACCCCTGAGCCACTACAAAAATAAGTTGCTTTACAAATGGCTCATTTACTGTGTAATATAATGTATAGGTCAGACCAAGCTGGAGTGCAGGTCAGAGAAAGATGTGGAAGAGGCATACAGGGCTGTGATAATTGTCTGATTTGGTTCAGCGCAGTCGCAGAAATGTAGCAATTCAGTTGCGGCGGCCAGACACATTCGATTCCTGCAAGAATATTAATGAAAATGTACTTGGCCCTTTGTTGTTGAGAGTATCCTTTCAATGGTTAAACCAAAACCAAATTACATAATGAACAATATTAAGTAGTTGGGCACCATTCAATTAGAGCAACTGCTTAAAAAAAACATAGCAACTCCTCAGCGCAATGTTTGCTGAATAACGCTAATGCTAATAATTCTATTGCCAAAACAATTTTCCACACTGTCCCACTCCTAATAATTTAATGAGACACTGGACACACTGCGTAGTCAACCCATTTCAGGAGACCAAGCCCCACAAGGTTCATCCCCCCCCCCCCCCAGTATTATTTGGTTTTAAGGGTTTTTTGTCAACAAAACTCTTTACAGGAATGTGTATTGCTATGAACTACATGCCCTCTTCAAACAGAGTAAATGCAATCTGTTTGGAGAAGTGTGTTGGAACCAGGGACTCAACCTCAGAGGTACTGACTGACTTGTCAAACAAATGCGGATATGAAACCAGGAGCAGCACATGCAATTAAGCCTCATGTTCCACAGATGCAAAAAAGGTGAGAATTAAATGGAAGTGTCACGTACAAAATACAAAACAAGCAAGCAAGATTTATTGCTCTTGCCAAAGTCAACGGTGCTTGAAATAAGGGTTAGAGCAAATTAGAACTGTTTTCGACAAAAACAATGTAACAAGGTCACTAAAAAAGGAGATGCATCATTCAGATGCTAAAAAACCTTAATGAGATCCTGATTATTCCAGGCTTTATTATATGGTATATGGTTTCACTCAACAAAATATTTCTGAGGAAGGGATTCTAAAAATTGGTGCATATAAAAAAATAAACAAATGACGTCCATTTCTACTGAATTTCTATTACTATTTTTCCATCACGGAGTTCCACAGCATTTGGCAAATGGAAATTTAATCATGCTTGCACTGTATCATAGGAAGTTTGGAGTTAAATCAAATGCATCTTATTGGCTTTGTATCACGGTTGTGTCGTATCAGAGTTGAGCTAAATATCGACTCCCCTGGAGGTGCGTGTCTGGCGGGTGCCGGGTCGGTACAGAAAGCCGTGTTATGGGGGCGGGGGCGGGGACGGGGCGGGGTTATGGGGGACGAGGGCGGGGTTACCTTCTGCTTGGCGGCGTGCTCAGCCACCATGTCGCTGAAGTCCTCCTTCTCCACCTGGGCCTGCTGCTCGCGCACGTGCTCCTCGTACTTCTGCGTCATCGCCATGGGGTCCAGCTCCAGCTCCTCGGGCGCCAAGGCGACCTCCACGCCCTGCGTCTCCTGGCCTCCGCCGGCCTTGCGCCCCGCCATGGCCTGTGCAGACAAAACCGCGCAGTTTTTACCGTGGTTATTGAGGCTTACCGCCATTCCGCCGCGTTTAGCCAATCAGGACGGCCGACGCTGAAGACAGCGTGCGGTTATCTCCCATCACGCTGCTCCCACAAGATGGCAGCCCAAAAACTCAAGGCTCAGACAATCTACACAAGCTTGATCAACACAAAATAAGACTGTTTCCTGAAAACATGCACGTTCATACTGGCAGTAGAACAACAATGCAAACTGATGTTAAACATGTAAACACTGGACACATTTTTCAACTAATTGAGAACGGATTAAAAACCCTGCATTGAAAACATTTTCATTTTTACCCGGCAGATCTGCTTAGTACCGTTATCTGGTTTCTCAGACCCACACACCTGTCTGTCCTCCACTACAGAGGCAGTAAAGGGGGTTGTGTGTTCCATTTCCCTGCTGATGCATCGTGCAGAATAGCCACAAACATTAATGAAAAGATCAGGTGAACTTACCTTACCGTTCAACAGACAGTAAGATTTACATTCACCTCATTATTTCATTGCCTTACTGTTGTTAAGTCTTACTCCTAGCAACATTTTCAGAGAATTTGCTGAAATTTGATTAGGTTTTGTTAACCCATAGATCTATGTGCAGAACATACAGATCAACTGTCCCATGCGGCACCCTAGCTAGCAGTGTCCGGGCCACAGGTTAGTTAAACTGACGCCCAACTGATTTTTGTGATTATTAATTTCTAAAATGAACTGCTGTTTTTCTATTCACACGTTCAACTGTGAGAAACGGTTTTTAAGATATATTTAGGTTACATTCCAACTGAGTGCTAATATTTCCCACCGTTCGTCTCCATAAGTAGCTGCTGTTGCTAGGAGCAACGTGTTACCCAGTAGAGGCAGGAGGACACAGCGCTGACATAGCTAACTAACCAACATTAATTAACCTGTCAAATGACCGTAGACATGTGAGGGGAAACTATTCCTAACTTTAGTCTTCAACTCTGTTCTTCTTCACTTATACCCGTGACATTTGCCGACTTAAAACATTAATGTAGAGTGGAAGCCTGACCAGGAAACCAGGTAGCAAAGAAAGACAGGCTGTTCGAGTCGAGCCCTGCATATTAATTAGCCACAGGGAGTCGTATAGTCACATTTGTACTAGCACCGCTTCGTAGCCTGATGCGTGTTGACTGTAATTCTAGCTCCTCTGTTGTTCTTATTGCTCCTGTGGCCTATATTTAATGCATCACACCATGTTATTCTAGGACCTCATTCTGGAACAGTGCAGAATAAGTAACAGTTATAGCAAGCTCTGGTATGGGTTTCACTCCTCTGGGGTTACTAGGCCACGCTATTACCGTTCATCTCGGGTTCAACACCACTTCAGTTTGGGCAGCACTGCTCATGCTGTGTGTTCATCGCTTCAGGTTCTTCAGAGTTAACGGTCATCCGCGTGCGATTGGCCCACTTGAAGCGCCTTGGGCCAATCGGAGTGTAGAGGCGGCGCAGACCCTGCTCTTACCCCGGAGACGTCGTAGATGTGCGTGGAGGCCATCATGGCAGCGCCCACGGACGCCGTCCTCCTCTCCGGCAGCACGGTGAACAGCTGCGGCGTCTCGTTTCTGCGGGAGGCACGGAGACGAGCGGTTTAGACGCGCCGGACGCAGCCGTAGGCACGCGCACACGCCCACGCTCGCGCCAGCGAGACCGCTGCAGGGCCTCACACGTGCGCCCACCGCACATGCCCAACACACGTGTCCACCACACGCAGAAGCACGCAGATAAACGTACAGCGCACTGCCAGGCAGGCCATTTTCTTTTCATTTTTGCTCGTGTAACAGCAAATTGAACATTTGCGAGCCAAACCATTTGACAGCGTACAATCGCATTTTATAATAAATAACTTATTCACTCCATCTCCTCCAACAGAAAGGCTTCCAGCTCACAGCCACCGCTTAGAATTCAGAGGAACAGGACGGCCTGACAGCCAGCTGTGGGGGAGACTGGCAAATTTATCTAGCATGCGTATGAAGGGGTGGGCGGTAGACACTAAAACAAGCCTCACTGCAAAAATAAATGCATTAAAAAAACATGGTACGGTGGTACAAAATGTGCTCTTGCTTCACTTGACAGGTGGATTTAGCCCAGTGGTTCTCAACCTCGGTCCTGGGGGACCCCTGTGTATGCTGGTTTTCATTCCAACCACAATTGCAATCCCAGAACTTCAACAAGATGTTAATTGTTCTCAATTACGTCATGTTGTATAAAGCTGCATTATGTCAGAACTAGTCATGCATGTCATGAAGGAAAGTCCCATATGCACACTCCTATATTGCAAATGATTATATATTTTTTAGAATTTTTATTGAATTATTGATTTTTTTTACTGATCAAATTAAAGCCAAATCAATAGGCTACTAATTGGGGAAAGTGTGGACACACGGCCACTAAAATTAATCATCTGGTAGATATTGAAGAATTCAAAGACAAAGAAAATGATAACAAGCCAAACCTGCATTAAAATTATGAAAACTTAGAGTGCATTCAACAACCTCAATTGAGCAAAAGATTGGCTGCAACAAAAATTAAAATACACCAGGGTCCCCCAGGACCAAATTTGAGAGCCAGTGCTTCAGCCAAGCAGTACTGACATCGGCGAGAAGCCAATTAGTCTGGGCTGCGCGATCTCCAGTGGAAACGTCTGTTAACTTTTAAGGAAAAGTTTTTGCTCGACATGACGCATTCTAATTGCAAAATTGATTGTTCACCTCCACCATTTAACCCAAATTAGGTAGCAAGGCCAGCACCTGGAGAAGCTGAATGAAGAGTGAGCACAACTCAGCAAGAAACCTCACAGCACTTGGCCTTCCCTGGCGTGAAAAAATAAATTAAAACTAATCTTATACAAAATATATTCTGTATTTTTCTGGGGAAATATTTGGCCACTCCTATGAGGGTTGAGCACATTTGACCTGTCTCCACAGCATGAAGAAACAAGCAGTGTCTAAAAATTTTTTTTTAAGTCACTGAGGCAATATTCAGGCCTACTGTCTACCGAGCACCTGCCACAGTGTTGAGCCGGTTCAAAATGAACCTCGAACCGATTTCCACTTCCACAGGGCCCTCCTGTTCTGCTTTAAGATGCCGTGCTTGCCCACACACACTCGCTCGCTCTCACACACTCACTCGCTCTATCCCTCTCTCTCACTCCCATGCACACACTCGCTTACCCATCCATGGCTTCCTCAATCTTCTTCTTCCTCAGCTCGATGAGCTCTGGAGTCTCCATGCCAGCCGGAACAGAGGAGAAGCCTCCGGGAGTGATCAGGCCGCTGGGACGGACAGACAGACAGACAGACAGATTCACTACCATTAAAGTCAAAGCCCCACACATATTTTTAAATTCTGTATCAATGCGCAGACGCGGATATAATCACAGGCCGCAGGCATCGCTGGTTACCTGTCGGCGGGCGTAAAGAAGCCCGTCTCGTCCGGCTTGTCTTCGTCGCTCTCCTCCTCTTCCTCCTCCTCGGAAGACTCTTCATCAGAGGGCTCCAGCTCGCCCCACGGGGTGCGGTCCACCTCCTCCTCCTCAGTCTTCGCCTGCGGGGGGGGGGGGGGGTATAAAACATTAACGAGACGTCAGGCGTCCATTTGAAACAAACGGTGGAGCCACACTTTTACACCCTCCAGGCTCCCAGAGGCACACTGAGGAAATAATGAGGTCCCATTCTTTCCCTCCCCACTGCCAGTGTGTGAAACTCCTTGCAGTGTCCTTGTCATGTATTCATCCCTTGTGAATGAAAAACTGCGCAGCCTCTCTTAAAAACTGTATCTTCAATATCACCCATTTGTCATATTATAAAAGGCTGCCCTTCATTCATTTTTATGGAGGGAGAAAATGGATTTATCTTTTGTCCATTAGCAAGCTCCCAATACAGACCCATGCCTGTGCAAATTGAGCAGGTTTATTCATGGTTGAATACTTGATGGAAATAAACAGTGACCCCTAGGTCACTTCATGAAAATATGAATATTCAGTAAGGAAGCAGCTCCTAAAAGCCCTGTTAGATTGAAAGGAGGCGTGAATAACGCTCTTTATTCATACTGACGGCTGACGGCACTAATTGCGGAGTGTCACGCTGCACTGCACGTTTCATTTTCACATGCACACGCTGCGCTCTCATCTCCTCAGCTCTGGACATCACCCTGGATAAAGCCCAGTCCCAGACAGAGGGGACGGACTGCGGTCAGACAGCCAGGGGGGGGGAGGCGCGGTTTTTTTACCTGGAAGTCTCCGGCGTTGGTCCCGAACACGTCGCCGTACAGGGGCTTGCCCATCTCGTCCACGGGGGGTTTGCCCCAGCCGCCCGCGTGGTAGCCGAACGAGCAGCCCTGGGGAGGGACGGGGGGTGGGGGTTAGGGCTTCCACGCAATACTTCCACACCTGATTCTACACACAGCACTGCAGCCATGCAAGCCATGTGATCACTTGACTTCCACTGAAATAAACACTCCAACGTATTTAAAAAGCAGACAAGTAAACTAACATTTTTCCACCATTCAAAGAAAATGTATTTATTTATCATAGCAAATATTTATAATTAATTTCAGCAAACCACAGTAAAAACGACACTTTCATGACATGCAGTGCACACTGAACTGGCATGTTTGCTTGTCAAATAATGTAAGAGCATTAATTATATGTGTACAGTCATAAAAGAAAGGATACAATAAAAATAATATGATATTTAAAACCTACAGGTGTCCACAGATTTAAAAAGGATGTGGCAGTGTCACAGCGTGTGTGTGTGTGTGTTTCTGTGCGTGTGTGTGTGCGTGCGTGCGTGTTTCTGTGCGTGCGTGTGTGTGTGCGTGCGTGCGTGTGTAGAGGAGCTCACCTCTGGGATGGGTGAGTTGAGGCCAGGGATTTTCAGGTTGGGGTAGGAGGGAGGGGGTCCATATCGCTGCATGGCGATTAGCCAGGGTGGGGGCACTTTGTTAGAGTTCTGCGGAGGAAGAGCAACATCATCATCATCATCATCGAGGCGTGAGACAGCAGCGAAGTGGACCCTGACGGCCGCTCATTACGGAGCTTTCTCAAGCGGTCACATGACCCGGCGCTGCTCACCGGGCCCACAGGCATCCCCAGAGCGATGCGCAGCTCGTCCGACAGATCTCCCGGCTTCTTCTCCTTCAGACGGGTCTCAAACTCCTTACCCTGAGAGGGGGGGGGGGGGGGGAGGGGGGGGAGGGGGGGGGGGGGGAGGGGGGGAGGGGGGAGGGAAGGAGGGAGGGGGGGGAGGGGGGGAGGAGGGAGGGGGGGGGAGGGAGGGAGGAGGGGGAGAGGGGGGGAGAGAGAGGGAGAGGGGGGGAGAGAGAGAGAGGGAGAGAAGGGGAGGGAGGAACAGAGAGAGATAAAGAGACAGCCACCTTTATTGGGACAGCTCTCCCCACCATGGATAAACAAAACAGCTGCAAGAAACCAAACAAAAGTAAATAACTATATTTTTAAAATAACTATAAATAAACAAAAATGAATGTTCTTCCAAACAAATTGGTAAAAACCAAAGATAAAAAAACTAAATTGCTTGTATCAAAGCTGAGGTTGTTGAAATTTCCTAGGCAACGTTGCACTATAGACACCAAGTTTTTATTCCAAAAATTCTCAGTGGCCAAAATAGCAGGCCAACTGAGAAACACAATTTACACACATACAGATATATATTATGTCTTTGGGTTCTGTAAATGTGCTACATAAATAAAAAGCATTATTATTACCTCATAATAGAGGTCTCCATGGATGGTGAGTTTCGGCTTAATCTGCCACTTGAAGAAGGCATCATGCAGCTTCTGGTAGTCAATGTCTATCTTGCCCATCTTGGGTCGAACCTTCTCCCTCATCTTCGTCTTCATCGTCTTGGCATCCTCCTGCCGATTCAAACAAAAGCATCAATAGAGTTCCGCCTGAGGGCCTTCTGTGCCTCCACACTGCGCGTGGTAAACCAGAGGGGCATGGGTTCTAACCATGCGTGAGACGCTACCATTGCCCTGTGGAAAGGTAACTTCTAGATAAAAGTCGCTGTGCATTTGGGCCAGAGAAAAAGGAAACATTCTAGCAAAACACAGATTGGAAAAATAAGTAAGTTATAGTAATATTGAGCATGTAGGAGTCCATGAGTTTGTAACATGAGTTAGGTACAATTCCACTAAATGTACAAAGCGTACATTCTCCCTTATGAATGTGTGATACATACACGTCTTATTTAACCTATTTTAGTTTTTATATAAATAGTTCAGTTGGTTTTAAACTCCTATAAAACGGTCTAGTCTGGCGCAGAGATGACCATTTAAACTTATTTCACACATTTCGATTTCTCAAAATACCTCCAGATGAGGTGTGTCTGAAGAGAAAAGTGAAGAGAGAAAGACAGTAAAAACTATCCTCGAGTTCCACACCCACCCAATCTGGTCAATCTGGGCCGCGGTTACTCTGTCCGACCGACCCTGAACACGCAAGCCCAATGCCCCCCTCTGTTCCCCTGTCCCCCGTCCCACCTTCTCCTGCAGGGCCTCCCTCATCTCCTGGATGCCGGTCCTCTTGATGAACTCGGGCAGCTCGAAGGGCGGCTTCTCGATGCCCCTCTTGCCCTGCAGGTACTTCCTCTTGAAGCACCAGTGGCGCGGAACGGGCACCGTGTTGCGCGTGGCCTTCAGGTGCACCAGCAGCTTGGGCTCCTGCGCCGTCACGTCGTGCATCTCCACCACGTCCGGGCGGACCACCAGCTGCGGGAGGGGGAGGGGCATGTCAGAGAGGGTGTGCCTCAGACAAGGAAGTCAAACGCTCGCATTTTGGCACCAACACAGCTGTGCTTAATGCCATTAAGCAAGCAGGGCAGCAGCCAGAACACTGTATATAATTGATTCCACAATGTGGTCACTGTGCCCTTTAAAGTGACATAGCTTAATAAATCCATGGAATGATTATCCATTTGTAAATACAATTCATGCAAAAAAGTTGACTCTGCACTTTGGACCGTGTCAAGCAAATAAGTGTAATAAAATGCAAGCAATGAAACAGTGTAAGAAACAGTGAAACCAGAAATGCATCACTGAAATGTCTGTAATAAACACACTTTAGATAATGATAGACATCATTCAGTTAAACTGGCACATGCATGGCATTCCCCTGGCTCACCTGTTTCAGCTCAGCCACGGTCAGCCTGTTCATCCGTCTCAGTTTTTTCTTCGACATCTTGGGTGCGTCCGTCTTTGTCTCCTAGAACAGGGAGGAAGGGTCAGAGGTCAGCCGCTAACAAGAAGCAAATTATCTCAAACCGGACCTTAGGGGTCATGGGTAGCAATGCAAAATAAGAGCCGAAGCAATGGCGTTCCGCATCGACGCTAAAAGAGGAGCTTCCTGCCTGTCACAAACCTCGTCGCTGTCGTCGCTGTCTTTCTTCTCCTCCTCGAAGCCCTTCTTCTTCACGGCAGTGGCCTCCTGCTTTTCGGCCTTCTCCGGTTCTTTCTCTTTCTCTTTCTTCACATCGTCCGTGAGCTGATAACGACAACAGCCCCGTCATACTGAGGGGACCAGCAGCAGCACTCGCCTCACTCAAGCATCGCGACAGAACTCACCGACCTGGCAGGTAAACTCCGCAGTGTGTACAGGGGTTATACAGAGATATGTAACATTCTAATCTGTACAGGTTATGAGCTCTAAACAGACAGTAATGCTAAATATAATATCCTGTACCGGTTGGTTGCCCAGTGGTATCTGTGGATCCCAACTGGTTAGACCCTCTCAGACTGTAGGCAAGGCTACCGCCAGTTATGCGTTGCCCTGCAGCGCTACAGGCTACCAGTCAGCACTGGCATGGCCGCGATTCGATCCTCCACCATGGAGCCTATCCATGCACTACAGCAGAGCCTCAGCAGGACGGGCCACCAGGCAGCCCCATTTGACCAATGACCTACCTACAGCCTCATTTTGTAGACAAGACGCATACAGACCCTCCCTGTACAGCGACGATACTGGTGTCTACAGAACAGAGAGGGTAAACCGAGGGAGCGTGTATGTGTGTACGCATCTGTTTACAGGGGAGACGCACCTTAAACGACTCAAAGATCCGCTTGAAGAAGATGAAGTTGGGGTCGTAGATGTCCGGCTCCTCTGTCACGTACTCGATTTCCACTTCCGGATCCTTTTCTTTTTCCTTCTCCTTCTCTTCGCTGGCCTCCTTGTCCTGCGCTCTCTTCTCCAGCGCTCTCTTCTTCTTGTTTTTCTTCTTGCGGTTCCTGCGCTTCCGATTTTTCTGAGGGAGAAGGGGGGGGGGGGGGTTTAAAAAGGAGTAAAGAGGGATGACTATACCAAAGCATTTTCATTCAAATTCCTCTCAGGGGAGACACACTGTTCAGAAGGTGGAGATTACAGCTACAATCAAGGCTAATCACCTTCTCCATTCTTAAGTGTCTCCGCAATTAAGTATGACTCACTGTTACACGCAGGGTGCATATATAGATATTTTGGGCCTGTGAGAAACTTTTTAACCCTCATACGTTCTGAAAATGGATAAAAAAGCATATCTGAGACAAACGGTGGCCCTCCAGACCATCGTTAAAACGTGGGTGGTGCCTCTGGAGATTTTTGGAGTCAAAATGTCCATTAGGATTAGCATTCTATGGATTGGGATTCACCCAGAACAGTGGTGGGCAGGGATAGCAGTATCCGTTTCTGGATTTCATTCCAGCTTCTGCTGGAAAATGAAATTGATATTTTACCTACATTACCTATGACAGCTGAAGACTGTTCCTGCAACCAAAAATGAAACCTCTTATTGTGGTCTTAGTTAAGCCTAATTAGCCAATTTTGCAAGTGTAACTGGTGACAATGAAAACCTGTATGCACATAAGCCATTACATTACATTACAGGCATTTAGCAGACGCTCTTATCCAGAGCAACTTGCACAACTCATTACATAGCATTTGCATTGCACCCATTTATACAGCTGGATATATACTGAAGCAATGCAGGTTAGGTACCTTGCTCAAGGGTACAACGGCAGTGTCCTACCCGGGAATCGAACCTGTGATCTTTAGGTTACAAGACCAGTTCCTTAGCCATTATGCTACACTGCCGCCCCATAAGCCCTGCAGGAATGGAACTGGTCAACACTGATGTAGAATCAGACCGGTCTATCGCAAAGCCATTACCCACAATCCATATTTTAAAACCCGAGCAGAAAGGCAGCAGACATTTTGATGGCTTTGGTAACAATTTGGCGGAACCCTCCGTGGGTCAGGGAGCGTAACTCACGTCTTTCTTGGAGAGCCCGGCATCTTCTTCGTCGGTCTCAGACAGGGTGGCAGCTGCAGAGTTCCTCAGCTCCATCTCAATACTATCGTCATCCTCTGAGTAACCAAAAAAAAAAAAAACACACAACGTTAATCAGCGGTGTTTCTACGCCTCGTACTACAAATCGAAGTTAGCCCTTTGAAAAGGGGTCACCCTGACGGCTGTATCCCAGAAGTGCTGCCGTTGGGCTAGCACCAAGGTTCTGAATTTGATGTGAGCCGAGATGAGTAGCCAGTGGAGGAAGACAAGAGAGGAAGTGACATGGATGAGAGATGGACGTTTTATTCCCTGCAGTTCTGCTTCCTTACCTACGGGGGCAGTGCTGAGCTGCTCCTGGCGGATCTCCTTCAGTTGCAGGATCTTCTCCAGGGCCTGGGGAATCTTTGGGCCCATCCCAACTTCCTCCCCCTGCCAAACCTGTGGTACAGACGCCAACCATCAACAAAGCACTCACATCATCTCCCGACTTCTTAACTTCCAAGCCAGCTAACCCGCTATTGACGGAAAAAAAATGGTGTAAAATTCTTTCTTTTTTTTAATGCAGTTATATGGTCTAATGACTACATAGTTCATAACCACACTATTTTCTTTTGAATTAGTACCACGACCCAGTCTGTGCACCCTGAGATAGCATGTTTTTAACTCAACTGAAAATGTATGAAATGTGCTATATAAATATGATTGTATAAAATGAGCAGCTATTTTCATGCCTCTGTAGCCCCTTACCTCACGTGCATCCTCCCCTGGGGGTGGGGGCATCCTCTGTCTGTGGCTGGGTGGAGTCACCATGGAGATTCCCGGGGGAGGGGGAGCGCCAGAACCTACACCTTTGTTACAGAACACTTACAAATTAGCCCCAACACACTCACGGCATTTTCATATCCCACAACTGGATTGAACATCACAACCAACGGAACACTTTAACATATTCTAATACAGCTAAACTGTAAAGGCTCAAACTTCTATCCTCAAGCATTTGCCATTGTTGGATATATTTTCCCACTGAGAGCACTCAATAATATATAGAGGGCCCTCAGAACTATAGGGAGAAAAGAAAATTAAGCAATAAGCAGTCAAATATAAGGAGGTTGCAGGTTCAATTCTTATGTGGGGAACAGGTAAAGTTACTTAAGCTGGTAAAGTAAAAATGTCCATTAGGATTAGCATGTATGCTTGGCAAATTAATGATGCAGTGTTATGTTTGCAGCAAAGTCATTGGCCCAAAAAGGTGTCTGGCCAGATGCTATAATTTTGAATCAATTCACTCAAGGCAATATTTTTAACTATAATATACACGCATGCAGCTTGCCATTTCCAGAAGTAAATATATTTGAGTACCACGGGCAGCGTGGTACAACAGCAGTGTCCTAGTCGTGATTCAAACCTGCAACACAGTGGTTACAAACCCAGCCTTTGCACAGCTACAGCATCCCTGCAGCTCTCGAGCGGAGGCGGGGCTTAAGACTGACCTCTCATGGGGCCGAGCGGAGTCATGGGCAGGCCAGGTGGGCGGGGCATGGGCTCTGGGGCGCGAGGGGGCGGCCCGCCCTGCTGCATCTTCACCAGCTCCTGCTGTCGCTCGTGTTCCAGCAGCACGGCGGCCTGGCAGAACAGAGAGAGCGCAAAGCGCACAGCGGTTAGCGCGCTCAGCCACCCCGACGCTTCAGAACCAGGGCATTCAGAGGACAAACGGTCACCCCTGACAACTGCTTATTAAAACAAATAATAATAAATGACTGCGCTACACAAATTTAATTCATGGTGGGGGCCTGGGCCACTGGGTTCCCTAGGGTTCTGTGCGCTCTCTCTCTCTCTCTCTCTCGCTCTCTCGCTCTCTCGCTCTCTCTCTCTCTCTCTCTCTCTCTCTCACCCTCTTCTGCTGCTCCAGAAGCTGCTGTTCCTTCATATGCTCCTCCATTGACCTTGGGTCGTCCTGCGTAAGGGACAGAACCTCCGTTAGCCTCACGCGCAGCACAAACTGCATTCGCAGGTAGCAGGAGCTAGCACCGCCAGCAGGAAATGCTACATCAGCATGTATGTTTTCTTTTTTTTGTCACATGCCATTAAGGCAAAACGTGCCACTGGTTTTCTCTCAGTAATTTCTCTCTTTGCACTGCATGTTTAGTTGTTTTTTAGACCAACCGATAAATGTAAGGAAACGTCGCTAGCATGCGTGTTGTCCATATGTGCTTGTGCGTGTGCATGTACGTGCAGCTACCTGCTTGGCCCTCTCCTCCTGCTGCAGCACCATGGCCGCTCTGTGCTGGACCATCTTCAGCTGGTCCTCCTGCGTCAGGCCGGGGGGCATGTTGGGGCCGTCCATGGGCATGTGCAGACCGGGTGGGGGCGCCCCGCCCATCATGCTCATGGCCTGCAGCATGCCCATGCCCGGGGGGAGGGGCATGGGGGGGATGGGGGGCATGGGCGGCAGGCTGGGCATCTGGGGAGAAAGAACAAGTGTGAGTTCTTTTCCATGGAAGCAAAATAAACACATGCATTTTACAACACTGCTGCTGCACTAGATAGTAAAACCACACTGCTGTACCTGGGAGCACAGCAGGCAGGCTTTTATAGAACATACACAGCTGTAAAAGTGAACTATAAGCCCTGTCTACAGATACTCCTGGACACAGACAGCGCGCTAATGAAAGAAACAGAGCACAGAGAGTGGGGGCCTTGCCTGAGATGGTAAGGGTGCCGCTTTGTCATCCATGCTTTGCAGGTTCGGCTTACTGGGCATCATTCCAGTCTGCAATGCCAGACACACAAGTCAAACACACATCAGGGGCACATGACTACCATCATACGATACAAAAACAAAAGCGAGCACATTCATTGGACTCTGCACTAGTACAAAGTCCCATGAACTTCCATACATTTGGTAACCTGAGTTACCTAATGTTAGGTAATCTAACTAACAAATGCTACAGTACCCGCTTGCTTGCCTGGTCAACTAATGAATGCTAGTTCGCTACTATTTTGTGTGAACACCACCAGTCTTTTGCCACCATCTCCTGAACAAGAAATGTAACATTACACTCTCCTTCTGCATGGTAAGTGTCATGCTATATGTGGAATAAATCATTCCAGTCTGTGCAGATCTTGTGATGTTTTCAAACTTTTAGGGTGGAAATGGTGCTTGGCTTTCAGGTGGTGTTGCATTAACACCCTAGGTGTGCATACATACGTTTATATATGCACTGCAGGCATGCGTGCTCGTGTGTGTACATGTACAATTTGTCTGGGAAACCCACCTGCATTATATATCCCTTCAGTCTGTCTATCAGCTCCTCTCTGGGTCCTACAATGAAGTGGGAAAGAAGATTCATTCAACTTTCAGGAAGCATACACTGTCAGATGCAGCGTGGAACTTTAGGAAAGCAATTTTCATCCAAATCGCAGAACGGCCCAACGAATTGCTATATCAAAGGTAAAAGCCCGAATTTAGTCAGCGCTAGAAAACAATATCGAGTGCCTCATTTTTAATTTCGTCAATTAGGTTTACAAATTTTATTTATTTATTTTTCCAAATCGCATTAAATTAAGTTATATTTACGATGTAATCCTTCCTCCCTGATTTGACACATTGTTAGCACATTAGCATTACCTAACCGCCTAGCCAGTTCGCCAACATGGCAAAGAAGAAATCGTTATAGTCTAGTTCCGGCAGATTTAATACAGACCATTATTTTCGGGGATTAAAACAAGCAACACAAGCGATTTCTAAGATAAATGGCTTCCATTGTTGGTTTAGTCCGAGCTAGCTAATGTCTTGCCGCAACAAATTGTACCATGGCTAAGGTTCGCTATCTACCTAGAATCTGCTACATAAACAATCAACCAGCTAGCTAGTTAGCATAACGTGTTTCGCCTTAAAATGCAAGCCGCTGCAGCCATGAGGATTGTACCACACAACCAACCAGTTCGGATAACTAGCTGCATGGCTATCTACGTAGATACAAAGGTTCACTTTTAAAGCTAACTCACGTACCAACAACAGCCACAATGAACTCTGATTCGAGGCTCTTGTACAGCTAGCCCATTAAGTAGGCCCAATTCTCTGCGCAAGTATTATAATTCATTCGGAGGGAGCTCAAAAGTAAACTAGCGTTAGCAACCCGGAGTTTTTGCATACCGATGTTGGGCGCTCCGATCTCAGAGAGCTTGGCCTGGAGCTCTGAGTTGCTCCAAGTGTTCAGAGCAGCCAACGAGCCACCCAAATCAGGCGGGTTCGGTTCGATTCCTGGAGGTCCGTCGGTCGCCATATCGTCAGTTTTCAGGACGTGCAAAGACAACGCGCACAAGTGAAGAACCAAAAGCCGAACACCGGAAACGCGCACAGCCTCATGGGAATGACGTTTAGCTTCAAATGGATTGCTGGAGCTTGTAGTTTAAGGTACAGTTAGAATTTACTTGTCAGCTGATAAGGTTTACCCTTTTAAATAAAAAAAAATTCAGCGTATCGCGAACGAATAATATAAATATCGCTGGATACCCTTTAGAACAATTGGGAAAAACAGACTAGCCAAAAAAGTTAACATTAGCGAGTAGAAATGTCTACTTACATTACATTTAGTAGACGCTCTTATCCAGAGCGACTTACACAACTTTTACATAGCATTTACATTGTATCCATTTATATAACTGGACATATACTGAAGCAATTCAGATTAAGTACCTTGTTCAAGGGTACAACGGTGTCCTAACCAGGAATCGAACCTATGACCTTCCGGTTACAAGCCCAGTTCCGTAACCACTGTGCCACTGTGCCAGAACACTGCCACCTACTTAGTCCGAATGAAAGATTTGCTGTGCATGCTACCGTACTCGGCCAGCTATATTGAGAGAACCTTTTTCCAGATGTACATTTCATTTATTGATTGGCAATAAGTTGCCAAATTCAACTCTGTGTTGACGTTGCATAGGTTAGTCAAATCAAATGAAACCATGGCCAAACCATGGAGAATAGAATAGAAAAGCAGTTCTATTCTGTTCTCAATTGTCATTATCATTAATGGAGTGCATGCTGTAAAAATATTTAGCAGTATTTAGCTGGATGAGTGTGAATGTCAGATGCAGCTGAGATTTCAGTAAACTAAGCTGAAGATGGATGTGAGAGCTAGGGAAATGTGTCTAGCAAGGTCACTAGGAACTGTTTCAGAGGTATTCAGATATTCAGGCTGCCTCTTTAGCCCCTTTTCCACTGTAGGGCCGAACAGTTCTGAGCACGGAGAGGAACGGTTCCAATGGTGTTTCCACCTGGAAACGGTTTGGCGCGGAACGCTTACAAATCGTGCCCAGCACAATATTCTCGGCACGGTTAAGGTGCTTTTCCACTGTAGGGCCGAACGGTTACCAGGGCCGCTCCGTCCCATTCCGCGCTGCTCAGGACTCGTGGGAACGGTTACCGTTTTTTTGTCAGTTTACAACATGAGTAATGTACGGTTCATGTGTTATTTAGTCTGGCCAAGATTACAGCTTTTTGCGAACACTTTTTTAAAAAATTTGTTTGTTTGTTTTTTTTTTTTTTTCAAAACAAAGACCAAAATCACATTTCATGAGCAGAATTTTAAAAATTTGGTTCTGATTGAAATGCAGCTTTTGAACTTTGAGTGAACTGTGTGTTACAGTCAAATAAGACCAAAATGTGTTCACCAATCTCATAAAACACAATAGAACATTTTTCAGTAGTTTTATCCTTGGGAAGAGAGGGTGCAGAAAGTAGGCTATTGAATTCAGGGGTACAAATACAGTAAGTCACATCTTTTTTGGAAAAAATATTACCTGTTAAAATGTTTTGCTTGTTAAAATCCTTCATTAGGATGTGATTTTTTTTCCAGGACACTGCATGTAAGCAGCTATTTAGAAAATTGCGCCACGGTAATTGGTTAGGGTACAAGAAAAACAGTTTACAGTTTCCTCCGCGGATGCAGTTGTGCACCCCTGCAGTTTTGCTTTAGTTTATTGACGTTGTAATTACGGCTTTCCACCAGTGGATGAAACCGTTTTATAAGTCTCGGAATACTGCAGGCAGGCTGGATGGGTGAATCAGTCCTGTAGATCACGGCGTCCGCTGATTTTCAGTGTGTTTCAGCATTGGTGATGCGGCTGTTGTTTGGCTAAAAAATTCGCACAGCTCGTACTCAATGCCTTAACTGGCAGCTGGACGAAAGGAAATATCTACTGGCACTGCGACATCATCCGGGACTTGAATTTGATACCTCTGGGCTAAAGCATATTTGAACTATTTAAAAAAAATAGCAATGTGAAGGTGCTCCCGGTTAAAAGGATCTGTGTTTTTGCACGAATCAAATCTTAAAAACGTATAGGAGAGACCCTTTCGACATCACATTACATCTCGTTTGCGTACGAATAACAAATGCACAATTAGGTTAAAATCATTATTCGTATTAACATTGTTTATTAATCATGTCAGTATAAGTAAGATGGCGAAGGCGTCTACAGCTGATTGCACACACAACGATTTAGAAAGCACATGGGGAACTGTCAAACTGTCCTGTCACGAAATAGAGCTTTTGCGCAGGCTTGAAATGAGTGAGTGCGTTATTACACTGCTGGTGGGAAGGGCTCCGGATGTTTCTTTAAAATAAATTTCTGTACGGTTCATTTGCCAAAATCAAAGCGAGGCAGCGGGCTATCACAACGTGCAGTTAAGCTCAATAGCGACACTGGAAAAGCTCCTCAAAAGGTAATTTATAAAATTAGACGTTTGAATGTGGGTAAAGGTTTGTAGGATAGCCTGTGCTTTTTAAATGTCAACTATAGGCTGTGCACAAGCTATCAGCTTCTCAAATATCAAGCGCAGTATTTGCACCATGTAGATATAGTCCTTGCTCAGTGTAAGTATTTTTAATTTCGCCAGTTTCTTCCATGTATAGGCTACGATTTAAATTTATTTAACGATAGCTGAAAAAATTATAGAAGGTTATTTCATATTTATTTACTTTTCTACGCTATCATAATTACGTAAGTGTTAACGACATCCTGAAGGCTACCGAGCTATTCAAACTGAGTTTGCAGTGTTCCCGTGCTTATGTGGGTATTTAACTTTATTTATTTTGTATTTTTGTATTCAGTCCATATTTTTATGACTGAATACCCATTTTGGCGCTGTCCATGGTTTAATGAAGTAGTTATACATATCTTAAGTATCGTACCGAATGGCTCGTACTACACCAGTCAGTTAATTCAGGATCAATGTCTAGTCTGCGACATTCTGAGCAAGGGACAGGGCTGGAGTGATCCCGTGTTCTCAGGGCAGGGAAACAAGGCTGGAGTGTGAACAATAGTTGCATTATTTGTTTTAACATTGTAGAACTCTTATTCAAGAATAGTTCATTATAAAATATGTTATGTTAACAGTGTTCCACTATCCACCTGATTTGGTGTAATGTCCCTTTCTTTCTTTATTTATTTATTTATTTTTTTTGGTGTGTTTGTGTACATATCTTATTTTCTTTATATTTTCATGAAAAATGACATAATATCATCCTACTTTCTTTAAATAATTGCAGATGAAAAATTCCAGGCAGCTTATTCAGTAGAAGTGCTTGCCACCAGCACAGGCAATGTGGTATACTCACAGATTGGAGTCGGCCATCTATAGTAGAAGATCTTACCAGCAGCCCACTGAGGCGGGAGATAATTGGCCTCGTGCCACCAAGAGAAGGGTGGGTTTGCGTTAGCCAGGGTTCCTCGGGTAACATGAGTTCCTCCCAACCACATACCAGGGTCCCACAGGCCCCCACTTGTCATCACTGAGAGGTACCCCTCTCCTCTGATTGGTGCTAGCTCTACTGTAGTACTATCCGTACTGTCGGGCAGAAAATAAACTCTCACTCACGGGTGATCGCATCATAGGACTACCTCAGCTGCAGTGCTCCGTTGTACGGGTGACTGAAGATGCGGAGCTGGTGGCTTCAGATTGGGGATAAAAATCAGGAAGAAAAAAATAGTGCAGAAAATTATTTTTGTTTGAATTGAGAAAATAAGCAATTAATTTGAAACTGTGAATTAAAAGATTGTTCTGGGATTGACTGACCCTTGTGAAGGGCTGGGGGTGTGGGTATTGGGGGGGCACGACATGAAGATAATGCCATCACCAAAGAACAGTATTCAGTTGCACAGTAAACAATAGCACAATCCATTGGGATAGGTTTTTCTCCTCTACCTTTGTATTCCTGTTGCAATAGCTGATTTAAATCGATATTTTAAAATCCATAAATCTCCCATTCATTCTGACCACAAATACTGCATATATGGTGCTCTGCACAAAGAAGCTTGTCAGGATGTCAGGCAGAAACAAAAAAGGGTATCACCAGATTAGCTCAGTCTCTTTTAAATGATGACTTGGGAAAGAAGCAGCACCCCAGACTCAGTGACTAAGATAGCTTCTTTTCAAAGGCTTCTTTTCTCATTTTTACGAATATGCATTTAAATAAGGAAGACTATCTAGCCTATAAATTTAAGTGTGATTTCAAGCAAGATTTTTAAATTATTTTTTTATCGTAATTACTAGCTATAGGTTTTGACTCATGTTTCCTTTCTTGGTTGATGTTTTATGAATTGTTTTTACATTCAGCATATAATTGAAGTACATTTGACTGTATATGTCTATTGGAGATTCTCTAATGGCACCTCCTTCCCGCCTTAGAACCTGCCTACAGCTGGTGTCAATCCCTCAAGTGCAGCCCTGTCTGGTCTGTTGGTCTAAGACCTGTCTGTGGCTCAAGTGACTTCTGCACTGTGATTGGTGCCTGAACTTGATGTGGTGTCGGTTTCCCCCGGCGATGTGCTGAGCTTTGTCTGGTGCTGCTTGGCCTGCCTGAGGTGACATCACTGGCCACCATCGTCACAGCGGGCATCACAAGTCTATACAAAACACTTGTGAACTTATTGGATGTTTAACCCTGCGGATTGATTGGCTGTCTCTGCGTGCTGCGGCTGCCTTCCTTGGCCCAGACCTGTCTGCTATTGGTTGCTGGGTTGGGTAGTGGGAGATGGAGCCTGTGCTCGCCTGTGGGGTTGCGGCCAAGTTGAGGAGCCAGTGGGACCGTGCAGAGGGCCTGGGTCAGAACGACCGGGCCCTGAAGTTCCTGGGCCAGGACTTTGGGTCCCTGCAAGCCGAATGCCTCCGCAACCGCTGCCTCTTCCAGGACGAGGCCTTCCCGCCACAGGCCTCCTCGCTGGGCTTCAAGGAACTTGGGCCACGCTCCTCGAAAATACAGGGGGTCGACTGGATGCGCCCCACGGTGAGAAACGCGGCAGTCACAGTCCTTACCCCAGTTTCTCAGCCCTCCCCTTACACACACCATCCATGGAATGAGGACACCCTTGGATGTCAAACACAAGCTTCCAGTGCACCATTACTGCACGCTGCTTTTCGCTCAAACTAACTGCCTTAGCCCACATAAAAGGCATAGTATAATTAAGTAGCCAAATAAGAACCACTTTTTAATATCGGGATCCAAATGAGAAACATAATACCTTTTCAGAGACCCCTCAAATACACATACTAGTGTAGCCAAGTGGAAAACAGAGTCATTCTGGGACCCACTTTATACACTCCCCCAACCCATTTTGGGTCCCAACCCATAGTTTACGGAACACTGCCTTACTCTAATCTAATAGCTCCCATTGTTTCCTTTCAGCTCGTACACTTACCCCTCACAAATTGCATCACAGAGATTCAATAAGAAAAAAACACAGAGAACGACAGAGATTACTTTCACTGACCAGGCACAGCACTATCTCACAGGCGCAAAATGTTATATCAGTATGTTACATACTGATGTAATACCACTCATTGTAAATTTGCTTGTCATTTTACAGACTAAATTTGAATACAATATATAGTTCAGGTATTATGGATAAAAACAGAACCATTGAGTCATAGATGAGATTGGTTTAATGACCAGCAAATGGACCTCATCAATGCTTCCTGGAACTTATTATCTCAAGTCATAGAATTGTACCATTTTGAATTATTTGCATTAAAAGAACAGATAAAGTAAATATTGGTCTCCATTATAAGAAATAGCCTACTCAAATTATAGCAGAAAAGATTAAAGGTGGCAGGTTCAATGTCATTTTTGTCATCAAGCAATTTGGTTATTGAATGATTTTGGGTGTATTGGTTGTGTACTTCTATCTGTTAACTCGAGTGGGATGTACTTCTCAATGGAAATGTGTTCTCCCAGATTTAGGCAAACCATGATGTGCTTCCATAACTTGGATGACAAATTCAAATGTGCTCACAAGTGTGCACTTACTTATTTTTCACTCCTACTCAACATTCCTAGTAATTGTCTTTAACCTTTGACATTAATATGTTTGAGTAAGTACTTTAAACCTGGTACTTAAACCTAAAGACAGAACTACAGTTAGACTAAATCTTCAATTTTCTTCACTTGCTGTGTAGACGTCTTATGTTTATGGTAGGTCAGTGGAAACACCTCAGGTGCAGCTGACCTGCAGCTAAGGTGGGTCAGTAGAATTCTCTGAGGTATAGCTAAGCTACAGCTAACGTGGGTCGACACAAACTGACTAGTGACACCTGCCTACTGTGGAAGGCCATTAATGGTCTTCCATACCTGCCTGACATCTGTCTTGTGTGTTTTTGTCCACAGGAGTTATGCTCAAATCCCCAGTTTATTGTGGATGGTGCAACTCGCACAGATGTCTGTCAAGGAGCTCTTGGTACGCTGTTTGTATCACATGACTGATTGTCCAGCTTTAATTTCACTGCTGTAGAAAGTACAGTACTGTGCATGCTCCACATAGCTTTTAACTTTGAACTCTGATCATGTTGTTATTTATCTATATCCACCAACTGAATCTTTGCTCAGATAACATTATGTCGTACTCACTGGAAGTCGCCAAACACTAATTGCCAGGGTGTATATGCCATTTTTTCACAACTGAAAAACCACTTAACACTCCCCAATCCCCAGGTTTGAATTTAACTGTATTTGCCATTGCTTAAAACACATCAGTGTATAAGATACTATCTCATCCTCATAAAAGTTACTGTACTTTTAATATTTTTTAGAATCACATTTAAAACAAACACCAATAACTGTGGCTTGGGCAAAGGTAAATCTGGCTGACTGTATGGCAGGACTGCCAATCAGCACTGCCTGTTGTCTGTCTGTCTCTGGTGGAGACTAATGACTGTGATGTGTCATGCTGTAGGTGGAGGCTGGCTCTGATGTGTTGTACGTAGATATTGTCTCTGTGATGTGTTGTGTGGCAGTTGGAGGTTAGCTTTGTGATGTGTTGTGTGGCAGGTGGAGGTTAGCTCTGTGATGTGTTGTGTGGCAGGTGGAGGTTAGCTCTGTGATGTGTTTAGTTGCAGGTGGAGGTTGGCTCTGAGATGTGTTTAGTTGCAGGTGGAGGTCGGCTCTGTGATGTGTTTAGTTGCAGGTGGGCGTTGACTCTGTGATGTGTTGTGATGTGTGGCAGGTGACTGCTGGCTTCTGGCAGCCATTGCAAGTCTGACCCTGAACGAAGACCTGCTGCATCGTGTGGTGCCACATGGACAGAGCTTCGACCGAGACTATGCTGGAATCTTCCACTTCCAGGTGCAGTCCCTTTACCCTCAGCACTTCCTGTGCTGCTCATTTACCCTCCACTTGTCCTGTCGCTCTCTTCACTCTCTACGTCCTGTCCTAGTCTCTACCCTCCACATTTTCTGCCCAATCTCCACACAGCGTTAATTCTTACTTGACTCATGCACAGATAAATCCATTTTTTTCTGATGCATAATTACCAAATGTCCAACTCCTTACTACTGAACTGTATTGCTCCTTACCCTTTCTACTTCCTGTCTCACTCTCACTACTTCCTGTCTACAGTAGCTCTCCTGTCCCAAGCTCAGTTTAGCACTCAGATTGCCACAGTTTGTCACATGATGGTAACAAATATAATGAACAGGTGCCAGTTAGAGGCTTGGTGTTTATTTTTTATTTGGATTCAAAAAATAAAAAGTACTCTTACAAAATAAATATTATTGAGACTGCTTGCCTTTTATCTTGTTTGTACGATCTTGTGGTTTTGGCATTTTTGGCAGAGAAATTATGTTGGGTTGGTGTGGGCTATAGGGACAGCTCAGTAACACTGGCATTGCATGCCACTGGTGGTCCTGACACCAAGCCAGGGAGATACCATTTCCACTATGCCCATATAACACAGCTGCTGTGTGTGATTTTCTTACCCACCCCTCCAAGTACTCTCTGCTATATTTACAGGTGGTATTTATAGAAATACACACGGTCTACATCAGGACAGGGCTGGGCACTACAGCACCATACTGTCAAATTCCCACACTCTTTTCAGTTGGCTTAGCCAGCCCAGCCAAGCACTTTAAACCCCCTTCCAGGTTAACATATTAAAAGATGAATGTGAATGATCATCGCGATTGGGGGGTGGACAGGGGGTAACTGAGAAATGCATGTGCATTCCTGCTTCAAACAGAAAACAAACAGACAGGAAAACAGACCAATGGAAACTAAGAATGAGGAGCTGAAGGGAACAGAGGGGGCTGGCGTGTGTCCCAGCCAGCCGTGCGATTCTGCAGCGCGTGCAAAATTGAAACCGCTCATCCACGAATGCGAGCTCACTGGAAACACCCTGCCCCTGCCCCTGCCCCCTCTACTGACACAAAACCTGTAAAACACACTCCTCATTCTCTCTTGCTAATCTTATTTGATTTTATAACTAAGTACACGTATATCTGTAAAGAAACTGAGAATAATAGAGAAATGTGCCTGTCCACCTCTTAGGAGATATGGCTTATTGGTTTTTTGGACTGTTGCAATCAAAAGAACGTGTCATTCAATCACTTTTTGGTCTTGATTAGACCTTTTAAGAGTGTTGCATTAACATCAATTTGAACCTGTGAAACCTTCCAAAAAGTGTATGCATTACAATTCACAATGGACATGTTCGAATGTCAAACTGAAGAGATGCTGCATAACATCTGTCATTTTGATTTCTGCAGAATGCCTCCAATTGTACCTGGTACCAGGAGGCCTGCCCCCTGGAGGCCATTGTCAGTAACTGCCCTTGCTTGTGGCTGATGCTGTGTTGCAGATCTGGCAGTTTGGCGAGTGGGTGGACGTGGTGATTGATGACCGACTGCCCGTGAAGGACGGGAAGCTACTGTTTGTCCACTCTGCTGAGGGGGCGGAGTTTTGGAGTGCCCTTCTGGAGAAGGCCTATGCCAAGTATGGAGAGAGATAGAGAGAGAGAGAGATATATCAAGGGGTTGTTTAAGGGGGGAAAATGTATGTGTGCAAGAAACACTGTGTGCTTAAGTTTAGTGCTTACACGGTATATACAGTGTGTGTCAGTGTCCTTGGGACTGTAGTATTGACACTGTGCAGAGATATGGCAGTTTCTCACAGACCTCCATATTGACAGTATGCAGAAGCATGTCAGTGTGTTCCAGACTCTCAGTGCTAACTGTGTGATTTCAGGCTGAACGGCTGCTATGAGGCCTTGTCGGGCGGCAGCACATCGGAAGGCTTTGAAGATTTCACAGGGGGGGTGACGGAAATGTACGAGCTGAAGAACGCGCCCCCTGACCTCTACAGCATCATGGGCCGAGCTGTGGAGCGGGGATCTCTGCTGGGCTGCTCCATAGATGTCAGTACCGGCACCCTATAATAGTTCCTGTCTGCGTTCATATTTCCATGCTTTTTGATTGGCCCCTTATCTCGCCCTGTGTTTCAAGATCACCGGCATGTTCGACATGGAGGCGGTGACCTTTAAAAAGCTGGTGAAAGGCCACGCCTACTCCATCACTGGGGTTGATGAGGTGAGCCCACTGATTCGTAGCGTGATTTGTGATGGACAGTCAGAAGAAATGTGAATAAAATCAATGAACAAGTCAAAATATCCGATTTTTTGTATGGTGGACAGGTTTATTTATAAAGTTATATATTCTACTGGTAATATTTACTATTGCAATTTTAAAGATTCTTCAAAATATGAAACATATGTATGCTAAATGCTAGTTCACTACACCACATCATTTAACTATCATATGAATGTCTTTAATAACCTGTAATTTTTGGAGACCAATTTGAGGGATGTAACCCTTGAAAGGGTTTCAGGTTTTTTTTGTCAGGGCCAAAAGGCCTTGTGGGGTTTGGGGATTAGATAAAATAATTGTTTTTTTGTCTCTTTCCTGCAGGTGACGTTCAAGGGGAACCCCACGAAGCTGGTTAGGATCCGAAACCCATGGGGCGAGGTGGAGTGGACGGGGCCCTGGAGTGACAAGTGAGGGAGCAGATTTTGGGGGTGATTGTG
This sequence comes from Anguilla rostrata, assembly GCF_018555375.3. Classification (NCBI taxonomy): domain Eukaryota; kingdom Metazoa; phylum Chordata; class Actinopteri; order Anguilliformes; family Anguillidae; genus Anguilla; species Anguilla rostrata. Next base: position 30,363,114 of record NC_057941.1, on the reverse strand, counting down.
GGGAAACTGGTCATCACAATGCAGAGGGAACAGATTTGGGGGTGAATGTGGAGACACTGGTCATCACAATGCAGAAGGAGCAGATTTTGGAGGTGATTGTGGGGAACTGGTCATCATAATGCAGAGATTTGTTCCAGCGGAGGTCCTGACTAATTTGGCTTTGTTGAGGTGGAATACTGATCTATGTTTATTTCTACAAGCACAAATGTCTCCAGGGATCAATAGACCTGTTCTTAGTCTTAGATAAAGGTTTAGCCATGGTTATAGAAAAGGACTGCCAATTAATGCTTGTGATTTGACAATCAATCAATAATTCATGGACCAATGGTGTCTAAACTTGTGGCCCTGGAATGGGTCTAAACAATGTATAAAATGAGAGCATATGAAATGTGACCAACAAAATAAGGCAATTAACAAGATGAAATGTGGCACAGTTTGCATTTACAACAAGAGGTGGCAGAATTTACATGTAAATCGCTCCTCTTTAACAACCCTCAACCCTCTGTGCTTCATTCTCCACAACGCTGAACCTTATTAATGCATTATATGGGAAATGCTAATTATTTAATGGTGATTTGGAATAAGATATATGACGGGTAAATTGTTTGACGTAATGGCTGCGGTTGTAGGTTTGCTTGCATTCATTAATTCATCTGCTGCCCCTTAAAATCACCCATTTTCCACACCTGCCTCTCAGAAGGAAAGGGCCACACCTGGTCCGATATCAAAACTGATCCTCAGTCCCTGTGCACAGAGGTAGATAATGTGAAAGATGACATAACGTTACGTGGTACCGTAAATGACAAGTGCAAATCACTGCCTTTTTCCACTGTTATTCACTTGGGTTGCTCTTGTATGCCCTCACCCATGACTGGTCACAGATAATAGCAAACCAACATCATACCAAATGTGCTCTTTTGCAATGCAACATGGGAAAAATCTTCTTGCATTATCCAGCTCTGTCACTTCTTTTGTAGTGTGAATGCATGCCTTGCCAATAGCTTGTACCTTCAGAGCATGCTTCATGAGCCTATGAGTTTTTTAAGAGCGAAACCCGATTAACTGAAGGTTTTGATTCTCTTCAGCTCGAAGGAGTGGGGCTCCGTGGACCAGGCTGTGAGAGCTCGACTGTACAACCGCAGTGAAGACGGAGAGTTCTGGTGAGTGTTCACTAGCATGGGCTAAATACAGTAACACGGTGCGGTCATAATTTGTGCTCTAATTTCAAAATACATATCACAATGCAGAAGTGTGTACCTCACCTGTCTCACTCTCTCTCTCTCTCTCTCTCTCTCTCTCAGGATGTCTTTCAGCGACTTCCTGCGGGAGTTCAGCCGCTTGGAGATCTGTAATCTGACCGCAGACGCACTGCAGTCGGCCGAGTTGAAGAAGTGGAGCTCCGCGCTGTACCAGGGCGAGTGGAGGAGGGGCAGCACTGCCGGGGGCTGCAGGAACTACCCTGGTAGGGCAAGAAGAGAGGGGTAGTGGGGGTAGCAAGAGAAATGGGGTAGTGTGGGAAGCAGGAGGAGTGGGTACTGGGGCAGACGTGTGTGGTGGAGGGGTACAGCGAAGCTGAAAGATGGGGGGAGTGCTAGAGTGGGGCAGAGGAGAAGAGAGGAGGGATGAGTAATACAGTGAAGGAAGGAAGAACATATTGAAATGTAACGCTGTAAAAATTTAATTGCTATGGAATCACAACAACCTGAACTATACACAGATACTAGTATACGAGTTAGTTATTGTGTGTATTAGCTCCATGTACATTCACAGTATGTGTCTTCCCCACTCTCCCCTGTCCAATCAGCAACATTCTGGATCAACCCTCAGTTTAAGGTGGAGCTGCAGCACCCCGACACCGAGGGCCAATCAGACTGCAGCTTCGTGCTGGCGCTGATGCAAAAGGATCGTCGTCAGAAACGCAGGGAGGGGAAGGACATGGAAACAATAGGATTCGCTGTTTATGAGGCAAGAGCTTTGGCTACACTGTGAAATAATACAGTAATAATACAGTAAAGCCTTACTGTAGTTGGGCCATCACAAGGCAAGCACAACACCCTCACACATCTTTTAAATGCTTCTTTTTTACATTGTAAATCATGTTGTTGTTTATGAGTGTTTATACAGAATACAGATGTCATGCCATTAAAGGTGTTATGCATACATTATGAAGACCCTACAGAGGTATACAGTGCAACCAAATATTGCCGAACTATGCACATTGAAGAATAGGGGTCAAATAAAAGAACTATGAGGGGAAAATTAAATGAATCAAAGGGTCTGTTTGCAGACTATTAGGCCCGATGTTATACTGAAACTGAGTGGATTTTTATTGCTGCTCTTTCTCTCTCGGTTTCCCCAGGTCCCTCAGGAGGTAAGAACATAATCATTCAGTACTGAAGAGGTAAGAACATAATCATTCAGTACTGAAGAGGTAAGAACATAATCATTCAGTACTGAAGCGGTAAGAACATAATCATTCAGTACTGAAGCAGTAAGAACATAATCATTCAGTACTGAAGCGGTAAGAACATAATCATTCAGTACTGAAGAGGTAAGAACATAATCATTCAGTACTGAAGAGGTAAGAACATAATCATTCAGTACTGAAGCAGTAAGAACATAATCATTCAGTACTGAAGCAGTAAGAACATAATCATTCAGTACTGAAGCAGTAAGAACATAATCATTCAGTACTGAAGCGGTAAGAACATAATCATTCAGTACTGAAGAGGTAAGAACATAATCATTCAGTACTGAAGAGGTAAGAACATAATCATTCAGTACTGAAGAGGTAAGAACATAATCATTCAGTACTGAAGCGGTAAGAACATAATCATTCAGTACTGAAGCGGTAAGAACATAATCATTCAGTACTGAAGCGGTAAGAACATAATCATTCAGTACTGAAGCGGTAAGAACTTAATCATTCAGTACTGAGGAGGAAGAACATAATCATTCAGTACTGAAGCGGTAAGGACATAATCATTCAGTACTGAAGCGGTAAGAACATAATCATTCAGTACTGAGGAGGTAAGAACATAATCATTCAGTACTGAAGAGGTAAGAACATAATCATTCAGTACTGAAGCGGTAAGAACTTAATCATTCAGTACTGAGGAGGTAAGAACATAATCATTCAGTACTGAAGCGGTAAGAACTTAATTATTCAGTACTGAAGCGGTAAGAACATAATCATTTTGTACTGAAGAGGTAAGAACATAATCATTCAGTACTGAGGAGGTAAGAACATAATCATTTAGTACTGAAGCTGTAAGAACATGATCATTCAGTACTGAGGAGGTAAGAACATAATCATTCAGTACTAAAGCGGTAAGAACATAATCATTCAGTACTGAAGAGGTAAGAACATAATCATTCAGTACTGAAGCGGTAAGAACTTAATCATTCAGTACTGAAGAGGTAAGAACATAATCATTCAGTACTGAAGAGGTAAGAACATAATCATTCAGTACTGAAGCAGTAAGAACATAATCATTCAGTACTGAAGAGGTAAGAACATAATTATTCAGTACTGAAGCGGTAAGAACATAATCATTCAGTACTGAAGAGGTAAGAACATAATCATTCAGTACTGAGGAGGTAAGAACATAATCATTCAGTACTGAAGAGGTAAGAACATAATCATTCAGTACTGAGGAGGTAAGAACATAATCATTCAGTACTGAAGCTGTAAGAACATGATCATTCAGTACTGAGGAGGTAAGAACATAATCATTCAGTACTAAAGCGGCAAGAACATAATCATTCAGTACTGAAGCGGTAAGAGCATAATCATTCAGCTCAGCAGAGAGAGCATGTGCCCAGTACTGTGGTACTTGTGTCATTACGTAATGCTGTGTAGACTGCCTTGTCCCCATCCTGTGAAATGTGATGTTATCTGAAAGAAGGTTGGGCATAGACTGTGCTGATGCTGGGGTGGGAACGCAGACTGGGACAGTATAACAATAGTGGTCCAAAAGTCCAATCATCATTACTTCACATTAACTATCCGTTATCAGTCCAGAAGCCATTGCATGTAATTTTATCTAACCTGCTTGTTCCCAGTCAGGATCGCGTGGGGGGTGGGGGGAGATGGGAACTATAGCAATCCAGTGCAGGGCACACACACCATTCACTCACACACTCAGTCCAATTTGGACTCTCCAATTAACCTAACCTGCATGTCTTTGGACTGTGTGAAGAAACCTCAATACCTGGAGGAAGCCCATGCAGACATGGGAAGAAAATGCAAACTCCACACAGAAAAGCCTCGACTGGGATTTGAATCAGCAACCTGCTGTGTGGCGACAATACTACCCACTGCACCACCATGCCATCCCGCATATCATTTGTGTGTATTAATTTGTGCTTTTGTTATCCCTGTCTGGCTTATTTCTCCACTTCATTGGCTTTGCAATGACTTAAGTAGACCGAATATGAAAGCACTGCCACCAGGTGGTGGTTGGTTCCTAGATGGGGGCACGTCTGCACGCTTGTGCTAGGAACTGTGTATGTCCAGCTATATACAGACATTATTTAAAATGTTAGCTGCGGTTCCCAATATATCACTGAATATCTGATCCCTTCTCTTAGTTTAAGGGCAGGGCGGCTGTGCACCTCAAACGGGACTACTTTCTGGCGCACGGCTCGAAAGCCCGCTCTGAGCTGTTCATCAACCTGCGGGAGGTGAGCTCTCGCCTCCGTCTTCCAGCCGGCGAGTACATCGTGGTGCCGTCCACATTCGAGCCCCAGAAGGAGGCCGACTTCGTGCTGAGAGTCTTCTCTGAGAAGCCGGCCGACTACCAGTGAGTGAGGGGCTATGGGAGCTCAGACAAAACAGGGAAAAGAGGGAGGGGTGGAGAGGAGGGAATTAGAGAGGAAGAAAGAGAAGGGAGTAGAAGGATGGATGAAAAGGTATGATTAATTTATGAAGGCTGGCGGAAAAGGATGGAGGCCTGATGGTAAAGTGAACCAGGAAAAAGAAAAAAAAAACTAGTCTGGGAGGAGGGAAAGTGAACGGAGAGAATAGAGGTAGACAGAGGTCTTACGGAAGACTGGGGAAAGACACAGAGAGAGTGACAGGGAGGTAGAAGGAGGGAGAGATTGATTGATTTTGATTAGATAATCGTACTACACACTGAGTGCAGTGGGGGAGGGAACAGAGATAAATTGGTAAAAGGCCAATGCTGACCAGCCATTTTTTTCTGCCAGGGAACTGGATGATGACGTCACAGCTGATCTTCCTGAGGAGGTGAGAGAATTTCTCAACTGAAAAATCGCTTTACACTGAACCGGTTCAAATCAGGCATAGCCCATAGAAAAAAATAAACACAGGACAAGGTAATCATTTTTCTCGTCACACAGAAGGACTAACAGCTTTCCTATTTGACTGTTTGTTTGTCTGTCACTACCACAGTCCCTGTTAGATGAGAGCCAGATTGATGAGGGTTTCAAGAATCTCTTCAGACAACTGGCTGGAGAGGTGAGAGGAAGCAGGAAGTGGGCTGAGGAAGAGGTGAATGATGGTACTTGTAGTCCTCTCTGACAGTCCCTCTGCTTGCAGGCAATGGCGATCAACACCCCAAAACTGCAGATTATTCTCAACAGGGTCACCAGCAAGCGTGAGTTTACCCTCTGATAAAAGGCAAAAAGGAAAAGAAAATGCATTGTACATTTATGGTAATGTGATGTCCTCTGGTGTTATCACTTCGCCGCTCACAGATAAAGACCTGAAGACCAAAGGCTTCAGTAAAGAGTCGTGCCGCAGCATGGTTAATCTCATGGATGTATCCTTCACTTACGTGCACAGCTAATTTCATATTTTTTGTTTTTTTGTAGACATTAAGCTGCCCTTGAAACATTTTTGTACCTTACTCGCTCACAGACCAAATAAGTTGACAAGCATCTCCCCCAAACTACTTGCAGTGTCTTTGTTTTTCCACTAGATGGAAAATGGTCACTCAACTATTTCAATGAAAAATTACACTTTTGTTTGGAGGGCATTTTACAAATCTTTTGGCTTATTCTTATCAGTGATTGACAACACGTGGTACGTCTGAAGTGTCATGGCGTGCATGAAATTTCATACTCCCATCAAGGATCTAAAAATGGATCTTTTAAAATGACAGCCCCCAAACAGTGCCAGTTGTAGTATCCTGTTTTGATTCACCTGCTGCTCCATTCTGACTTACTTTATATGTAAAATAATTCTCAGTAACGATTTTGAGCAATTTAATTAAAATTAATTTAGCACTCCATCATCCATTACTTCATAATGTGTAAGAAAAGACAGACAATAGTAGAGTAGTGTGATTAAAGTTTTGAGTACTTGTTACACAGGTTACTCATATGTGCTAGAACTGCTAAAACGTTACATGAGTTGATCATATTAGTACTTGGCAAATAAGCTATTCATATAGGTACGTATTTGATAAATGAGTTACTGATACGCAGACGTACAGTAATGATTGTACAATACTGATTTAGCCCTCTCTCATTAAAAGGATAAGTGCAGTAGTGGTTAGATTGAATGGCTCCCTCAGTGTAGTTCCCTCTCTGCCTCAGTGGGCGTGTCCTTAACGTTGCCGCGCAGACGACGGGCAGCGGGACGCTGGGAATGGCCGAGTTTCACGTGCTGTGGGAGAAGATCAAGCGCTACCTGGTGAGGCCGAGCCCCCGCTGAGCCGTTCGGTTAAGGTCGCCAAACCGTGGAAAACCTGCCTCCGGTTCAGACTTTTGACCAGTTAGAGGTCATCTCTCTGCCTCGTCTACCTATCACTCGCCATGGACGCCGCCACGTTTGAATGACGTTATTGCCTAGTTCTGCAGAAGCCTTGAATGACACTAGATAACAATGCGCTTCACCTGGGCTCTGAATCTGTGAAGTCTCCATTTCCCTTTCTTTTGCGTGGTAATATGCATGTCATTTTCTCCCCTCCTATCCTCAGGCGATCTTTAGGCAGTTTGATGTGGACAAGTCTGGCACCATGAGCTCCTACGAGATGCGTATGGCCCTGCAGTCTGCAGGTACAGTTCTCCGCCTGTCTGTCCATCACTGCAGGGGTTCTCAGGTTTGGCCCTGGGCCCTCCCCCGTGTATGCTGGTTTTTGTTCTAATCCCAAATGCAATCCCAGAATTTTAACAAGCTGTTAACTTTTCATAATTACCCTTTTCATGTTTAGAGAGATTATTTACTCTCTTAAACCACATTATGTCAGAAATAGTTGTGCATGCATACACAGGGGGTCGCCAGGATTGAATTTGAGAGCCACTGAGATAGAGCATCCTGTCCCAGTGATGGGCCCCGTGGGGCTCCTTTAACCCCAGGGTGGGTAGAGCTGCCAAGTGTTAACAGCAGCTCACTGATTTGGACTAAAACTTACTGTGAAGTCAACTAACGTAGATTGGTTTAGTCCCTGGATTTTCGACAGGGGGTCCACACTCTGTCATTGTCCTTTGCTCCCCCCCCCCTCCCCGACCCCCTGACCCAGGTCCCACCAAACTCAAAACCCCAGCCAATCCCATGTACTGTACCATGACGATTGTCAAAAGATACACAACATTCGTATATAGACGAAAGTGCTCATGTCTCCTGCTTCTGTCTATACCCCCCACAGGGTTCAAACTGAACAACCACCTGTTCCAGCTGATCATCCTGCGGTACGCAGAGCCCGAGAACCTAAACGTCGACTTCGACAGCTTCCTCACCTGTCTAGTCCGCCTGGAGACCATGTTCAGTGAGTCTGCCCGAGTATTCCCTCAACAACATGCCAATGATAACCATGATCTTTGCACAGTGCACCTCCACTGAGTCATACAATGCAACAGATTTCAGGGACAGATGGACGGACGGACAAGGGAGGGGAGCAAACCGTGAACATAAGCTTGAAATTGGGCAGCAGCAGAAACTGAATTTGGCACTTTAGTACTGCAGTGCACATTTGTGTGTGGAAACAGCCACTTCAGGACACAATGTGGGGTAGAGAAGAGGAAGGAGGTGCAAGGTGGAAGAGTCAAAAAGTAAAAAACACAGCAGCCTGGTTGTGATTGTGTTTGTGCTGTTCTACAGAGACCTTTAGAACCATGGACACCAACGCGGAAGGAGTCCTCTCCCTGAACTTCATCCAGGTCTGTCCCACAGCACTATTCATACCGTGTCCCCATCTACCAGAAAGGAAGGGGGCAGGGCGCTGAGTCTGATTAGCGTCAAATGTTTGCACACCAGTTTACACAAATATTAAATGGATAGTTCACCCTAAAACTAATGCTGTTTATTATTCTTATTACTTTGAGAAATGTCTATTCTAACAATGTCAGCTTTTGGAAGTACACAATCTGTGGTTGTACAAGTTTTTTTAATTTCATTCCCCAGCTTCTAAGCGATCGCTGACGTACAACTGCTTAGCCTCTTTAGCCTGCCAGCAAGTTTCCAATATAAAAGTGGAAAAAAGGTTTTATTGTTTTATATGTATATAGTTGCAACTGCACACACAGCCTACATGACTCATTTTTGCAATTTATGAATTAATTATTTGTTTTTTGTTTTTTAAGACATTATAAAGCACATTAGCTGAATCCTCCTCATCCATAGACTTCCATTCATTTTGAAATGAGGCCTTTCTCATGGACAAATAAAATCAGCAAAAAGAATGCAGAGCTGCCGTTGTCAGGTCAAAAGGCATTTCTCAATGTAAGTGAAAGAGTAACATTAGTATTTAGGGTAAACTACCCCTTGAATTACAATGTACTACATCTTTCATTGCTGTTCACACATTTTGGGGTTAATTCCATTCAGTCCGGTAGTAGTTATTATATGCTGCAGAATTAATAAGTATGTATATTCAAAGCCGTTTTAATGCATGATAACTGACGAGATGTATGTCTGCCTTTCTCTACAGTGGATTTCTCTGACCATGTTTGCCTAGACGGCTGGACTCACCTCCTGGAGCCCTGCTATCTCTTAAACTGCCCCACCTCACCCCACTACTTACAACGTGCCTTTTTATTATAGTAATGCTGGTACCAGGTGGTCGATGCGGGGGTGGGGGTGGGGAGGGGGTTGGGGGTTTCAAATCCTTGCATGTTTCCTGCAAGACTGCCTTTATATTTAGCTGTGATAAGCATGCCAAGATATTCTTCCTGTAACCTGTAACCGTTAACCCCTTGTGGCCTAAACCCGCTGCTACGGCAAACAGCTCCCGAAGAGAGATGCAACTGGCTCCCCAAGGTTCAAGACCCAGCTCAGGGAACGGATCTAGCCATCTAGACACCAGGGGGCGACATCACTTCCTGTGAAGGACTCCAGAGCCCCTTTCCGGAGCTCTGCTGCATAAAAAGTGCATTTTATAAAAATACTGTTATACACATACTGTTTATCTACACAACCTTTCTGTGAGCATCGCCGTATTCTGTGATAGAAACGTGTCTGGTGCTTATTACTTTTGACAAGAATGAATAACTAAAACTCTCAGAAAATGAAATCTTTTTTTAATGAAATCCTCTCATTCAGACCACTTTTCAATAATGAATACAGTGTTTTCAATGAAGTCTAGTGTTTTCATAATTACGAATCGATATAAATAAATAGTGCATTTTACATATAAATATTACAATATGTACACTCACAGAATTACAAGCTATATTAACTTTCCAAAGAGCCTAAATATAAGACCATGACACAACGCTTACCTGCCAATCAAACAGTGTTTTGGCAGCATTTGGGTTCAGGCCCTACAGTCAAGTACAGATAGCTGGATGCCAAGCAGGTCTCACCCTAAACCTATAGTGCAGACCGCTACTCAAACCTCACAGTCTGTCTTTACCGTGGAGACTAATTCTACCAGCTGACAGTTTACACTGTTTTCGTACATCAGCCCCACATTTAAGTCCAGCTGGCTGGTCCCATTTGTGTGCCATTACTGTTCCTTGTGTGTGTGTGTGTGCGTGTGCGTGTGCGTGCGCGTGCGTGTGTGTGTGAGAGAGAGAGAGACAGAGTGAGCATTTGCAAATATTTGTATGGGTCTGGGATTGTGTGTATTGCGGTTCATGTTTGTGCTGTATAAAGTGTGTCATGTCAGTTGAGAGCCAGCCCCTCACTGACGGGCATGTTGATGTGTGCAGTAAGCAGTGGCGCACTCTTCCCCTCTCTCAGAACAAATACCTGGAGAGAGAGAGAGAGGGAGGGGGAGAGAGAGACAGAGAGAGAGCAAGAGGGAGGGGAGAGAGAGAGAGAGAGAGAGAGAGGGAGGGGGAGAGAGAGAGAGAGAGAGCAAGAGGGAGGGGGAGAGAGAGAGAGAGAATTACATTGAATAGATAACTTCATAGTATAAACACCTCATTCATATAACAGTCTTCTAGCACATCTCACGTACTACACTATGGTACAGGAATTTGGCGGCATGGATGTTCTATTGCGGCAGTGACTTTGGCGACCGCCTTACTTTGATAATATCCGAGATCCCCTTATCAGACAGGCATTCCACGAAGGTGTCGATGGGGTAGTTTAGTCCAGGAACAAGCAGAGGTATCTGAGCAAATCAAGCAAAAAAATAGTAATAATAACAGTAAATTAACCCAGGCTGTCTTGACATTTTAACTGAAATCTACTTTTGCTGAATTCTGCCACTACTTCCGCCTAGGCTATCAAATGTGGCGCGGTGATACTTTCAAGAACAAATTCTCCTGGTCTAAAACTGACATCGGTATTGGCCTTGTCAAATCAATATCAGCTGATCACTGCTACATACAGTGATTGATTACCTAGCATTCTTCAACTAAATGTGTTTACAGCTGAATCAGTCACTGAACACAGCTCAATCAATCACTGAACACAGCTCCATCAATCACTGTACGCATCTATGGCAGCCGATGGTACATTAGTCAGTGTGGAAGTACATTCATCGACTTCCATTTATTTTGAAATGAGCCCATGCAAAGAATTTTTGATAGACTAATCAAAAAGACTAATAGCTTTTTCCTGTACAAAAAACTTAATTTATAGATATAGCTATAAAAATTTAACATGGTGCTTCTTAACCAAAATAGCTGGTCATTTACAGAAGCCTTTTGGATATATTTTGTCACAATTTTGTGGGGTATTGTGTGTGGAAAAATAGCAAAAAATCTGAATTTTTCAGCATATACATAGTGTTTTTAAACAATTATATAAATAAATAAACCCCTCAGTAAATATCCAGCTATTGAATTATTCATCACATTGATACTGAAAAATGAACTCTTAATCCACGGAGAAAAAAAGTGTTTTAACTGACATGCACATTTTTGCATATGTGCCTATAAAAGTCTTAATTCACAAAATGTTTGCATTTTTGTCCACATTCAAAATATAAAATGTCATTTTGATTGGAGGAAAGGAACTTGTCCCCCTATTGACCTGTGGTACCTTCCCTTAGGGGTAAATCGCTGGGCCACCGATGTGAAATGTGAGAGCACCCCAGATCTTCCACACGCGGCTTCCTAACGTGGCGCGGAAACCTCTTGTCAAATGCACATCAGAATACAGACATTTCACTTTGGACTATGAAAATCTGTATTTTGTGAACTTGGGGCTTTTGCCAAACCCTGCTTCCGCAGTGAGTACTGTTCGCAGTGACAGAGGGAGGGGGTGTGGCCACCGCGGACGGACGTGTGACCTGGAAGAAGGCGCTCCTCATGCTGTACAGCGTCTCGTCGTACAGGAAGCTGACGGCCAGGTTCATGACGGGGCGGCAGGCCGCGGTGTTCTGGATGTTGAGCGTGAGCTTGAAGGACGGCCCGAGGCCTTGAACCTGCAGGCAGAGGAGCCAATCAGCACGCGCAAGCACGAGCCAATCAGCACGCGCGAGCACTTGGGTTCAGGCCCTACAGCAAAGTACAGATAGCCGGATGCCAAGCAGGTCTCATCCTAAACCTATAGTGCAGACCGCTACTCAAACCTCACAGTCTGTCACATCACCATGGAGACTAATTCTACCAGCTGACAGTTTACACTGTTTTCGTACATCTGCCCCAATTTCAGTCCAGCTGGCTGGTCCCATTTGTGTGCCGTTACTGTTCCTTGTGTGTGTGTGTGTGTGTGAGAGAGAGAGAGAGACGGAGTGAGCATTTGCAAATATTTGTATGGGTCTGGGTTTGTGTGTATTGCGGTTCATGTTTGTGTCGTGTAAAGTGTGTAATTTCAGTTGAGAACCCAGCGCGCGCGCTCACACACTACTCGACGCGCAGGCGCTACACGCTCACCACGGCGTTCATCTTGAGCGGCTCCGCCAGGCTGGAGGACATGGGGGTGAGGCTGGACTCCAGGGCCTTCACGTAGGCCCGGGCCACGGCCAGGCGCAGCCGGCTCAGGTCCATCTGGAAGGTCCTGTGCATCGCTGCACACAGCGGGGACAAAGCCTTCAGTTAGGCGTACAGGTACACACACACACACACACACATACACACACGCTCCGCAGACAGACACCAACCGATCTTTAAGCAACCAACTATTTAATTATTCAAATGTATATGTTACATTACATTATGATAAAGATATAAGGAACAACAAAGGAATGATAAATATCCCATGCATCCCAATGCATACAAAAAGGGGGGGGGGGGGCGGAGTGACGTACCCACGGCGTTCTCCCGCTCCCTCATGGTCTGGTCCACGTACAGCTTGGTCTTCTTGGGGACGTTGAGGCGGATGCTCTGAGCGAGGGGGGGCCCGGGGGCCATGTCTCTGTCCTCAAACACCGCCGTCCGCTTCAGGATCTTCACCATCAGACCCCCTCCTTTAACACAGGAGACGTTAGCGCGCTGACACACATACAAAGACACATACACACGTACACACATACATACATACACACACACACACATACACACATACACACGAACACACACACATACATACACACACACACACATACACACATACACACACACACACGTACACACACACACACACACACACACACGAACACACACGCACACACACACACACACATACACACGAACACACACGTACACACACACACACACACACACACGAACACACACGCACACACACACACACTCATACAGTAACTCTGTTGCATTTGCATTACCTTTAGTGGTCATTATGAGGGTGCCTTCCTCTCGGCCGTACCTCCCAAAGCAGATGCTGGTGACCACGTCCTGAAATGAGAGCAGCCAGGGGGTCAGGGTTCCTTATGATTGGTTCACCAGTCAGTGACTGACAACACATTGTAGCTCCGCCTCAACAGGTGTTCATGTGACTTTACACCAGTCCTCCCACCACATTTAAATCGTGTCCCCATTCATAGCAACAGAGACACTGCTGGCAAGGCTCAGCGCTGTCACTCAGAGGGAGTTAAAGGCCTCATGCTTCCAGCAGCGACCTGGCCATACCGGGGTCTTGATGGTGCTGACGAGGTTCTTGTCCCGGTACAGGTGCACCTCGCTGCTGGCCAGCCCCACCAGGACGGCCTGGAACCCCCTGCTGTGGTGGTCCATCAGGCCCATGGCGGTGATGGCCGCCGGGAGGTACACCGTCCACAGCTTCTTCCCCTGAAGCGCAGAGGTCAAAGGCCGTTACCATAGCAGCATGCCGATACTTCCTGTCCCCAGCGGAGCTGTGCAGGTTCTCCGCTGGTGGATCGACTTTACCCAGCACAGGCAGATCGCAGGCGCCCAATCAGCTGAAGGGATTCCCTGCCCATTTAAATCCTGGGCTTCGCTACTCCTGGTAACAGGTCACGTGCTCAGGTGTGTAAATGTGTACAAGTTAAACACTCAGGTTATAAGCTCAGGTGTGTATATGTGTATAAGTTAAACACTCAGGTGTGTATATGTGTATAAGTTAAACACTCAGGTGTGTATATGTGTATAAGTTAAACACTTAGGTGTGTATACGTTTATAAGTTAAACACTCAGGTGTGTAAATGTGTACAAGTTAAACACTCAGGTTATAAGCTCAGGTGTGTATATGTGTATAAGTTAAACACTCAGGTGTGTATATGTGTATAAGTTAAAAACTCAGGTGTGTATATGTGTATAAGTTAAACACTCAGGTTATAAGCTCAGGTGTGTATATGTGTATAAGTTAAACACTCAGGTGTGTATATGTGTATAAGTTAAACACTCAGGTTATAAGCTCAGGTGTGTATATGTGTATAAGTTAAACACTCAGGTGTGTATATGTGTATAAGTTAAACACTCAGGTGTGTATATGTGTATAAGTTAAACACTTAGGTGTGTATACGTTTATAAGTTAAACACTCAGGTGTGTAAATGTGTACAAGTTAAACACTCAGGTTATAAGCTTAGGTGTGTATATGTGTATAAGTTAAACACTCAGGTGTGTATATGTGTATAAGTTAAACACTCAGGTGTGTAAATGTGTACAAGTTAAACACTCAGGTTATAAGCTCAGGTGTGTATATGTGTATAAGTTAAACACTCAGGTGTGTATATGTGTATAAGTTAAACACTCAGGTTATAAGCTCAGGTGTGTATATGTGTATAAGTTAAACACTCAGGTGTGTATATGTGTATAAGTTAAACACTTAGGTGTGTATACGTTTATAAGTTAAACACTCAGGTGTGTATATGTGTATAAGTTAAACACTCAGGTTATAAGCTCAGGTGTGTATATGTGTATAAGTTAAACACTCAGGTGTGTATACGTTTATAAGTTAAACACTCAGGTGTGTATATGTGTATAAGTTAAACACTCAGGTTATAAGCTCAGGTGTGTATATGTGTATAAGTTAAACACTCAGGTGTGTATATGTGTATAAGTTAAACACTCAGGTGTGTATACGTTTATAAGTTAAACACTCAGGTGTGTATATGTGTATAAGTTAAACACTCAGGTGTGTATATGTGTATAAGTTAAACACTCAGGTTATAAGCTCAGGTGTGTATATGTGTATAAGTTAAACACTCAGGTGTGTATATGTGTATAAGTTAAACACTCAGGTGTGTATACGTTTATAAGTTAAACACTCAGGTGTGTATATGTGTATAAGTTAAACACTCAGGTTATAAGCTCAGGTGTGTATACGTTTATAAGTTAAACACTCAGGTGTGTATATGTGTATAAGTTAAACACTCAGGTTATAAGCTCAGGTGTGTATATGTGTATAAGTTAAACACTCAGGTGTGTATACGTTTATAAGTTAAACACTCAGGTGTGTATATGTGTATAAGTTAAACACTCAGGTTATAAGCTCAGGTGTGTATATGTGTATAAGTTAAACACTCAGGTGTGTATATGTGTATAAGTTAAACACTCAGGTGTGTATATGTGTATAAGTTAAACACTCAGGTGTGTATATGTGTATAAGTTAAACACTCAGGTGTGTATATGTGTATAAGTTAAACACTCAGGTTATAAGCTCAGGTGTGTATATGTGTATAAGTTAAACACTCAGGTGTGTAATGTGTATAAGTTAAACACTCAGGTGTGTATACGTTTATAAGTAAACACTCAGGTGTGTATATGTGTATAAGTTAAACACTCAGGTTATAAGCTCAGGTGTGTATATGTGTATAAGTTAAACACTCAGGTGGTATATGTGTATAAGTTAAACACTCAGGTTATAAGCTCAGTGTGTATATGTGTAAAGTTAAACACTCAGGTGTGTATATGTGTATAAGTTAAACACTCAGGTTATAAGCTCAGGTGTGTATAGTTTATAAGTTAAACACTCAGGTGTGATATGTGTATAAGTTAACACTCAGGTTATAAGCTCAGGTGTGTATATGTGTATAGTTAACACTCAGGTGTGTATATGTGTATAAGTTAAACACTCAGGTTATAAGCTCAGGTGTGTATATGTGTATAAGTTAAACACTCAGGTGTGTATATGTGTATAAGTTAAACACTCAGGTTATAAGCTCAGGTGTGTATATGTGTATAAGTTAAACACTCAGCTGTGTATACGTTTATAAGTTAAACACTCAGGTGTGTATATGTGTATAAGTTAAACACTCAGGTTATAAGCTCAGGTGTGTATATGTGTATAAGTTAAACACTCAGGTGTGTATATGTGTATAAGTTAAACACTCAGGTGTGTATACGTTTATAAGTTAAACACTCAGGTGTGTATATGTGTATAAGTTAAACACTCAGTTATAAGCTCAGGTGTGTATATGTGTATAAGTTAACACTCAGGTGTGTATATGTGTATAAGTAAACACTCAGGTGTGTATATGTGTATAAGTTAAACACTCAGGTTATAAGCTCAGGTGTGTATATGTGTATAAGTTAAACACTCAGGTGTGTATATGTGTATAAGTTAAACACTCAGGTTATAAGCTCAGGTGTGTATATGTGTATAAGTTAAACACTCAGGTGTGTATATGTGTATAAGTTAAACACTCAGGTTATAAGCTCAGGTGTGTATATGCGTACAAGTTAAACACTCAGGTGTGTATACGTTTATAAGTTAAACACTCAGGTGTGTATATGTGTATAAGTTAAACACTCAGGTTATAAGCTCAGGTGTGTATATGTGTATAAGTTAAACACTCAGGTGTGTATACGTTTATAAGTTAAACACTCAGGTGTGTATATGTGTATAAGTTAAACACTCAGGTGTGTATACGTTTATAAGTTAAACACTCAGGTGTGTATATGTGTATAAGTTAAACACTCAGGTTATAAGCTCAGGTGTGTATATGTGTATAAGTTAAACACTCAGGTGTGTATACGTTTATAAGTTAAACACTCAGGTGTTGGTTCAGGTGTGCTGGTCGGTTCTTGCCTTCTGCGTGTAGCCCTGCAGGGTCTCCTGAGCGCAGCCCACCACCACGTTCTTCCCGACCCTCACCAGGCCCACGGGGTGGGAGCTCAGCTCGATGCAGTACTTGGGCTTGGGGGATTCCCTGAGGGGAGACACACACTCAGTCCAACAGACAGCGAGGTGCCCAAGCTCCAGGGGCGATGGGTGAGCCACAGCGAGGGCTTTTTCTATTTGAGAAGCATTACTACAGTAATGCTTTTCCACTGACAAGCTGATGCTGAAAGGTTAATGCAGACTTTTGTTACTACATTAGACTACTCTCTACTCTGGTCTACTCTGACAGTACTCAGCATTAAGACAGCTGGCCCCAGGCCAGTCTCCTACCTGCGGAGAACGTAGATGTTGCCGTTGCGACAGGCGACCGTAATGCGGAACTCCACATCAAACTGCCCCGTCACATCCATCAGAGTGGGGGCGCTGGGGAGGGACATCTATGTGTGTGTGTGTGTGTGTGCGCGTGTGTGTGCGTGCATTAGGGGAAAGAAAGCACAACAAGCACATCGTCATTAAGCTTTGTTCCATGAAACCTTCTGACCAACAAATAACGATTCCACAGCCAAACCCAGCAGCTGAAGAAAAAAAAAACACAAGTGCTTGGTTCGTATAAACTTTTGGCTGTAATAAACTTTACACAATCCACATATCTGTCTTTCTTTGTGGCTGCATGGATGTTGCTTTTTTGGTTACTAGACGTTGGAGAACTAGCATTTTTCATGCACTATGCGTCAAATTATTTATTGAGGTAGTTAAGTTTAGGCACCTTACTGAAGGATCTGACTGCACTGCCGTGCGTGCACAAGCAGAGTTCTTAGTGTAACACCAGGTTATATCTGACGACAGAAGAATGAAGGATGAGAAAGAAAAAAGAAAAGAGAGGAAGAGAGGCAGGAAAGAGAAAAGGCAGGAAAGAAGCAGGAAGGAGAAAAGGAGGTGTAAAAGGTCCTAGCCTGCCTGGGACAGGATGGTGAAAGCTTCTGGATCCAGGACGAAGACATCTTTGCTCTCTGTACCAATCACCAGACAGCTCACTGCATCCTCATCAGCCATGTTCTTCTTCAGAGTGCTGATACAGGTGATGACCGTCTGCAGCGACAAGCATAGGCATCAGGTGTGTGTGTGCGTGTGTGTGTGTTTTAACGCATTCTACCGCAGGAATTCCCAAACATTTAAACCCATAGTAAATAAAATATGGCTGTCAACTGGACAATAAAAAAGGAATATTGCATTACAATAGTAATGGATTTGAATGTTCACTGTAAAATATACATTATTACTGCATTGCAATAGAATAAATAAGATTTAGGTGCCTCCTGTTATGCATTTTTTTGGCCACAAGGGGGTGCAAAGAAGAGCAGCAAGGCAAAGGATGGTAAACTTCCACTGTGAGCCCAAACGAGTTTTAGAATGTCGGGGGGAGGGGGGAGGAAGGGAGTGTACTGCCAGTAATGTTTATTGAACAGGTTAGTAACCCTGTCCCCCCCCTCCCCCCTCCCCCTCCCCATAGATTACACCATAAGTTGTTGACTGATAAATTGCAAAACAGAAAGCAGATTTGGTTAACTTCCCACTTTCCATTGCGGTCAGGGCAGAAGAAGCCGTACACATCTTATAATGCAGATAAAACACCCAACTCCTCACACTGCACCATGGCTCCCCTGACTGTCTTTAGTAATCTTCTTTGGAGTACTGATACAGGTTATGACCATCTGCAGCGACAAGCATAGACATCAGGTGTGTGTGTGTGTTTTAACGTGTTCTACCGCAGGAATTCCCAAACATTTAAACCCATAGTAAATAAAATATGGCTGTCAACTGGACAATAAAAAAGGAATATTGCATTGCAAAAGTAATGGATTTGAATATTCACTGTAAAATATACATCATTACTGCATTGCAATAGAATGAATAAGATAATTTAGGTGCTAACAGATGCTCTTATCCAGAATGTGATGTAATGAAATGGTTTGGGGGAGGGGCACTGCAGTGAGATGGCAGAGATCACCTGTCTGCGGATTGGCTGCTGCTTGTGGACGTTGACAAAGGCCTCCATCTCCTGTTGGTCCAACATAAGAAACCTGGACATGCACAGAACAATGCTCTTTAATGCTATCAGAGCTTTTAAAGTGTCATTGTCATAGGATAATTCGGAAAGATGTTTTCCATCTTTTTAAATTTTCATTAAACACCCATGCAATTATAATCATCATTTTAACAGTTATATTATGAGTAAAGAAAGCAGTACTAAGATACTAAGCACTTGTTATTTTATCCTAAAAGCAAGAAGTTCATAAATTTCCCCCCTGCTGTTGGATTTGGTATTGATTATCAATGTCTGTGTGTCTGATGTCATTAGCAAGGAAATTTACTGATTATTTTCACCACCAATTCAGTTGGTTTCAGTGTCATCAATGTCAGAGTTAGTATAAGGCTCCATATAATTTTACATGGTCTAATAGCTAGCTAACTAAAAGCTGTGAGTCCGTTTCTTAGCCTGTCTAACAAACGTGAAGATGTTTGAAGTTTTCTACTGAATGCTGGGTGGCATACACAACGCCTTCCCATTGGAGGACTTCTCATGGGCTTACAGACTTACTTCAGGGATCGGACGGAGAGGGGTATGTCAGCTTTGTCCCTGGAATGAAGCAAAAAGAAAGTTGAGCGACATCAGTAAAACTTAATGTGCACGGCCAAAAGGAAAGAGAGGGGCTCAAAGAGAAGTGAAGGTTAGCAGCATCGAAGGACAGCTGGGACAAGCAGCGTTAAGGGGAAGAGCTGTAACAATGGAACGCACAGAAAGTTCTAAGATGTCAGAGGAGGAGGTCCATCTTTACGGCAAGACAGTACTTCTCCACTTCTTCCCTAACCTCACCTGTGTATCAGCTACACCCAAAGAACCGTGACCTTGAATTGGTCTCTGGACAGGGGCAGGAAACACTTGCATCGCGTGCCAGTCTTTATTTGGTCACAGCTGCAGGAGTACAGAATCCTTACAGACTCTCATTCCCCCCACAGCCAGCAGGGGGCGCAGTGAGATATCCAAGGGTATGACTCACCTGATTCCCTCCAGCATCTCTTTCAGGGACAGGAGGTCAATCATGTCCTGCAGAGGAATGGAGAGAAGGTCAGTTTGGATGCACAGTGCGTACCTCTGTTTTTACCAGAGGAATAGACTCTAGGCACAAAGGACTTTCGCACTCAGGTGAACAGGCTCCTTTTGTTCCTGCTGAGGTGGAAGCTAGCTAAGCTACAACGTCATTCGCTGCCTACATTAACTGCTGGTGCTAGTGTTTGAAAACTAGCCCTGCCCCTCAGGATGAGCTAGCTACTCAAACTGCATGCACTACAAAGCCTTTCAATTCACTGTCAGCTATGGTTCCTCCAGCCCATAACTCTGTGTCACCCCACCAAAAAAATAAAAAAATTAAATCTGTATTGTTCCATTAGTCACACAGCAGGGCTCTTATTTCCCGCTAATGCAGATAATGGATAGTGGACTGGCGGATGTGGATTTTTGCATGGTACACACCTCCTTGGCCTGGCTCCAGACCTCTTGCTCCAGGGGGTTGACCTCCAGGGTGGGCAGGGTGAATTTGAAGTAGGGTCGCAGGTTCTTGTAGACGTAGATGAAGGGCCCTGAGGCCACGGCGATGGCGGGTGTGCGCGGCTCGTGCTGGTCCATGAAGAAGGACACCAGGCCCGTGGGCAGGTCCAGCAGCGTATTCTCACTCATCATGCTAGTGCCGCGGTACACCTTCAGCTTCATGCTGCACACGCCGGTACCCAGGTCGCCCACGACCAGCTGCGTCCCCACAAGCCACGTTCACACGCCATGCAGCACAGACACCACAACATGGACAACTCTTAGGGGCTGACTCATCAGCCAGCACGCATGTAGCCGCTAACGACTGGCGATACTGACATTTACGCATTGTCATTTTGTTACTTCCAAATACTGTTGACCTAACGTTTTTTCCATTTTAAACAGTGCCAGCTAGCGGCAGCATTGATGTACAGGAGAATAACATGTCCCTCCAATGCTGCCTGTCCATGCAGATTATACCAGCAACCGTACCCAAGTTTCTTAGATCCCCATATTAGCAGCAAGTTCAAAGATCTGGAACATGACTTGCAGATATAACCTGTCTGCATGCAGGCTCCAGCACACCAACAGCCGGTGTGCGCAAAGCTGCCAGCGCACCCGAACCCCAGCCCTCACCTTGTTCTCCCCGTCACCCTGCAGATCCGCCAGAGCTGAGGAAGACACCATAGGACACACCAGCAATAAGCCAAGGATGCACACAGTGGCAAAAACACATAGAGAACATCCAGGGCCACAGATTATGCTAAGTCCCAAACTAAACAGAGTTTTGTACTGACAATCTCCATTCAAAATTGAATTTAGTCTAGGACTTGGTTTAATCCGTGCCTGCAAAACTGCCCCTAGTGTTCTTATATGTAGTTAATCTACATGGAAGCTTGAATTAGTGAAGGGAACTTGCATTCCTCTTGGAGAACAACACCTTCTGGCCCGTTTGTTAAAAAGATTTGTTCATTTGGTTCGTTAGGTCATTTGTTCACTACTTCCAAAAAAAACGAAATGTTGCTTGGTTTGTTTGTTTGCTGTGTACAATTACTCTCAATGCGAGGACTTTGCTGTAAACAGGTTAATTGTTTAAATTTACCAAATTACTTAAAAGTAATCTTCAATCAGAGGTACAATCTATTTTCAGTGTTGGCAATAACTCCTTACAGTTAACAATACATTTATGAATAAAAACAAAATATAACGTGTTAGTTCTCAAAATATGGTAGGTCTGATATTATCACAGTTGTATTCCAAGTAGCATGTTAAATTAATCTGAATTGTTTTTTTGTTTTTTATTGGAACAGGGAGTTAAAAATACAAAAATATACAACAGGAAAACATATAAAAACAAAAACCAACAATGACAAATATGTTGGCACTAAAATTAGAGCCAGTAGAGCAAAAAAAAAATGCTTATCCAGTAGCTCCCCTCATTATGATATACATGATTGTTTTGCACGTTATGCAATGTTCAGAAACCCAAGCAAACTAATTCATCAGACATCTGCCCTCTTACCGATGCAAGGTGAAAACGTGTACAGATTGGCTACAGGGTCATAATGGGCATCCAGCCACTTGGCATTTGCTTCAGCACTGAAAAATACAAAAATAATTTAATCAACTAGCAGAATTGTCACAAGTGTTGGCTAGGAATTATACAACCTAAGATGACAGTTTCATGCCAAAGCAGGACTCGACAGTACTCCCATTTTAGGAGCGGACTGGAAAAAAAAGAAGAAGTGCAAGTGACGGAGTCAGTGTAAATTAGATGCCTCCATCAAAATGCTTATCTACTTCAGTTCTACACGCCGCATATACGCCCAGGGCGTGTAGATGAACCCTGACTCTTAGTTGGCCGAAGTTAGCAACAAACACTGAAGAAGGGATTTGCTCATCCCAAACATCCTGTAAACAAGCCAGCGAGCAAAGCATAGCTACCATACAAGATACTTCAAGAAGCTTGCCAGACAACTGGCTAAATTAGCCAACAAAACTTTCATAATTAGCTCGTGCGAGCTAACTTACCTATCTAGCTAACTTTGTCAACTTTGACTGAATGTCATATGTCCATATAAATTAGCCAACTGACCCATCTAAACAGCGATTATTGCTAGTTAGCTAGCTAGCTCTCTTAGCAGGGTAAAACTGTATAGCTGTTAGCAACTAGAGATTGGCAAGTGAGCTGTTGTCTTGTTAGCTCGGTAGTGTAGGTTAAATAGGTAGCAATAGCATAATTATTCAGAGGAAAACGTTGCTTACTTTTCTTTCATCTCCGCAGGTGCTGCAGACATAATGACATTACACACAGCGTCGACGTTTTATTATGTTCACCGAGTACAGACACCCACAAGAAATAGCCAACAGAGCAGAATACGATAATGGATAGATAATCCACGGATTAGCTTCCTCGTTTCTATAGACGGTTTCAACGGTAACAACATAAACAAACGTTACTGCGCATGTGCGTTGTTCTGGCCCTAACTTGACTTCCGGCAGACTTCCGCAAACAATCAATAACAACAGAGTCCCTCTAGACTATTTCTGATAACAAGCAAAGTAAATAACAAGTAAATTACGTTAGCTAGCTAGTTAAAACTATGTCTAGCCCGTATTATTTGGGGTTACCAGTCGAAGAAAAGAACCGTTACTTGGCCAAACTGAGATGCGATAATGTTACATTACCAGAAAATCAAGTGACAGATAACTGTTCACAGTATTGCACCTTGCTGAGCATCATACATTCCTTACATAATCCATAACTGTTCTGGGTTACATGCACATTCATTCCTGTAAAAAGTGCACTCTTTCTATGATGTTGCTTAAAAACGATGATTAGAAGCACAAACTGGGGCTAGTGGGCAGCATGTGTAGCCAATGCAATTACTGTAGGTTATTTATTTAACCTAGATGTTTTATGGGAAAACATCGTGGCTCTTATAGTTTGGGTCATCTTGCTAGGTTACCACAACAAAAATGATCAGGCAATGTAACGCTGTCAAGTCATTGGAAACAGGTATCATAACGTTAGTAAAAAACGTAGCTAAAGCGTATGAACTACTAGCATTGAGCTAACGTTACTGTGCATAATTTATAAAATGGTAGCTAGGTTTAGCTAGCTAGCTAGTTGGCTAGCTAACTAGAATGAATTAATTAAGCTACAATCAATTTAGTTAGCTAATTCATAACTATTTCAGGCGTGTTACTGGTCAGCTTAGTTATCGCTTATTATGAGTTTGTTACCTGAAACAAAGTGCTAGAGTGAGAGCACCTATTCGACCACCTTCGTTCGACAGACAGGAAAGCGTAAACTGATTCGCAACTATATATGAAATAGGCGAAATATCGGTAACAACCTGTACCTAGTTATGTAGGAAAAATATCCTTGTTATCCTCCTGTGGTTACTTTTTCAGTACTTTCACGTTTTTTTGTGTGCCAGCAAATAAGTCAGACGTGGTCCAGCGCTAGCATTTGGTTGCTAAGGGACGTGTATCGACCACCCCATATAAATGAATGGAAATTTGCTAGTATCCTGTCTTGCATATTGGAGGTTAATATGAGAAAGGGTGGTCTCTCATCAGCACGTCTAGGAATCCGTACATATTCACTGTTGTAACCTAAGTCGCAGGACGCAAAATAGCCGTTAGGAAAGCAGTTTGAAATTATGAAGCAAAGTCTGCGCCATTGACTTTAATGGGTCGCGATGACATAATTCATTGTCTTAAGTTGATATAGTAAATAAGGCTGTATTAGTATTACTAAATGTGTATGTATGAAGTTGATTTTTTAAAATACAGTTTATTATGTGTATTTTTACAGGACTTACATTTTAATAGGTAACAATGTCCAGTTATTTCTCAAAAATACGAAGTAACAACGGGCAAGCACCAGCTATGATAATCGCAGGGATTCATCAATTCGTTTCACAATTTCCTAGTGAGGTTACAAAGTTAAATTATGTATTTTTACTAATTTTCGAAATATAGTTTGTTCCTGAGGTCAGGTTGCACCCCACAGCACAACAACCTGAGCCCAACATCAGTCTGTTCATCAGTTTAACTTTCACTCCATTTGTAATCGGTGCCATATTAGCCAGTAAACACAAATCCAATAATAAACAAACACAGACCGGAAGTTAACTTAGGGCCAAGCGCACAACCTTGGCAACGCGCGTGCCACTGATGAAACCGTCTATAGTTTGGGTCATCTTGCTAGGTTACCACAACAAAAATGATCAGGCAATGTAACGCTGTCAAGTCATTGGAAACAGGTATCATAACGTTAGTAAAAAACGTAGCTAAAGCGTATGAACTACTAGCATTGAGCTAACGTTACTGTGCATAATTTATAAAATGTTAGCTACGTTTAGCTAGCTAGCCAGTTGGCTAGCTAACTAGAATGAATTAATTAAGCTACAATACATTTAGTTAGCTAATTCATAACTATTTCAGGCGTGTTACTGGTCAGCTTAGTTATCGCTTATTATGAGTTTGTTACCTGAAACAAAGTGCTAGAGTGAGAGCACCTATTCGACCACCTTCGTTCGACAGACAGGAAAGCGTAAACTGATTCGCAACTATATATGAAATAGGCGAAATATCGGTAACAACCTGTACCTAGTTATGTAGGAAAAATATCCTTGTTATCCTCCTGTGGCTATTTTTTCAGTACTTTCACGTTTTTTTGTGTGCCAGCAAATAAGTCAGACGTGGTCCAGCGCTAGCATTTGGTTGCTAAGGGGACGTGTATCGACCACCCCATATAAATGAATGGAACTTGACATAAATTTGCTAGTATCCTGTCTTGCATATTGGAGGTTAATATGAGAAAGGGTGGTCTCTCATCAGCACGTCTAGGAATCCGTACATATTCACTGTTGTAACCTAAGTCGCAGGACGCAAAATAGCCGTTAGGAAAGCAGTTTGAAATTATGAAGCAAAGTCTGCGCCATTGACTTTAATGGGTCGCGATGACATAATTCATTGTCTTAAGTTGATATAGTAAATAAGGCTGTATTAGTATTACTAAATGTGTATGTATGAAGTTGATTTTTTAAAATACAGTTTATTATGTGTATTTTTACAGGACTTACATTTTAATAGGTAACGATGTCCAGTTATTTCTCAAAAATACGAAGTAACAACGGGCAAGCACCAGCTATGATAATCGCAGGGATTCATCAATTCGTTTCACAATTTCCTAGTGAGGTTACAAAGTTAAATTATGTATTTTTACTAATTTTCGAAATATAGTTTGTTCCTGAGGTCAGGTTGCACCCCACAGCACAACAACCTGAGCCCAACATCAGTCTGTTCATCAGTTTAACTTTCACTCCATTTGTAATCGGTGCCATATTAGCCAGTAAACACAAACCCAATAATAAACAAACACAGACCGGAAGTTAATTTAGGGCCAAGCGCATAACCTTGGCAACGCGCGTGCCACTGATGAAACCGTCTATAGCAGCCGCAGCAGCGCAAGATGTCATGACAGGTTTGTTTACTCCTCCTACGGAAACAACAGAAGACCGAAAGGCACGAAACCATGAAACGCCAAAGAAATGGATTTAACTGCCTTACATTTTTAGGTTAAGGATAATTCTATTGACCGAAAAGCACTACTTATCCAATTTATATGTCTAAAATAATAATATAATCTTGCCATTGCTTATTTTGAAGAAGTGCTTTTGGCTGATGTAGGTAAATTGCCAAGTGAAGAATAAATCACAGTGGGGCTGGAGAATTTGTGATGATGGAATTGCAAGAAAATAAAGAAGGAAGAAACACAAAATTAGTGAAAGGATTTATTGGGTGGCTGTGTGAAGATGTATCAGAATTCTGTGTGTTTACATGTGATCAGAGGGTACAGTAGCACTAAGCGTGCGTGTACAGTAGGTCACATTTAGCGAGCTATCTAAATAGCCTTGGTCAAAAGCCTAAAGCCTAAAGAACAATGAAAGATACTGTAACCGGCCTTGACTTGCAGAACTATACCTCTGTCACACTTACATCGAATCAACACAGGCGATGCAACAATCTGTTTAATAGGCTGTTTCTTCACCCATCTGAAATATCAATGCCTCCAGAAGACCAGAGTAAGGACAGTCTTACTCCCTTGAGTAATTTTTGAACATTGGTCTGACTAATTATAATCATAAAGCTGTCAAAATAAAATATATACAATATATCGAGACCTGATAAAGGGTTTTATCTGCCATTTCTACACTTCTGAGCTATTGAGCTTTAAAGTTCTTATTGGTTTATTGGTTTTATCATAATTTAGAACTTTCTAAAAACCAGAATTGCACACAAGATTTGAACTTTTTAGATTTATTCACACCACACAAATGCAAAAGAATGATAAATACAGCATTTATTTGTATAGAACTGATTTTTGGCAAAAATGTAACTTGTAACCCTATAATTCTCATTATGGCTCAGAGAACATGACTCTATGCATGAACGCAAAAAACAGAGAAAAATGTAATAACTAAAACCAGTGGCGTGGGTGTTTCCTGTACTTCTCTTCTGTGTCCGTGAGTATTTGGGCCATGCACAGCTACAGTACATCTCTCAGAGAAAAATGTACATTACCATAGCAAATGATTTTCTACAATTCTGAAGGTCTTATCTAGTATTGTCAGACAACACGCTTTCTGTTAGCTTTTGAAATGTTCTTGCATGCAGTGGCCATGCACAGTTACATACTGTACAGACTTTTTGTTGCTGTGTCCTTGGGGGATGCAGCAAAGAGCTTCAATGTGACAAATACCTTTTCTGAGCATTTGTATGTATGTTAATTTTTAGTTTTTTTTAATGTTCCTGTCAACACATTAAAAGACCTATTATGGGGACAAAATAAATCTATCTTGATTTGAAAAATATACAGCACGTTTACAGTTTGAATGACAACGGTTCTGCTGTTGTCGTTCTTTCTTTCTACAATATGCCTGCAGGTCATCTCAGTTATCTGTTATTTTGAGGGCATTGCTTTTAGGCAATACATTTAAAATACAGTGAAACCATATTGTTGGACAGAGGGAGCAAATTTAATCTGAAACATAGAAAAACAGTGGTCAAAGCTTTCTCATGAGAGTTATTTAGTTTGAACACCTACCAAATGTTATTTGTTGCAGCTGGAATATACAGAATCATTATTTCATATTTACTCAACAGGCAAATATGCAGTAAAATGTTCAGTGTTACAGAGTGCATTTTGTTGAACTTGTGTGTTCTCTCGAGTTGAATTACCACTGGACATTTTACAGTGTACTTATCAGATTTTAAAACCTCTCAGGCAATAAACTTAATGGGAGCATAGGATTGGGATCCATCAGCCAGGTACATCTTGAGGAAGGGTAGAACTTTAAAGAGATTGATATGGAAATCTCTCGACTTGGCTTCTGAATTCGGAAGGTTATCACCGTTTGAACACAAATTCTTGACCCCGAAGCTGACTACTCCAACCTAACAAGGAAAGAGTTGCAAATACGGAATTAAATCAGAAATCTATTAATGTATTACCTTCCATTACCATTGTCATTTCCTCACACAGCTAAAATGCTGAAATATCACATGTGAAGCATCCAGGTTTCCCCAGAGATAAGATAAATATAAGTCAAATTATCACACTTCAATTTGTACCCTTTTTTGATTTAAAACCCAAAATGCCATAACTGGAACACTCAATAATTTGTAGATTTGGATTACTAAGTGTAACTCCTAAATCTTCGGCTACTTATTGCAAGATAACAATTATTTTAAAAAATAGAGGGTCATAGCAGTAATACAACAGATAACATCTGATTGTACTTTTGGGAAACCACTCTGGATGGGGAAAGCCTACTGTACATAATTATTCATTTTATAAGGGTGCACCTGTACATTTTTAAAATAGAGTGGAAAAGCTTATGAATAAGAAAGTGGAGAGAGAAGCGCTACTTGGATACACAGCAGAAATATCTTTTGTTGGCTGGGAGGCGCTCTTTGGTGGAGATGAAAAACAAAAAGAGGAACAGTGCCCACAAAGTTTAAAATATATTTACAGAGCGGAAAAGCTCTTTTACAGTCACTGTCACACTTACTTGGATGAGTCGTCTCCGTCGCTGCAGAAATAGAGCTCCACCAGAGTCACCTGTAAGCAAACATAGACAGGCATGGGTTCACGTTTAGATCTTGACACAACCACACATGCACACGCACACACACAGAAGCATGGGCGCGCACACACGCACACACGCACACACAAAACCTACCATATTTTCTAATTTCAAGCCCGTTTTGTGACAACACACATAACTGGATGCTGTATGAGGTCACGCTACAGGGAGCACATTTACTGTTGCTGTCAGACATTGCTATCCATTAAAATTGTGGTTACTGACAGTACTCCATAAACTGAGCCTAGAACACAAACAACATGGGCAGGGCCTGGTAAATGACGGAGTGACCAGTCGGATGGTACATTACAATATACCCCTTCAAAAAGTCAGGGCACTCTTTGGGGGCATACTCTACACATATCCCACCTTATTTCTCTACATTTGTAGTTAATCAGAGAATATTGTATTTTGAATGCCACATTTGTATTACTTGTTTCTGTTTCTCTATTTACTGACTACATACACACACACACACACACACACACTTGCACACATACACTATTTACTGTATCTGTACTAAAGAACATTGTATCTTCCTGATCCTCATGTTTTAATGGACACGCTTGGTGAGTGCTACCTGTAGTCAACCTAACCATCCACCATCCTTATCGAACAACAGAGAAAATCTTTCTGAACAATTATGAAAAAAGGCTGTACCTCATTCTGTTCTACACACAATGCCAGGCAACCATTCATCACTACTCCAGTGACCACCGAGTAGCTTACCTTTGCAGGCGACATGATCTGTTGTACCTTCGATCCCCCCCGTACACAAGAAGTTTTCAGTAACCATTTTCGTGGGGTCATCCACATTCACGACCTCCTTAATATCTTTAATACAATTGTGCCTCTGTAGTGGTAGAGAAGGGTACAGGTAGGCAACATGTCAGCAAGTTGATGAGCGGCTACAGGGAAGAACACATTCCCAACATGATACTTTGTCATCGATGCCTACTAATTTGTACTTGCCAAGCACTGACATTCTCAAGTAGCTCTTTCTCCATTTATAGGCAATGGGCTGTCCTTTAGCAAGTGAACTCCATGTCGGTACCAGAACTCCATACACATAACAGCAATCACACTCAAACCAAAAATATTAATTCTTCATTTAGAGTCATTGCTAAATTACTTTAATAAAATACATGCAAGCACACACACACATCAGAGTATACAAGCATGAGTACTAACGTTCTTTCCAAGCTTGATGGTGACATTTTTCCGTACTAATACATCAGAATCCATGAATTGGGCTGGTTCAATATCCTTCTTCAACAGCTCGTCCTCTGCACAGACAAGAACGTGACACAATTTGTAGCTGTGTGTCTGTATTTCTAAATGTAGCCATGCATGTGTGCGTGTGCATGTGTGTGTGCTGTGTGTGTGTGTGTGCTGGGTGTGGGTGAGTGTGTGTGTGTGTGTGTGTGTGTGTGTGTTGGGGTCAATTAATCTAATTCAATTTCAACATAAAATATATCATTTTTAATTCCGATTATTTTAGGATATCATGTTAGAATTCCAATCCAAGGTAAATTAGATTAGAATAGAAACATTCCTATGAATTCTAATTTAAATTGGAATTGACCCGCCCCTGGTACAGCCAGGTATATTGCGTCCTCACCATGTTGTTTACATGTTGCCTTATCATTTAGCTTCAGGGCACGATTAGTTTCCTCTGTACAGGGAATACACATTGGCCTAAATAAGAAAGGACAAACAGAAATTAACATAGGCACTGACTTCCACATAACCCACAGTCCTTTCCCTGTAACGCAGTCCTTCCCCTGTTGCAATTTTACATTTCTGTGACACCTGCTGCCATAGCAGTCAGCACTGAGGCCAGCAGTCCTGCTTTTTCACCTGGCTCGCACTGATATGTCCACGTCTTCCTTCAGCTCGATGAGAGCGACATCATAGTCATAAAACTCCTTTATTCCTTGATCCTTCTTCGCCATGCTGTTGTAATCTGGGTGAAGTATGAACCTTTCTATGTCCTTGACTGAAAGTAGAGAAAATTACAGAGGATAAAGCAGGCCCACAGAGACTCAGCTGTTGTCATGCATGCATGGCCTTGTTTGTTCCAGCTATAAAATGAAATCGTAGGTGCCTCACAGCACAGCCTTATGTGAAAGGACAGGATATTGATAATGTAATAAGTAATCAGTTGCTCATATGGTATGTCATGGTTTAAAAGTTTTGTGTATACATTTGGAACTTGTACCTGAGCTCCCTGCATTGCCATCTTCAATTTTGACCTTGACCAATTCAAATTTGTCCTCAAATCTGAAGCAGTGGGCAGCTGTCAGGACAAACCGAGGACTAACCAGAGATCCCTGGCAGGTCCCTGATTTATCTTCTCGCTGAGTACCGCAAGTCCATGAAAAAAGTCAATCACTTCACCAATTTCACTGACCAGTCTATACCAATATAATTAATTGACAATAATAATGCATTCATGTTACAACAAAACTTTTTATAATAGAATAACATTTGCAATATGTACATATAATAATAGTTGGTTGGCACTGAAATGCTGTGGGCTAAACCGGTATATACCTGAGTGGATAAAACAATATATGCTTTCGTCAATTTGTTTTTCTTTTACATTTGCCAGCACATTGCTCATAGCTGTATGTGAGCTGTACAGCTGTAACAGAACTTGATGAAACAGCTCAGATCTGAATCATGTATAAGCCTGAAATACTCACCGTGACTTCTATCTTTGCGAACCAGGGGTGTCTCCAGCGCTTGGTAATCGGAGTGCCCTGGTCATAATCCCTGTACACTCCACAAATGCCCACACTCTCACTTTCATCTGCACACAACGAGAGAATAATCAGCACAAAGGTGAGCGAATAATGGCAGCATACACACAGCACAGTGGGGACATTACAGAACAGTAACACTGCACAGTGGGGACCTTGCAACACAGCACAATGGGGACATTACAACACAGCATCAGTGCACAGTCAAGACATTATAACATAGACACACACAGTACAGCGAGGTCACACTGCCACTCCTAGAATAGGAACATTCTTGTGATCAAATACTTTTGTTCTTACATCTTTTGCTCCTGTCTTACCGATCATTTTATCAAGCATCTCCTCCATTGATTCTTTGTCCTTCATTCTAAAGAAATGTGTTTCAGGGGCCTTCTTTGACACAAGCTTGTCGATCTCTGCCTCGTTAACATCAGTGCCAATAGCAAACACATAAATATCTGAGGACAAAGGGAAAGTAGGGAAAAACAACCTGAGAGAAGGCCACATCACTCTGTGGTGGGAAACACACGGTGTATGTACCTATGCCGTACTCATATATTGTTGCAAGTTTTCGACTGCAGTTAGACAGACATAAAGAACATATAACTGATATAGCATAAATAATTATGATTCTAACAAAAATATAAATATAAATGAATATAAATGTGTGTGTGTGTGTGTGTGTGTGTATGTGTGAGAGAGAGAGAGAGAGAGAGAAAGAGTGCGTGTGTGTTTTTAAAATTAATATATTCATTTAACAGTACAACTTGAGATCAAGGTGATGGAGAGATGGAGAGAAGTTTTTGCAACTGAATACAGTTTCGATCAAGGAAAGTGATGGGATTCTGTCACAATATACAGGAGATGCAGCCCCATACTGAAGCATGTTACCAAGAAGGCTACTGAAGAATAGTGAGTATTGCTGTGCTAACCCAGAAAGTCCTCTCGATTTTCTGCAACATTCACCAAGGACTTGATTTTTGTTACTTTGGGCTCTGCACTCCCACCCATATTGGCAATTCCTGCAAAAAGACAATCAACATTCTGGTCAAGGAATGCTAAAATTATTATTATTTTTTTTAATTAACCTTTGATTGCAACACAATCACAAAAGAAGTAAAAAAAAAAAAAAAGAAAAGAAAGAAAAAACATTTTACTCAGAAATATAAATTCATAATA
The DNA here is from genome assembly GCF_018555375.3 of Anguilla rostrata. Lineage (NCBI taxonomy): Eukaryota > Metazoa > Chordata > Actinopteri > Anguilliformes > Anguillidae > Anguilla > Anguilla rostrata. The sequence goes on along the minus strand of NC_057941.1, from coordinate 30,330,638 downwards.
TCAGAATTTGTAAATTCAAATTAATTGAATGAATTCAGATGTAAAGTTATCAATGGAAGTTACTGCCACTTTCAAAGAGTCAATAAAGTCATTGTGATATGACTTGATGCTGTCTTGGTGCAAGTGCAAGGATAATTTAACCATTTAGTGATCGCTGTCATGAAAATTCAGGTTTTTCCTCTACTGCACCGTCAGTGAAAATCACATTGATATGCTGGAGATCCTCAGATATACTGTACCATCCGTGAACATTATGATGACGTGCTGGATGTCCTTGAATTCGTCTCTATTTTGGGCCTGCATGAAACTCATCTTCTCATAGATAAACGCAAACGCTCCAGCAATGCTGGTCCCTGATTTGTCTTCTTTACCTGATTCACAGACACGAGGGTCAAAACACAGATCAGCACACTCAAATCTGGCTCTGAGTCTTCTGGGTGGCCATACGGCGATTCAGTTCACATCCTCTGACTATTTGCACAAATAACCAGAGAACCAAATAACCCGATAATTACAGCATCTCAGATGTTCAGGACAATGTTTATCATTGCAGAGGAAAAAGATTGGTCTTGCCAAAATTTTTCTAGTTTTACAACTTGGACATATTTTTCCACAAAATTATGCTTTATATGAAACAATAACTGCATGCAATACAGTGTTATACCAATAATCAGACATCCACTACTTGAAGTTCTCAGTTGTACAAAATTAGCAAATAAAAATATCACACTTAACGCAACACTTCATCTTACCTTCGTACTTAAATTCGGTCAGTTCGGTCAGAATGTCGATTTCTTCATAATTAGGTTGAGCTATGTTTATAATCTCTTTCGCCTCTGCGGCAAAGGCCAGGATTTCATACTTGGGGGTGACATCAAAAAAATCAATCTATACAGACAGAGATCAGAGGGGAAAGAAGGTACGTAAGCACATTATAATATCAGTGTGCCTTGGCATCTGTAATAGCATTTGATCACATCAACAGAGGAACAGGTGCTGCCCCCTACACATTTCTCTCAGATATGAAAGCCAGCAAAGCAAAATGTGTATATGCTTTTCGTCGTTTTTCTGGATAATTACATCCAGTACAGACATGGGGTCATAACACATACGATGACTTTATTGGGACACAATGGTGCAAACAAGAATTTTTCATTATCTGTATTTTTTTCTGTTTTTTTATTTTTTTATTTTTTGGTTGTTGTAGTTCATCGTTTTTGTGGTGGTATTTAGGTCATTTTAATGGGTCTGCTGTCATAACATCATGTTGTGATTGTTGGTGTTGAGTGCGGGTCAATATAGCACAACATAATATAATACTAGAGCTATACGCTGATCATATCTACCAAAATTCCTAATTTCTCCATATTAAGTGACATGGGAAATCTAACATTTTATAAGAGCTTCTTTGAGCTTGCATCTGCTTGCGAAACATGGCGTATTAGCTCATACAATACTGTATCTTCTTTGTGAAATAGCAGTAATCTTTGGATTCATGTTCAAATCAAAGGACGGCCAAGTAACCAGGTAAATGTGCCTGAATGACTCTCAGATATTTATGTGAATGGGCTGTGCTGAAAAAAGAGGGGATACAATTCACTGTGGATATGGGCATCTTTCGCAAAAATTAATAACATAATAGAATGAAAAATTAATATTTTATAAACAAGGTCACTGAAATTGTTTCAAATGCGCAGACTGACAAAGTAGAGAAATGTGTTCTCATAGCTGGGTTCTCAGGATAAGAAGCATATTTGTCATACCCTTTCTATAAGCTTCTTCGCGCATTTTTTGGACCATTCAAAGTCCTCCGGCTTAATGCTGTCAGAGTAGTCCAGAGCAATGTAGATATGGAGGTTCCCCGCTTTGTTCAGTCGAATTTTCTTCCCATGCTGGGAGTCATCTGGAAGATTTAATATGGTTACTCACTACTGGCAAACCTCGACTGACAACACAAGTTCTTTTTGTCGCGTTAACAGGCACTCACCGTCCTCTGACGTCAGACTGTTTCTGAGAGAGGCGGCAAAGGATGCCGTGACCTCCTCCAGAGTGTCGTACGTAAATTTAGCTGCAAACAGGAACACAGAGAAATAAAGCGAATGGTCAAAAGACCTTCTACCCCTCAAAGTTGCTCGGTAGTCTGGTACATCCATTTGCTGAGATCATAATACTGTCCCAGGCCTCCCATGATAATTCAGTGAGTCAAAGAAGAGGGTGCACACCCCAAAGTTAACAAGATACATGTATATTACAAAAGGCTAAAAAAATCTCATTTTTAATGAGTGTGTATCATATTTATCGACTCTAAAGCAAGGCAGCCAGGTGGGAGGGAAGCTGGCATGCTGGGGTGTAGTGCTGTGGTCTCCGAGTCTTACCGTAGCAGGCCGGCGCAACCCCAGTCCACTCCCCGCTCTCCTGGCACACACGCTCCTTGGAGCCCACCAGAGTCAGACCCTGGTCACAGCGATAGGTCACCTTGTCATCAATTCCAAAATGAACCCCTGTTCTCCGGGCACCCGGTGGGACACCGGGGTCAGGACAGTGACCGGCTGCGTGCGTGATGAGGGACAGGCAGGGGTAGGGGTCGGGTGGGGGTGGTATGGGGAGACGGAGGAACAGCAATTTTTAGAAAAGAAAAAGGAGTTCTCTTTGCTCAAAGCACCATTGTAGCTAGCCAGACTGAATGCACCCCTTAGTGAGACACCATAACAAGAGAGGTAAATGCTGTATTAAAAGCTTACTCACAGCCTCTGTCACAGATGGGTGTGGATCCATTCCACTTGCCGTTTATTTGGCACACACGGGTTGTAGATCCCCACTGCTTGTAGCCATCGAGACATTTATAGGTGGTCTGGTTGGTGACGTAGTATATCATTTGATTTGGCAGGACTTCCCCATTTTCAAAAACCGAGGGGTCTGGACATGTGACTCCTGAGAGAGAGAGAGAGAGAGAGAGAGAGAGATGGGGTGAGAACATTTTTATGAAATAAAAATATTAAAGACAGAATTCCTTGATTTAAACAACTCTCTTCAGATAGATACTTTGACATTTTTATTTTCATATAAAAAACTTGCTTTAAGTGAACATTATGACTTAAAGTTTGCCTTGCTGCGGGTTTAAATTGACTACAATCCTGACCAATGTACATTCTAGATATTCTATTGACTCTGGACAGATGGAATTCAATTTTAATGAAAAATTAATTCTGGAATCTATGGAGGATTTTCCAGTCACAATTAACAATAAGTATGTAAATAAGAAAATTGTCATTTAATCATTTGATTCAGACTACGGTCTTAGAAGCCAAGGAAACTGAAATCTGAATTCTTCGCTGATGTGTTGTTTTAATACTTTTTAGCATACACAAACAGGTTAGAAATCCTTTAAAACGATTCTTGCTAAATAATAAATAAATAAATAAATAAATAAATAAATAAATAAATAAATAAATAAATATGCATGAAAGCCTGTGATGAAATTGGCTTGCTTTCCCCCTTGGCTAAACACCAGGTTTCAGTGGGCTAATTGGGTGTCAGTAACAAAAATGCAAAGCCCAGTGAAATCCTTCCTACATGTAATGTGTAAATGATGTTCTTGCCACTGTTTTGTGCGGAAAAGCAAACTAAGTTAAAAATGCCGAAGCATTTCCTGGATGCAGGAAAGATATCATTTTTTTCTTTTCCCAAAAATGAAGAAACGTGCAAGAAATGGGTTTTGTTTCTGCAGCCCACGTGCACTGCAATATTGCAACAATCCTTACAGTTACTATTTGCTGTGTCCATATTTACCTGCAGCTTGTCGCGGAGCAGGCGCGTGATGAACTGGTAAGTTAGCTAGGAATCAAATACATGCGTTTATGTGTCCTAAAGTGTGCATGGGCGCCACTCACGCTTGCATTCCTCAGGCTGTCTAATATTGGGCGCAGGATTCCACCTTCCCCTCCTGTGACAGCGCCGGGTCATGGCGGGGAAGGGGTAATAACCTTCCGAACAGGTGTAGATCAGCACGCTTCCCTCATTCAAGCCATCTGAGAGCGTGTAATTACCACCTGCGATGGACAAACCCTCCGCGCTGCAGTTTGCGTCAACAGGAACGCCTGTGAATGAGACAGAGAAAAAGACGAAACACTTGGTCAAGTTGTTGCCGCGTGGCACGAGACTTCGCAGTAGTACCAGTTTGAAATGTGCTCATTCATAACTCTTCGAGAAAAATACGACATACTAGACTATTTTAATAGAGAATGTAGCGATTAAACATTATACGTGATTTTAAGGTGTAGTGTGGCGAAGTTTAAGTGCTAACTGTTGACAGGTGATTAGCAGGGATGGGCAATCATGGAGGAAGAGGGTAGGCAGAGGGCATTGCTAACTGTGTCACCAGACCTATTTCAGTGCAACATGTCAGCGAATGTGGAAAAAATTATGGGAAAAGCTGATGGAAAGACAGAACCTCTCTGTTTTCAGAGCCATGTCCTACCCAAGGCCTTCCTAATCATATATCTTGCTGCGCTTTTCAATGTTTGTATGCCCAAAAATGTTTATCCTGAAATTGTGTATAAAAATAAAGGTTAAGATCCAAGTATTACGTTGAAAAATACATACATCCATTAGGTTACAGGTCAAATTGATCTGTACAATGTAAATCTATTCAACGCAGTCAAATAATCATAACACAGTGAAAAATGTTTGTTGAACACATTTTCTTTCAGTTACAGAGATTTTGATTACACTGCTCAACCACCTTGAAGTAATCATTTTCAGTAATCAAAGGCATTTTTTGCATTTAATGAATCAGGCCATAAAATGCCGTTGACCCAAATTTTCCCATATCATCTTTGTATACAGTGTGTACAGACATTGCCCACAGCTGTGGTGGAAAATGCTTCACATAAATTCATGACCCTAAAGGAGTAAAATACATTAAATTTTACTGAGACTGAGTGATTGCTAGTTAGAATCATATGTTGCTAGCCTCTTAGCCAACTGATTAGTAACCAACTGAGCAAAAGCTCCAAGCTAAAAAGTTAAGAAATGTTAGAAATCATTAAAAATATATAATCTAGTAAAACCTTTTTGAGCAACATCTCATGACTGGATAGAACCTTTCTGCACAGTCACAATCAATGAACCTTTTCTTGACCTTTGTTTAGATCATCTGTTAAATTTCTTTGATCTTGCATTAGATTTTCCCACTTTTCTATACACTCACACACACTTGCATGCAGGATTTTCATACTTTGTAGACCTTGGCCAACATTACCCGTCAATTTCTGAGTACCCGTCGTTTCTGAGTACACTGTCAACAAAAGATAAGATACCAACATTTTGGGAATTTAGATATTTTCTGTATGTGCATTATTATTCAGTAATGCAATAAATGTGTGTTTATCCCAGAATGTGCATGTCCATATGTACCACTTTATGTGTACGTATTCATGTGTGTGCACTCATATGTGTGTAACTCTTTTTTCTCTCTCTCTCTCTCTCTGTCATTCTCTCTCTCTCTGTATATTTGTGTATCAGCCTAGTTTTCTGTCAACAGTAGATAAGGGATTACTTGGACTTTTGGGAAATGATGCTGTGTGTGTGTGTGTGTGCCCTAATTCAGAGTTAGAAATTCTAGCTTTCATTCCCACCTTAAAAGCTGGGGAGATTTGTCTAGTCTATACATCCTTTTTTAAGCAGTGAGCACAATGCATCAGTAATGTGGTGTGTAATTTGTTTCTTTGTTTTCTAAAATGAAGAACTGCTCCATGATAATTATAACAGATTTGCCCTAGTTGCTAGTCAATCAATAGATACTACATGCCAAAGTTAGCTAGCTAATTGACTAGCAGTATGTCATGCTTTACAAAAGTATGATTTAAATAAAATGTTTGGTCTGATTTGTATATTAGGCCTGCTGAAAGCAAAGCATCAAATTAACAATATAAGTAAAACAATCTATCTGGATTGAAGACCCTGTGAAATAAAAACTAATTTTTATTTTTAAATTGTTATGCAATATGTAGTTTTGAAATGTAATAATAAAGTACCCATTTGCAGAACACAATGCCCAATATCAATGAACATATGGTAATCTTCATACACAATCTCCTTTGTTCACAAGTAAAATGCTGCCATCCAAAATACTAAGCTTCATTAATCAACTGACCACACTCCTCACATATGCAAACACTATTTCCCTAAATAGCTTAATCAATAATCAGAGCTTTAAAATAAAGCTATATTTACACATACTCTGAGTGCTATCTATCCATCCACTTTGTTTCGCTGAAAATTTGAAACAGAAATGATCTCTGGTGGGGGACAACAGACATTATCCAGTGTTTCAGGTACATTTGAAACTGAAATGGGTCCATTTGACACAAAACAAGGAGGAGAGTTCATGACTAATCATTCCTAATTTAATTATATTTTATTTAATTAAAATGAAACATTTTAATGAAACAACTGCTGTTTAATTTGTATTTGATCATCCAAATGCCATGGCTACACAGAGTGCATATTTTGAAGGAAAGTACTGTATAACCGTGTATATAACATCACAAATTGACTTGAAGCCTCTCAGGATGAGGTTCAGTATTGCAGCCTTTTCAGCATTTTTCAACAGTACTTTAGTAGTTCCGGTTCCCCGGAGAGACCCGAAGCTCCAAACTCCAGCAGAAGGCCTTTTTATCTAATTTACAGTCAGGAGTTTGCTCTGAAATTTGATCTCAACTTTTAAGAAAATGTCACTAGTGTTACACAGGCCTATGAAAATCCAGCGGTGGTATAGATGCACTTACCAGCACAGAGAGGAGAGAAGACAGCCACCACCATTACAAGACTTCCCCATGCTGTGAGTCCCATTTTGTGTGTGTGTGTGTATGTGTGTTTTTCAGGATGAGCCCTGTAGTATAAATGAGGGATTGTGACCTGCGGAGAGAAATTGACATTTATATTTACACAAAGATAACAGGAGTAACAGAGCAAAGGTCAAAAAAAAACTCCATCAGTCAATGTTTAACTGCAAGCCAAACTTGCCAGTTCAAAAATATAGAGCTAAATGAAAATAGTTATTACATGTAATCCATGTAGCACAGTACAAAACACAGTCATTTCAGTCAAAATTGCTTGACATACCAATGAGAAGGCTATGCTACTGTTACTAAATGACAGACTTATTGCACGACTACACCTATAAACTTCTTGATTGTATGTTAGCAATCTATTTACAAAATGGCAGTGAGCTATGTTAAAGTGCCATCTTCATCATTTTATAGAACAGACAGTTGTAGCTGCATTATAGTGAGGCATAGCTGGTAAGAGCATAAATGACCCTTGCAGTTATGCTTTAAGTAGAAAAGAATTACCTGTCAAGTAACGCTTCACAACTGAACTGTGGATCGGGTCATTTGATTGTACCTGGAAGTGTTGTGGGTGCTGCTGTGGTGATGCTGGAATATTCACAGATCCACCAACTTATCTCTCACAGCCTTACTAAACATTTGTATAGTGGCAGGGTTGAGCAAGATGAGTATTTCCCAACAGGGTTTTTTTTATTTTTTTAAGATCCCTCCCCCAATACCAGTAAAAAAGTCATTACTTGAAATGACTTGCCTGCAAATATTTCAGCAACATATTTGTTCAGATGAAGACAGGGCATAAGCAGGTCATTGCTTGATTTGACTTGAGCTGATCTTTCAGAAATGTGTTCAGACTAGTGCACAAAAGAAGAAGTTCCAGAAAAGGCTGCGGAAGAAAAATGAGGAACTACGGAAGTTGTCTTCTCCATAAAACCGAACTGGTCCATATTACTCAACTTTCACGGAAGAGGTGGCTCATGTTGTTTTGTTATTTTCTGACACAATAGTTGAAAAGTTCATAATATTAAGTAAGATATTTTATGTTTAATTGAAATGGTAACCACTTTCTATAACAGGGTGTCTAATTTAGTTTAACCATTCCCTACAGCTGGGTTACCATTCAAAATTCAAATCAATCAAACAAATCACAGGCATATCACCCTCTTAGGTCATTTCAATGAGGCTGTGGCATGATCTTGAGCAGGTCTGGCATCTCACCATGCACTAGACCAGGGGTGGCCAACCCTCGTCCTGAGGACCCGCAGGGTCTGCTGGTTTTTGATTTCACCTTAAATACAGCAACCACTTAGACTGAAGAAACCAGGGTTGAGTTAACTGTGTAATCGACTACTTTAACTGATCAATTAAGTGCTGAGTAAAAACAAAAAGCAGCAAACTCTGCAGCTCTCCAGGACCTGGGTTGGCCACCCCTGCATTAGACGTTTTGTTGCTTTTATTTTTGGGTGTGTTTGGGAACATACACCATAAGTTATATTGTTTTCTCTCTGTTTATGTTTGCTTTTTGTGGTTTGGTAATGTTTGATGTTTTGCATAGCATAAATTAAGACTGACCTATTAAACCATAACTTCCTGTCCTGGAATGTTATTGGGACTGGGAGTGTGGAGGAGGAGCCAGGTATGCCCCCTAGGGGTGTGGAGTATGTTTGCATATTTGTTATTTTGTGTCCTAAGAGCAGACGAGAAATAGAGTAGTTAATTGATGAAGTGCTAATAAAGGGAAAGATTCACAGGAAAGAGAAGAACTAATGTAAATGTAATTTAGATTTTTTTTTTAAACTAGCATGCATCTTGCCTTTCATTCCTGTGAGGCCACAGGTTTACGTCAACATTGCAAGCAAAGCTTTCACTGGTTAAACCATGGGGGACGTGTGTTGGGCATGGTGCCTCCCTGGGAACAGTTGGGAAGAAACCTTGGTAGGAATCAGATTGAAGGGGGGAACCCATCCACCTCTGGTCGGCTCCGGGTGTAGGTTTAAATGATGTTATTATTAGAAAAAGGGTCAGACCCTGGTGTGGATTGCGATCATGCACCCTCCAAAGGTGTGCTAAAAAAAACTATTTTTGTTGTCCAGCATCGTTAATCTTGAATCCCTTTGGTGCTTTCTAAATTTCCAAAAGATAAGATAAGATAAGATCGATCCAGTTTTTCATAGGTGAGGTGAATGAATAAGTTGGAAATTGTAGATTTATATTCTCATGTGCTTTCCTTGTCATTGCAAAAGGTTTTATTATGCAAATTAAAGCTAAATGAAGGAGATGTTTGCAGAATGTTAAACAAAATAATTATGTGCTTTTAGTTTTGCTGGAACAGTGGAAGTTTGTATGAGTGAGTAAGTAAGTAAGTGTGTATGAGGTTCAACTTTTGATCATTGTGTCCATATTTGATACCTGTTCCAGTGTGCAAATACAAAAAAGGAAAGGATCAGCTTTCTATAACCGATTTGGATATTTCTACTGTGATATATGATTGAGTTTTCTGTGACTTACATGACTGATTTTTTTAGCCTAGTGGAGGGGGTTTTAGCCTTTTCATTGTCTTGTAAAATGTGTAAACATTTGCAGTTTATTGCGCCTGAAAAATCACAGAAGAAATGGAATGACATTTAGAAAATTTGAATGTTTCAATAATTGTGTTAAAGCGAGTAAAAAAATTATTTGTTATTGTTGACATCTTTGGATTTTATATTGATGCTGATTGGAAAATTGTAAAAATTCTAGGCCAGGCTATGTAAATTATGAAGCATATTGGCATTTCAGATAGATTGTAAGCCAATTTGAGAAGGTCCGGTTGGGTCATGGTATGTCACGAGCAGAGAATGATTTCTAGAGAGTGTTAATATTACATTTTATTGACAATAAATTTTGTCTCAATGTGAAATATGAGCATTTTAATGATGAGCATGCCCTTATGTGCTTTGGATCAGTAGGTTATATTGAACTGAAGTATTTCTGGCCAACATTAAACTTTTTAACAAAAACATGAATTATAAATTACTCACATTAAATTCACAGCACTGTTTCCCATACAGCTACACCAGTGACTGCTAGTTAGAATCATATGTTGCTAGCCTCTTAGCCAACTGATTAGTAACCAATTGAGCAAAAGCTCCAAGCTAAAAAGTTAAGAAATGTTAGTAAAAATACATAATCTAGTAAAACCTTTTTGAGCAACATCTCATGACTGGATAGAACCTTTCTGCACAGTCACAATCAATGAACCTTTTCTTGACCTTTGTTTAGATCAATTCCCGTCAATCAGACCCGTCAATTCCCGTTTCCGAGTACACTGTCAACAACAGATAAGATACCAACATTTTGGGAATTTAGATGTTTTCTGTATGTGCATTATTATGCATTATTATAATGCAATAAATTTGTGTTTATCCCAGAATGTGCATGTCCATATGTACCACTTTATGTGTATGTATTCATGTGTGTGCACTCATGTGTGTAACTCTTTTTTCTCTCTCTCTCTCTCTCTCTCTGTATATTTGTGTATCAGTGTGTTCTCCTGCCTAGTTTTCTGTCAACATTAGATAAGGTATTACTTGGACTTTTGGGAAATGATGCTGTGTGTGTGTGCCCTAACTCAGAGTTAGAAATTCTAGCTTTCATTCCCACCTTAAAAGCTGGAGAGATTTCTCTAGTCTAGACATCCTTTTTTAAACAGTGAGCACAAGGCATCAGTAATGTGGTGTGTAATTTGTTTTTTTGTTTTCTAAAATGAAGAACTGCTCCATGATAATTATAACAGATTTGCCCTAGTTGCTAGTCAATCAATAGATACTACTTGCCAAAGTTAGCTTGCTAATTAATCAGTATGTTATGCTTCACAAAAGTATGATTTAAATAAAATGTTTGGTCTGATTTGTATATTAGGCCTGCTGAAAGCAAAGCATCAAATTAACAATATAAGTAAAGCAATCTATCTGGATTGAAGACCCTGTGAAATAAAAACAAATTTTTATTTTTAAATTGTTATGCAATATGTAGTTTTGAAATGTAATAATAAAGTACCCATTTGCAGAACACAATGCCCAATATCAATGAACATATGGTAATCTTCATACACAATCTCCTTTGTTCACAAGTAAAATGCTGCGATCCAAAATGCTAAGCTTCATTAATCAACTGACCACACTCTTCACATATGCAAACACTATTTCCCTAAATAGCTTAATCAATAATCAGAGCTTTAAAATAAAGCTATATTTACACATACTCTGAGTGCTATCTATCCATCCATTTTGTTTCGCTGAAAATTTGAAACAGAAATGATCTCTGGTGGGGGACAACAGACATTATCCAGTGTTTCAGGTACATTTGAAACAGAAATGGGTCCATTTGACACAAAACAAGGAGGAGAGTTTATGACTAATCATTCCTAATTTAATTATATTTAATTAAATTCAAATGAAACATTTTAATGAAACAACTGCTGTTTAATTCGTATTTGATCATCCAAATGCCATGGCTACACAAAGTGCATATTTTGAAGGAAAGTACTGTATAACCGTGTATATAACATCACAAATTGACTTGAAGCCTCTCGGGAAAAATTTGAAACAGAAATGATCTCTGGTGGGGGTTCAGTAAATGATGTATGTAATAAAACGGGCTGGAAAATGATTCCCAGGGGTGAATGTAAGCAGGTTGTTCCCACAAATGACTGTAACGTGGCGTAATTGTAAATCATATGTTTTTTACTTCTATCATATGCAATTGTATTGTGTATTTAAACGGGATATTATACTAAAGGATTTCAAAAACATAGGCTGAATGAGTAATTTCACTATAACCTACATAAGATGGGAGGTGTGAGGATTTTTGGAATCAAAGCTGTTATTGGCTGAAGCTAATTTCAACCAATGGGGAGAACTAATAATTGCAGGACTGATCAATTTATAATGACATAATTGAGGGCAACTGAGGAGAGGCAGCATATGTGAGCTTGTGTAAAGTGAGGTCATAGGGTACAGAAGTATATTTTCATAAGGAATGAGAGTCTGGTCATTGCAATCATTTCAGCAGGAAATGACCTTTAAAAATGTCCACAAGTCGACAAATGTCTTTTCATTACAGTAGTCTTTATTGAAGTATTTTTTGACTTTTTTAATCCCATCAGAACATTGGCGCCATCCCATCAATGCAATGTCCAAATCTTGAGGGTACACAGCAGTCAGGGCTGTCCTCCAAAATGTCTGCCGGTAGACTGGCAGCTCAATGAGACAGGGTTTTCCTTATCGACCAGTACCACCTCATTCATTCATAGTGAGCACATGCAACAAGGAATCCTGTGTGAGATAAACAGAAAAGAGAACGAGAAACAGGAAAAGAGGGCAGAAAAACACAAGCAGCACAACAGCGCCCCTGTTGTTCACAAGGTGGACTTGTGAACAGCAGGCATCATGAAGGGAGGGTTCAGACCAGAAGACACATCAGCTGTGTTCTGTTCTCTAATTCGGGTCAGAACTCCCCCTTGATGACCCACTGATGAACTCTTAACCGTTTCAGCGATCACAGTGCTGCTCCCAGGGTCTCGAGCGCTGTCTCGGTCGTCGGTTCCATGCAGCCCAGCCTCTTTTGCCAGAACCCTCCACTCCTCCACTATCATTCTCTCTGCCCCAACCATGCTACCATATGCAGGGAAAGACATGAGTGGGGATGTGTGAAAAGGAGAAAGGGATGAGTATTCTCCCTGGCCTAAAAGCCAAAGAAAACTGAGGTGCACACGGCTATGACAATTCAACTGCTTCTTCAACCACTGGAACAAACTTGCTTTATTAGTGTGTGTTCAGTATGAGTGCTCTGTATCAGTGTTATATGAGTTGAGTATTAGTGCTCTGTATCAATGCTTTATTAGTGAGTGTTCAGTATTAGCTCTCTTTATCAGTGCTTTATTAGTGAGTGTTCAGTATTAGCTCTCTTTATCAGTGCTTTATTAGTGAGTGTTCAGTATTAGCTCTCTTTATCAGTGTTTTATTAGTGAGTGTTCAGTATTAGCTCTCTTTATCAGTGCTTTATTAGTGAGTGTTCAGTATTAGCTCTCTTTATCAGTGCTTTATTAGTGAGTGTTCAGTATTAGCTCTCTTTATCAGTGCTTTATTAGTGAGTGTTCAGTATTAGCTCTCTTTATCAGTGCTTTATTAGTGAGTGTTCAGTATTAGCACGCTGTATCAGTGTTGAGTATCAGAGCTCTGCATTAGCACTGGCTGTGTTTCCTCACCTGCGTCTGGCCGGAGCTCTGGGTGGTCTCCTGCCCCTGGGTGTAAACCCTCCTGGGCCGGTAAGAGCCAAACTCCACCCTGATTCGACCGGGTCTCTCCTCCCGCCTGCAGGCCCCGCCCACCTCCTGAACTGGCTTCCTGCAACCCAGAGAAGGCAGTTATTAAAGGGAGAGAACGCACATCATTCTCACACCCTTATTCCAGCAACTGCTCAAAACTCAACTATGTCCTGTATTTCTGCAAAATCAGACACTTTAAATCTTTTTTTCCACCAAAGCATGTGAGTTTGTTTTTTTTTACCATTCTCTTCAGTCCCTTCCATTTCACATGGCTTGTCTGGGGTAAAGGTCCTATCTTATTAGAGTTTTGTTCTTGATCATGATTACAGTAACATAAATGTCCTAGATGTTGTGTCTGTCGCCCCCATGTGTGCAATGGCAGTATTTCCACAGCCTCATTTTTGATGCTCACTTCTCTTCAGCGATGGTTTGCTGCCTGGAGCCTGCCAGGTCACTTTCTTCCCTCTCAACTCCTGAATCAGTCTCCTCTCCCTGCAGCAGAAAACCCATCACTAAATTTCAACTGTTCATTTGCGTCTAAACTCAACATTTGACAGGGATTCTGCTCGAGAACATGCTGCATAAAATTTGACCCAAGCAAAAATAACTCCTAAGAGGGTCAACCATCATGAAAAGAATGCGGGTATTCGTAACATTCTGTTAATGCTGTACAGTCCAGTGCAATGTTACTTACATGACCATTTGAAGTGGTGTGTACGATGCATTCAACTAGAAGAGACAGGCCAAAAACAGTACTCAGGAGAAAGCAAATAAATTACAACCATCTTAAACTGTCCTCACCCAAAGAGTGCACCCAGATATCCCAGGCCAGAACACAAAATACCTTTCACTGCGTGAGACTAGTCATTACTTAGCCTCAAATGCAGATAAAGGCTTTTTTCTGCTGATATCTTGTAAGCATGTTACATTTTATTGTGAATTTATTTAGCTAGATAGCCATGACAGTGTATGGGCAAAGGTCATGCCCAAGTGTGATGTCTGACTGCAGCCACAATGGACAGGTGCACACCTTTCACAGGACTGGTCTCCTGTGCAGTGGGGAGGCTATGGGAGGAACTGGCGGCTGATCTTTTCAGGTCAGCCAGCTCACTGCTGACCTCTGTGAGCCTGTAAACAGATGAAAGGACAGCATAAAGCCACAAACCACTCTTGTGTGTGAAAATCAGCCAGTCAACATTCTAGCCGATGGCAAACTTTTTGTGGAGCACCTTTACTGTGGAGATTTTCAATCAGAAGATTGACTGGCTACTGAACTCACTTCTTCTGCAGAATGGCTGCTTCTTGCTGTTCCTCTTTCTGTAACAAACCATTGAGATAAACCATTAGGAACAGTAATTATGTATAAAATGGTAAATGGTAAACTCGACCATGAAGTGACTGCTTACCTGGGCCATGAGCAGGATTTCCTTTTCTTTGACTTCATCCTCCAGGGCAGAGAGCCTCTCCTTCAGTTTGTTGATTTCCAACTGCTGGGCCAATTCCTGAGCGATCTTCCTGCAAGGCAGAGCATACAGGTTCTGCAGCTGAAAACAACCACAGCAACTCACCATCCTTCAATATGTGAGTCCAATACCTGTCATTTAATTTACGAAACCCACATGTCCCTCAACAGCCACCATACTTACTCCTGCAGGACGGCCTCTTGGTGCTCAGATGCCACAAAGAAGGCTGCCAGTTTCTCATCCTTCTCGTGGCACAGTTTCAGCAAGGTGGCCTTGTTCTCTTCATTGTCCTGGCAGAGCTTTGTCAGGTCCGCCACCTTCTCCTTCTTCATCTGCAGTGTGAGAGCCATGGCTGCCAGCTGGTCATCCTTCTCCTGGCAAACCTCTGCCATGGCCCTCAGCTTCCGTTCTTTCCTCTTACACTGCTCTGCCATCTCTAACAGCTTCTTCACTGCCAGCTCAGCCAATTCCTCTTCCCTCATCTCCCATCTTTGGGTCATGGCTACCAGCCTCTGCTCTTTTCTCTTACAGATGTCCATATTGGCAGCCAAGTCAGTCCTCAAGTGTTGAATCATGGTCTTGCTCCTCAGTCTCTCTGCTTCCATGGTCTTATGGTTCTCTTCCGCCTGTAGAGCTGATTTCTTTTGCATCTGGTGGAATGATGCCTTTTTCAAACATGGAATAATTTTTTATAAAAATTGTTATAAGATCATTGACATTTAAGCATACAGACATCAATACAAATCACGAGTTTCAATCAATCAATCAAAATGTATTTATATAGCGCATTTCACAAACAATTGTCACAATTAGCTTGACAGACAACCCCGGCCTAAACCCCCACAAGAGCAAGTTGTGCATCTATAGATCAGATATCTCCAATTTGGCAACCAGGAACCAATTGGTGCTTCATGGTCTATAGATGACAAATTGGGAGACATCGGAGACCATATCTGTAAACTACACAGTAAAATGTTCTGTGGTCCCAGCTGGACTATATGTACTCAGGTTAAATTAACACAACATTTTTCTGTGCATCAACTGACCAAGCTTGTCAGTTATAAACAAGCTCACCTTCAGCTCCTTGTAACGAAGATTCATTGCAGAAGCAGATTTTTTTGAGGCATTCACCTCATTGTGAAGCTTGAGGATTTTATTGTCAAGCTCTTTCCCAGTCCCTAATGAAACAAACAAACCTTATACCTTAAAGAACATTCTAGAAGCATAGAACTCCCATGCAGAACGTAAGTGGTGTCAACTAATATTAACTTACGTTGGTGCTTCCTGGTTTTAAACTGAAGGGGAAAAGACAAGTAGAAAGAAACATAATCAATACAAAAGTGCAATTAACTGCTGATAGAAACTGATTACTGATTGCTGATTAAAACAGACAAATCTACACTCAGTTAAAATAGTCCAGATTAATTTGAATGCACAATTATAAGGAGCAGCTCTCGTTTAATGGTACAGTGTGAGGGGCTTTACTTCAGTTCAAACAAAAAGGATTAGACTATCTACAAAGTTAAAAAAAAAAAAAAAAAAAAAAGGCATTGATTTAACTTGTACAAAATGCAAAATGCAAACCCAAAAGTGAAATTCCAAAGGCTTTTTTTCATGGATCAAGCAGATGGGATAAGATAATGTAAATAAAGCTAACTGCTCAAATAATGCAATATCATGTTAAATTAATGCGCAATATCATGTCAAGAAAAAGTGACTCACCACAAGCAATGCTACGCAGTTTATGGAAAACATTATCAGTGATCCCAACACCAGCCACTCAGCCTTGTCATACGATGGTGGGACCAGATTCCAGCATTCAGGTAGGTTGGGTAGGGTGGGTAGGTTGGGTAGGTTTCCCATGGGCTGAACAAAATAAAGGTTTACCAATATGGAGGCTTGTTGGGCATCGTTTTATTAAATCCCATTCTACACAGAATAAACCCTTCCGTATGAAATAAAGATTCAATTACTTACGCTTCCAGCATAGTGTGTTATCCGCTCCTTGATGTACAGGAGGGTGCTGTCTGACCACATGGTACCATCCGAGCTGTTGGTGACACCTTAAAGACAGCACACATTGCATTTTTTAAATATTAAAACAAGACCCATGTGGTCGAACAACCATCGACGTGCAAATACTACTTGAATTAGTCAATTTAATTTGTTCGGTTTAAATTCTCGGAAAATGCAATATCAAGCTCGCCAGACTAGTATGGGGCTACAGCATTAGCTAGTCGATGGGAAGATCATCCCGAGTCGCTCGCTAAAGTGTCGGATGACCCCATACCCAACATATTCGTTGTTCAGAGTGATTGGCTCTCATAACCACTTAACCCGTCAATCGTCTGATGGCGAGTTAATTAGCTAACCGAATGCGATCAACACAGGGGGAAGATCGGGGGCTACTAGGCTGTATTAGATAGGCCTACTTATCGGCCAATATATAAAACTGTTCTAAATGAAGACCGTAGACATTAATACCAGCTGTCTCAAAATTCTTACCTTGGTGTTCTGCGTTCAAAAAGTTCAGAACGATCTTAGGCACAAAATGTATGTACGCTAACCAAAAAGTCAAGACAATTCCACGCCAAATCGCCCCCATTATGGGAGACGAAGTGGGTGGAATTATCCAAACTCGATGACTCAATAGTATTCGATCAAACTAATCTCGATGAATCCAATGAGTAAAACCAGGCAGAATAAACCTATATAAAGACCAACGAGGATTATCCACTGTGACGTCATCATTTCAGAAAACGCTGAATGTACAACGCACATTTACTGAAGAGGAATCCATAGGAAGAACTCGGACCTCCCAACAGGGTTTAATGACATAACGCCTCTCGCTGAGTTTCCAAGTACTTATTAATATCCGACACCAGTGGCAAAACCTTTATTAGCCTACATTGCAAACGTTGTGATGAATATTTGTTGCATATTTTTAAATTAAATGAATGGTCACAATGAAAGGGAGCTGAAATTGCACTATAGTGAGAGCACATTACCTATATTTAAATCTGATATTGCCCATAAATTACTCCTGTTCATGAAACATTCAATAATTCATATCCAATAATAATCCCCGGCACAATACTGAGATGCTACTGAGTGGATTAAATGAAATTAGTCGATTGGCATTATTTGAACAAAAATGTTTACAATATGAAAAAGACAAATTACATAACAATCTAAGACATTGTAGCGCCTAATCTGTCTGTGCACCAAACAGTACAAATGACCTGCAATGCCATATTTACATAATAATCCTCAGGGTCGGCCTGACCCATTAAACAAAGTAAACATTTGTTTAGGGCCCCGCGATTGGTTCGGGGCCCCCTCCCTCCAAGATATATATAAATATATTTTTTTAAATAAATAATTGTGTTCCCTAAGACAATGGCTTTTTTTATTAATCTAAATATACTTCTATTCGTGCCAAATCTAGCTGGCTGGGGCTTGGGGGGTGGTTTTTGACCAAAACAGAGGGCCCCATATAGACTTTTTGTTTAGGGCCCCCAAAAACCTTGGGCCGGCCCTGATAATCCTGAATAATTAAATCCAGTAACGCTCTTTGTCGAATGAGAAATTTAGACAGGAATTAAATTTATACCTGCCGATCTGGACAGCAGACCTTCGTCTCCAGCTCGCCTTCTAATAGGAAATGAAAAAGCGAAAATAAGAAATAAAGGCTGTTCCTTCCTGCCTCAATTTGAAGTTTACTCTTAAAATTGCACGCTTGGCCCACAATGTGATCTTTTTTGTTAAATATGGAGATGGAGCATCAGATCTTTGCTAGATAAGTCAGACTTGAAAATTCAAAATGCATCCCTATAAAACCTGGTTTTCTTGCATTCCCTGCAATTTACCCGTGCATATCCTCCCATGAAGTCTGTTTGCCAAATGGTCAAAAAATATTTCAAAATTTATACATTTATATACTGCTCAGTAGGTGGTTTTTGTTTAAGCATCGCAGATCCATATTTAATAACATTAATTTTTTTTTCAATATGATTCAGAATCTTGTTACTTAAAAATAGAAGTCTAATGTGCTGCAATTTACAGCAAATTAAGTCTTCACACAAATTCATCCACATTCACATAATATACAACTCAATATAGTAGTTTCAATCTAAAAACTGTGAATAAAGGTTGTTTTTTTTAAACTTAAACCAGTATGTGTGTCTTTTTTTTTTTTTTTTGGTTGTGCCAGACTTCAGTCTTGCCCATCCATTGTATTCATCTACATATCAACCTTGGGTCCAGAAAGCATACTCTTAGTGGTTCCACTTACCATCAACTTGCTGATTCTTAATTTTATTCTTTGGTTGGAAAGTATTTATGATAAAACAGTTAGTTGTTAAATTCAACAACCCTTAAAACTGTCAATTACAATGACACAAATGGTATAACAAGCAATGCAGTCTGCAGTTTTTCGGTCTTGAACTTTGAGTAGCCTTAGATTATCGCTCAAATTATTATACATTACAGGTATTTAGCAGCCATTCTTCTCAAGAGCGACTTACACAACTACAGCAGGACATTTACACTGAAGCGATGCAGGTTAATTACCTTGCTCAAGGGTACAATGGCAGTGTCCCACCCAGGAATTGAGCCTGTGACCTTTAGAAAACAAGACCAGTTCCTTGTCCATTATGCTACAAATGCCACCCAATATATGCATTTTATGTACTTGTTTAGCAGATGACCATGTGGACGGTAAAATAATGTTTTAAAAAAAAAAATTTCATTCCATAGTACTGGATCTTCAATGAAGCATTTCACGGAAGATACCACAATCGCAGGTGCAACGGCAGCCATGTTTGAGAATCACACTAGCATCCTTCTGCGCACTAACTACTACACGACACTGCCATGGCTTCAGGCTACACAGAATCTGAAAATGAAAAGCGTCATATTTTAAAATGGAAAATGTCACATTTCAAAATGGAAACTGAACACTTGAAAATAGTAAGTGCAGCATCTGAAAGTGCCGTGACTGGACTGATGCAGAAAAAAAACTGTTCCTCAAGTGAGAATGTCTGTAGAATGTCTGTCCTTATGAGCACATGCACTGACCTGGCAAGCCCTGGTGCAGGGGGAACTGAGGGATCCACCCCTCCCAAACACTCTCAGATATTGCAGACTGCATGCCTGCTCCTGCTTGCAACCTCCCACACGTCACCCCGTTACTGGTTACCTCATATTATGGGGAATTTGTAGCGCAAACAGGGTTTTATAAACCAGCTGGATCGATCACTCAAACTCCTTGGCATCTGTAACTGTACAGTATGTTACCCATTCAGTCACAACACAGCAAAAACAATGTTAAAAATCTACTGGAAAAACTTCATTTCGATCTGAGGTTTTTTTTTTGTACAAACCCAACTACTGATTTTAGGAAGAACATTTTTCATTGTTTGCAGTTTTTCATTTTGTATCAATATGAAAACAAACAGTCCAAGCAAACGAAATGTGACCTTTTTTCAATGATTTTGTAGCCTTTCATATCAATGAATCACACTGTTGAAGGGAAAGTCGAGAGGCTGTTTCAAATCACCACATTTTCTGCTCTAGTCCTAAAAATATACTTTGTGGGGCTCACTACTGCAATAATAAAGGAATCTCAAAGAAATCTAACACAAGACATTTTTAAAGTAATGAAATAATATAATTTTTGTTAGTTCAAGGAAATGCATGACCTCCCAGGGGTTAAAAATCGAGGAACCCCTTCTGAGAGTGGCAGAACAAATAAAGAGTGGTGTTCTAAATACAATGAATCAACATACAAACATGTGGGAATTATATCATATATTACAATTGTATTTTGCCAAATGAATCCCACCCATAAAAATTTATTACAATTTTTTCTTTCTTTTTTATTTTTGTTTATTTGTTTATTTGCGCAAGACATAGGACAGAGCAGAGGCACACAAAAAATACTCAACGTGCCGTCGACGTTGGAGGATGTGCGTGTCTTTGAGGACAACATTCCCAGTTTGCAGATTATGGTGCCGTGATGTGACAGAGATTCAGGAGGGAATTTCAAACTGCAGTGGAAAAAAATTGTGAGCAAAAAGTGTTTTTTCTGTCACCTGGCCAAATGCATCTATCTAAGGCATTTGGAATTAGAAACTCTTGTGCATGGAAAAAATATTGCAGGGGAAAAATGGTGAATGAGAGGATAAGGGAAACGTTTTGTAACTTAGGGTCCTTGTTTATATTATTTGTGTATGAAATGTGCTGTTAAGAAAGGTCCTCAATAATGGCAGCTCACAAGCTCTTATAAGAGTAAATAAGAACACTTCTATAGGATATTGTAATCTCAGAGACTGAGATTTCATTCTGCATGGCTGTGTTTATACAGCGCCATTTTCAGACATGACATTTTGTTTACATATTTCCATTCTGATACTTGAATATTACTGCAAAAGAGTGCAAATGCTAACTTTTCCGTGTTGTGTAAATGACTGGAATATTGAATAGAAATGTTCCCAATGCACAACCGTTATGAGGCTAGAGAGGTAATTATTTACAATTATGTAAAGCCTTGAACTATGAAGGCCGAGGAATTCCAGAAGCAGTGGATTAATGCGCTGCGTATGAGTTATAGCCAGCCCTACCACACTCTGTGATGTTTGACCAAACTATTTCAGATCATACAGAACATGCGTAATAATAACGACAGTAACAATACTAGCTGAACAATGATTTGTAAATAATTACTGACATGATAGCCATGTCAAATTTGGTAAACCAATGATAGGCCTACATATTCTACAATCCGTCTGGAAATATGGCTTCATTTATATGATGTCACTGGAAAACAAATTGCTGTCGTACCGTCTTGTAGTAGTATTGTACGTTCTTGCACAAACGGATCCCCAAGTCTTCTGTGTTTGAAAAAGAGGTTAATGTGCGACTACCTTGGAGGTGGTGAAACTTTGCACCGCGATCTCCGGCTTTGAGTTGCTGCAGTCAATCAGTTCGTGCTGCAGTGGTTTTCCTGGACAAGGAATACCGACCGCCCTCCCACGCCAAACTTGAGGACAGCTTTTATTTGCTCATGTATATGCCTATTAGTTCCCCCCACTTCGTTTTTTTTTCTCATTAGATAGGAATGCAATGGAAACTCAGACAAGCCAAGAATATTTCAGATCCGTCAGTAGTGAATCTTCCTCTTACATGATGGTTTCAACGAACAATCGGCGAGATGCTCCGTCCAAGTTGTGCGTAGCTATGGTGGTTATCGCCGTGGTCGTACTGCAAATCGCTTCGACCACTGGACTCTTCGTCTACCTAAATATTTCAATATCTCAGGTAAGATAAACGAATGAAAATATGTATGGGGAAATTATCAAATGTATGCCATATTGTCAGACGTAGCCTAAATAACTTTATATAATAACTAAAATAACTTTTTTTAAAGATCTTTCTTTTTTAGACTTAGCCTAGGCTACCGTTGCTCCAGCTGCGTTTATGTACCCTAGAACAAATTTAAAGATGTAGTTCATTCTGAAATGTTACATGACCTACTTAAAATGAGTAAACTAACTCAGCAAAGTTGTATTGCTCACCTAATCATTTATTATTGAATTTGACAGACTGTCGTCTGCATACCAAAATAGTGAGCATTATTTTGGTGGCTATTTTACCTACATTGCATAGGGTAGACTACCTATTGTTCTCTATATGGGCATGCATCTCTTTTTGTTTTCTTAACTAATATATATATATATATATATATATATATATATATATATATATATGTGTGTGTGTGTGTATATATATCTCGTATGTTCAAATGTAGGCTGTTTTTAAATGAGATTTTTCTTATTTTTTTCGCTTTTGTGTTTACTAATGTGCATCTTTTAAATTTTATATCTGCGTTGGAATATGCGATGTGATTTTACTTTTAACTAGAAGACATTTAAAGAGTTGAACACATTCAGTCCCAATTTGAATCATTACTGTTAAAACTGATTTAAAATGGTTTTGCTAGGCGATAGATATGTAGTTGCCTCGAGCGTTCGGTTACAGTTGAGTCCGCATGTAGCCAATTTGCGTATTTTCAAGGTGTCGACACGTCACTTACATTTCAGTTTATGCAGAGGCTTTTCGCTCTGGAATAATCGCGATGTTCTACCGCCTAGGCTGTTTACTGATCTGTTTGTGGGATTGCAGAGCGGACAGTAAGAACTTCTTTTTTTGCACTACTAATGATTTGCATGTCCTGCCATACGCTCTCAGCTGTTTGTGTCGCATTGCACCTGTGTTATTTTAAATTTTTGTGAAAGCATCAGGTGTAAATTAGGTCAAAATAGGCATTTGCGTGAGAAACTGGCTTTGTGTAAACGTTCGCTCTGTATGGTTCAATATATGCTATGGTAATTCTAGTGTATTAGACCAAAAACACATTATCCCTTTCCACAGATTTTGAAACAGCAAACTTATTTTTACGTATAAATAATATAGGCCTAGTAAGAAACATTCATTTTCTTTCAAACATACATCTCTTTCCTCAAGTTCAGGTGGCGGTTTGTCAAAACGCATGTCCAGTGTAGACTGCTGCCCTCGGTGTAGCCAGTTGTGTGACCGTATCGAAAGAGGAAATTAAAATGACAATCTTTTTAAACATTTAAAGCGAAAGAGTATGCAGATTGGCTTCTAGTCTGTACCAGTCACCCCTGCCACCCAAAGTAGGCTTTAACGAATGTATGGTGATTAATCATGTTCAGATGAGTCCGAAATCTCAGAGCTGACATAGATCGTTGAGAATAGTCCATGATTTCAAGCCAACAGTGATTTTAAGCGCTTTTTATTGAAATCTTTGGGCGTACGAGACTTAAACTTAAATGAATGAGGGGTCGAAGAATGGATTTTTGTCTTTGTTAAATTATGCCGACGTTGCCAGCCGATTTAGTGTAACCTCAATCTGTCAGTTCATTCTTTTTCGTGGGTCTTGTAACTTTTCGAGAGCAGACAATAGGCCTACACTTTCAACATCCATGCTGGAGCTATTGAAATTTTACTGTTGTGGCCCAGCTGTCTTTCCTAAACACAGACTGTCCACTTGTAGATTATTTGAATAAACGCAATACATTCTAGACCACACAGAAGCGGGTAGAGACCGAAGGCGAAAATGAATGGAGCAGACAAACATTCGTCCGTCAGTTAATTTTTTGTTTTTTTTGTGGTCGCTGTGGATTTGCACATGCAGGTAAACGTAGGAACAAACAATTATGACCACATCCCAATGTCAGCTACATTCTTTGGCGCAAGCGTAATGCACTTCCTTATCCACGTGCTTATATAGACCTGATAAATTATCAGCTGCAAGCCAGTCGGCGGACCCCAGACTCGCTATGCAAAATAAAATAAAACTGCGCAATTGAGTTTGAAAATGAAATAAGAAACACTCTTTAAAAACACAATCTACAACGACGACATTACACAGTGATGTTATGTTATTGGAACCTGTAGACAATATGCAGGGAAGCTGTCGAAATAAGTTGACTTCATCATGTGTTAGGCAGTATAATGCAGTTTAAGAAAATGAATCCCACAGTTTAAATTTTCTCATTTCTAAATAAGTGACTCTAAAACACCAATCTGAGAAATCTTTTAAATATTTATCTGTATTCATAAAATTAATGAACGTCACCATCGAATCTGGCTGTTGCTGTTAGTCAAATTAGTTTATTAATAAAACTATTGTTACCTCTCTTCTTTGGACCCTCTGGAGCGTGATTGACATCCTTTGGGTTTGCTTAAATTGGCGTTCATTTCAGCAGAGCCAGCGAGCTCAGCAGTTTGGACGCAGATGCGGCGAGTCACACAATAATGAAGTAAGATCCAGTGTGCGCTCGCTGTCAAATATAAAACTTTAGAACATCAATAGAGAAAGGCAACACTGAAAATATTTGTAGACACAGAGATGCATAAGCCATTCTGTTTAAATTTTTTTTTTAAATATCAAAATTAGTGCAATGTATGTAGCCTACATATGTTGGGAATGGGTACTAGTTTCTTTTAGAGTTAGATAAACTGTTCAAATGCATCCACTTTAAACAGTACCAGAACAGGCAGTTGCAGAGAGGTCAAATGTGTTTACAGTTTGTACCATAGCATTTTTCATTGTGTCACAGGTTGGGCATTTAGCTTGAGAAGTCCTTAGGAATCAGGAACATGCTGGGAACCTTTGGACTGAGGGGAGGGTGTTCTGACAAGGGCCCACGGGTCACCACGTTAATCGTTACATGGCTGAATGGTTACATTCCTTCTGGATTAGCATACCTAATTTACACCAGGAAGTTTTTGGGGTGTGTATGTTTATTTTCTTACTGAAGGAATAGTAAGCCCTTAAAGTACAGAGGGAATGCCTCCCACCTCTACCTTGCCTCAACCCCCCCTTATTAGCCCTCGCTGCAGAGTGAAAGTCCACTTGTCCATCCTTAATCTATTCTTAAACAAGGTGGGCGGTCCCCTCTTTTTATGTCCCTCGGGTGATGCCGAAGCACTCAAAAACCCGGCCGTCTTTCATCTCCTGTGCTTGTGAACACTGGCTGTCCACCTAAACAAAATAGCTGTGGTGTCATGGTAACCAGGGTGCCAAGGCAACCCAAAATATGCAGAGTCTCTTTCTTCTGATACCACACAGAGTTCTGGAGTGCTTTGCACAGTCTTTTGTTTGATTTATTTTGCAGGGACAGTGTACAACTGTAAGGATACAGTGTGAGGTACCAGAGATCCATTGTGAGCAAATTGCCTATTATTTATTTATTTATTTATTTATTTATTTATTTATTTATTCAATATTATTTGACTTCATGTCTTCATTAAAACATAAAAAAAAATTCAGATAAGTTAGGGGAAAAAACAAAAGTGACAAAAATAAACCATGGATGATGGATGATAATGTTACTAATAAAAAAAAGAGAATGTAATGACTGAAGAAAAGAAAATAGCAAAACAGAGGATGATATTTTGCTAAACATTTGCACCACAATATTAATGTCTTCCTTAATCTTTCCAGATGCCCCTTGATCCCTCCCTGTTCGAACCCTGTCTATCCCCGTAAGCTCCATACCTCCTCCCTAGGCCCAACCCCCAAATCTATGCCCAAAAATCATCCCCAAACACTGCATCTTCTAGCCCATTCCATACACCTTTCCCCAAACCCCATCTCCAAACCTCCACCCATAGCCCCACCCACGTACCTCTCCCCACACCTGAGCAAATCTTTCAACCTGCAGTCTCTGGGCAGGTCCGTACAGAGTAATCACCCCATGTTTAATCACTGTGCATCCACAGTGAAACTGTGTTTTAATCCACTAAAACTGAATATGTGACATATAAAGGGGCTGGTCGTGTTATTCTGAAGCAGAAAGACTTTTGGCTGAATAGTAGGATTTAAATGGAAAAGGAGTTGATCTAGCCATGTCTCCAGTTTGGTTGCAGAACCACTGAAAGTGCCTTACTTTGTGTAAACTGGCAAGGGGCTATATAAACCAAAAACGCATCATGACTTTCCCTCACATTCTCCTTTGTTGTGTTATGGCCAGGAAGGATCCCATGACTTCTGGCAAAAAAATTTCCAAACTTAACTCTCAACATCTGGATCATCCTACCTTACAGCATATTAGCTACAAATCTTTTGCTGTACCTGTCTGCATTTATGGTCCGGGTCATCACTGCGAATGAGAAAGGAGTCCTGAGCTGACTTACCTGTAAATAAAGGGAAATACCATAATAAAAGTTTTTTTTAAAGAACTGAAGTTAGATTTTTTTTGGAACTAGAGGTATATGGACATTAGAAGGATCTGATTTCCCCTATCAAGGACAGATAAATCACAGACAGTCAGAGAATGAGAGGAGCATGATTCTGAATCGGCGTGGAGTGCTATTATTAGCTCGCTATACGTTATACTTGCGCTGTAACTAAAGTAGAGGCCTCAAACCTTGTTTAAATACGGGCCACGATTAGGAGCTAAGTTTAGATGGGAGAGTGTCTGTGTTAGCCTGCCAGAGGCTGATATCAGATGTGTAGCGCTTTAATTTGCCCAGAATGACTGCAGTCCAACAGCATGACTTTCATGCAACACTTGCATGAAAACATTTAAGTCTGCTGTCTTTCTCATCAAACAGAGCGGTCATCTGCTCCTGGGAATGTTTTTCTCTTTCGGTTTTACGCTATCTGCCAAATAACTGAAAAAAACAGCAGTGTTATTCACTGCCCTTGCATAAACATTAGTGGCAAATAAACCTCACTAGTCAGGCTCTGCTGAATGCTACTTTCGTTCTGTAATAAACTTTGCAACCTCGGGACAAATTGAGGACACAGAAAATAACAATGAAACATGGACACATTTTTTTGTCCTTCCAGAAAAGGAAATAGAAATAGCTCACAGTATGATCTGTGAGTTCCTTTGTGTTAATGAAGAAAGAGACAAACATAGCTTTTACCTAGAAGCATTGGTGACACACACATCAGGGGATTCCCCCTAACCAAGTACCAGTTTTTGCAGAAACATTGGTGCTTCATCATCAATAAACATAATGATATTCTGGAATGGTAACAGTTTCTTGAGTGACACGTACAAGTTTCTCTGCACCTTTATAACATACTTTTTTATTTATTTTGGTCTGGTTGGGGGGGGGGGACCAGGTCTGTATTTATTGAGTTTTCTGCTATGTTACTACATTTTGGCACAGCTATAAGAGCTCTTTGCTTTATGGCCTGCAGGTGAAGGCACAGGAGGTGACAGAGGAGCTCCGGTGCCTGGGCCTGCTGAATGCCCTGGACAAGGATCAGGAGATCCCCCCGAACCTGGCCCAGCTGTTTGGGGAGCCCTGCGTAAAACTGGCAGAGGGGATCAAGGCCTACATATCCAAGGTGGGTACAAATAGTGCAGTTCTATCTCACACATGGGTTAGTCTGTGCCCAGCTCCCTTCCCACCTCTATTGCTACTTGTTAGTAATGTTAGTGAAGCTACCTTAAAACTCATTGCTTGATTTTTCTTTCTCATAATAAAGATACCAGCCGGACTAATACCAATACTTAAACTATAACTGGAAACATTCTGTCTTATTTTAGGTTATTGTTGTTATCTGTCTTTGTAGTGCAGGAGCTTTATAGCCAGGTTTTCAGGTTCCGTGGCATAGGTGGGACATTGAAGAGAAAGGCTCTTAACTTGGACTGCGTATGGAAATATCCAGCTGGATAGCGTGTGGCGCGTTGGGTTGGCGTAAGCTACTCTCAGAGCATCTACAAAGCTTTAAACGAGCGTTTTTGGTAACTTACCCTGCACTCACTAGTAATGTACTTGCAGTTCCTCCATTCTCACTGTCAGTTCTTCAGTTTCCCTCAGATGTTCATGTTCGTCATCAAGTGCCTCTTATGACACGTGCAGGTCCCACGGCCTTACCCTCCATCAGTCTTTATCATTTAGTCTGTTGTGAGTTTTCGAAGAGCTGATTCATTTCATCTTCACTTTTCTCCTTGAACTTACCTGGAGCCCCTTCTATGCCCAGCATGACCGCGTCTCTTGCTGAACACAGGCAGGATGTGTCCAATCTCCACACAGCCAGTGCACCGGGAAGCTCTGCCCTGCTCAGCTGGTTCAGCTCATCTTGCCAGGCATCCTGGTGCACTTTCCCGACCTCATCAGTCATGGTGTTCAGGGCCACCCTCTGCACCTTTGAGCCTTGGTCCATCTCCTGTTTTTGGAGATGAACTGGACTTCTTGAGAAAGTCTCCAATCAGGTCCCACTGTTTTCTCAGAAGGAGTTTCATTTTTTCAGGCCTGAGCAAAAGCAAGGATCTGACATCCAGTTAGTCTGCATGCCATGTTGTGTTGGCTATCTACACCGTACAATCATGCACTTACATCGCTGCTCATGTTCTTCACTATATGTAGGGCAGCAGGGTACGCAGCTGAATAGCGTAGAGTGACCATACAAGAACCGCCAAACACAGAAAACTTCTGCTGAGTTTTCAGCGTCTAAGTTCTCTCCTTAACAAGCCGATCACGTTCAGTCGCTGGTGAGTGTGTACAGCCAGGCTGACCTCATGACCCGGAAAGAAGAGCTGTGTTATCCTTGGGCAGGGCTTTGGGCTTTCAGTGGACGTTCCTCCAGCTGCACACCCCTTGGATCTCCCACAGCATGCATGTAGTTGCACACACTACATTTATTTTGCATACGGTTTTATCCAAAGTGACGTGCAATAAGTGCATTCCAAAGGTAGTTCTGCAAAGGGTGTATAGTTTAGTTTGTTGTTTAATTTATTCATTTTCAGTTGGTTCGTACTTTCATCTTTCGTGATTTCATGTGTTGTTGTGCTCTGAAAATGTGTTCATGTGAAGAAAGGCTTTTCTCTGCATAAACAGAATTCACTACAATGGATAAATGTCATCCCACCATTCAGGCTAGACATGGAAGGTTTTGAGAGTTGTTCCAGTGTTCATCTAAACACATTATTGTACCATTTTATTTTGCCCGGTCTGTTTCTGTGTTAGAGTGTTTCGCAACGGGATCCAATGGGAGAGTGCCAACTTGGTTATGGTGTCAGAAATCCTTACAGCTTTGAGAAATTCTTGAGTTGGCTGAAAGAACTGTGTTTTGCTTTTTTGGGGTAGTAGTAAGCAACAAGTTTTTTGGCAACTTGATTGAAAGCATTTATACATTAGACAGTATTATTTTATTACCCTGTAAATTTTATTTATTTATTTGTTTAATTTTATTTATTAAATCCTTCCATTAAAAATGGTTAGCTTCATTTCTTGTTCGATCACATTCAACTTCATAGGGCAAGCAATAGTTTTATTATTCAGGTAGAAATCAAGATTATTGAGATTATTTGCCAAAAACATCCATTTTGCTTGGAGGCGAACACTTCATGTTATTTATTTACAAAGTTCCCTGCTGAGGAAAAATATGCACTCTGCTTGAACAGAAGCTCTTGGAATCCATATTTATGCACTAGATGTGCAATGGTTTTCCACCACACTTCCAGGTGACTAGAATTGGTTATACCTTCTAATTTTTGAGATTCAAGAACCTGCAGAGATGCCTTGAGCATAATGGGCAAAACAGTGGTCACATGACACAGAGGTCACAAAGTCAGGCATTTTGTACAAGCATCTAAGCATGATGTGTACCTGTCTGTAAGATGTTTGACTTGCTTGTGCGTTGGCTGATGCACAATGGCCTGGGGAGACATCTCTTCCCTGTCCACTCCCCCCCCAGCCCCCTGGCCGCCCACAAACTGATGTCTATGCCAGGCAGTGCGAGAGCCATGACCATTGGGTCTACATTACCATGGCTTTGAGCACCTGTTTCTAGGACAGCAGATTCACTCAGCGCTCTTCCCATTACCTAAAACGGTCGGGTCGGGTCGGGTCGGGTCAGGGATAGGCTGTGAAAAAAAAAAAAAGTGCCAAAAGCAATCAGTGGGCCCGTGTAGGCCTGCTTCACTTAGCGGCTGAGCTCCGGGTCTCTGGGTAAAAGCACAGGCAGAACACCTGGTAGTTATTACTGCAAAAGGAGAAAATACAGGACGCAGCATTAATGCTACGTATTCGGATCCCTGGCCGCACATATGGTCTTCATCTGCGTGCCTCGTACTCAGACTCCTCGCCACACATCTGGTCTTCATCTGCGTGTTTTTTTCCCCTTCTGATTGAGAGGGGAGGGAATGACCCCGGGAAGGCGTTGGTGTGATACCCCAGCGCCCCCGGCGGGGGTGTTTGGGGCCGGGGGGTTTCTGGGACAGCTGCGGCTTCTCCCTCCCCAGGCGAGGGTCCGTTTCTGGCTCTGTTGGCGTGTGTGTGTGTTAAGTGTTAAGGCCGCTGTGCGCAATGGTGCACGTGCGTGTGCACGTGTGTTACTGCGCACGTATGTCCGTGTGCGCGAGTGCGCCTGAGGGCAGCAGACTGACAGGAGATCCTCCGTCCGTCTCAGGAGGACGGACTCCTCCAGCAAGATGTTAAAACTTATGAAATGGCATTGAATCCGGATTCTTTTTCCATTGTGTCCTAATTTACTGGAAAGGCATCCCTTTCATGCTGTCGCACGCTTTATCGCATTGAGAAACACAGTATCGATCAGAGAAATGCAGCAGTGCCATCTGTTCAAAAACTCGACCAAAAGAAGAGAAGGTGGGGGGAGGGAAGTGGGGGATTTTGTGCTCAGCTTTTCTCATTGGCTTGTTTCAAGACACCCCTCCACACGGCTCGGTGTTCAGGGCCTGTGTGCAGGGGGGGTTCATGAAGTTGGCAACGTACAGCACACACAGCTTCGGAAAGCCCCCCCGTGTGTGGCACGCGAAGCCGGCCTTATTGCTCCGAGTTCGGGTTGTGACTGGGAAGGATGCCCAGAGGCCAGCCAAGCCTGGAGCTTGGAGAGAATTAACCACAGTCAGCAAGCGTACGGATCCAGATGAGTTGAGCAGTCACTGTCTCCAAGTCGCTGTCTCCAGGTCACTGTCTCCAAGTCGCTGTCTCTGAGTGGCTGTCTGTAGGTCACTGTCTCAAGTCACTGTCTCTAAGTTGCTGTCTCTAAGCACCCGTTCCTGTGCTTGCACTCTTTTCTTTCGGACTAATACATAGTCTGCCCCCACAAACACTTTCTCTGGCCCATTTCTCTGTACATAGGGGTAGACGATTTTGGCTGTGTAGTTCATAGCCTGGTGAAAGTGTCCATGTATGGTTCATTAGTTCAGCAGTCCGGGCAAATGCACTAGGTGGCAGGTGAATCTGAAAGGAAATCAGTCAGAAGTGCATAGTCTCGATATTCATTTAGCTGTGCAGTTGTTCAATGCAATGAAGAAACATGGGTGCAGTTTGCTTGAGGGAATACACCTAAACATGGATAGCATTGGAATACATTGAATCTGTGAAATAAGTTGGTGAAAGTTGCGTTGTAACTTAGCATAATTTAATATTTATAATTACACATATTATTACTAATTGTGTTGTACAGATAAATATTCAGGTATTCCAATATTCTATATTCCATACATGTACATCGCTTACATCAACAACCCTGGATTTACAAATGATCAAATTTTACTTCCATTCAGGGAAAAAAGCACTATGCAGAGTTAGTGAGCACAAAGCTAAGGTGAAGAAAGTCCACAGTGTAGGCGTGCGTCTCATCAAAGCCAGCGTAAAAGACATCTGCACATACCATCTCCAGGGGGAGCCATCGAATAAAACAGAAATGTTAAACTACTTTCCCTGTCATGTCATGTTAAAGAAATCATCTCATTGCAAAGTGAGAGTAAGTTAGAATTTTATGAGAGTCTGTGGTGGACATTCATGGGCCTCAGTATTTATATTGTCTAAAATATGGCAGAATTCATACTGAATTTACAATTTGAACATGTGCAATTTCACAGCAACAAAAGGCTGCAATTGTGTCTTTTTAATGTTCAATCGACGAAGCTGAACAGAGAGATGAACATCCATCTGATTATTGGAGACATTTGCTTGATTCTGCATGTGCTACAGGCGCTGGCCAATCAGAAGCGTCTGCCTTGCCTGACGCGAGAGAACGATCAGCTCAGCATATATCAGTGTAAAGGACTAGCTCAGCATATATCAGTGTAAAGAATCAGCTCAGCACATATCAGTGTAAAGGATCAGCTCAGCATATATCAGTATAAAGAATCAGCTCAGCATATATCAGTGTAAAGAATCAGCTCAGCACATATCAGTGTAAAGGATCAGCTCAGCATATATCAGTGTAAAGAATCAGCTCAGCACATATCAGTGTAAAGGATAAGCTCAGCATATATCAGTATAAAGGATCAGCTCAGCACATATTAGCGAAAGGATCAGCTCAGTATATATCAGTTTAAAAGATCAACTCAGCGTATATGAGTGTAAAGAATCAGCTCAGCATATATCAGTGTAAAGGATTGGCTCAGCACATACAGTACTGTGCAAAAGTCTTAGGCACCCTAGATTAAATAAAAATAAAATTATTTTTAAATAAAATATATAGTATATATTTGGTCTTAGATGTTTATTTTTTGTTTTCTGCATTAGTGTGTCAGTAGAAAAGAGCAAGTTTGAGATTTCCAAGCATGAATTTTCCAAAAAATGAAATTTTACAGATACAATTTTTGTATGTTGTTAAATAAAGTAATATTTAAAGTAATAGACTACTTTTCAGATAAAAACTTGATCAAGCGTCTCTGGGATTACCTGGAGAGCCAGAAGCAAGCAAATTTTTCTTATAAAACTGCCGGACAGTGTACCTGATGTAGTTTTAAAGGCGAAGGGTGGTCACACCAAACATTGATTTTATTTAGTTTTTAACTATTTACTGCTCTTTATATTATTTATTATTATTTTTTCGATATTTATAACCTTTCATTTCATTATTTTTGAAAGCATCTTAGCTGTACAGCATTTTTTTTACAAGTGCCTAAGACCTTTGCATAGTACTGTACAGTATGAGTGTAAAGGAAACTCTCAGTTGTACACTACTGCACTGTAATGAGGGACAGGGGACAGCACTATAGGGAACGGTGAGCCTGCTGATCAAACACCTTTCCCCCCACAGGGCCTTGGTAGCAGCGGGAGAGAGAATGAGGTTGTGTTTGGGGGTTGCTGAGCTCTTGAGTGTTTGGCTGTAGTGTCACTGTGTAAGGTTATGTATGGCACGGTCTCAGACAGCTTATCTCTGATCTCATAATGGCTGATGTGTGCTCTCGGCTGCACAAGAACACCCTTGAGGAGGATTTCCTGTCTAATCCGTGGGATATTCACGAGAAGTGGAAGAGAGGTTTCAGGGAGTCAGGGAGCCAACCTCTGCACTCACCATCATTTTGCCATTACGTGCCATTACCGGCCGTGACCTGCCATCACCTGTCATCGCCTGTCACCAGTACTAAGGGGGCCTGTTTTCTTTTTCAGGTGACTGAGAACATTATTTCCAAATACACATTTCAAGGTAAGACTCATTTATAGCCTCGACAGCTAGAAGGCAGTCCATTGCACAACGTCTTTCTTGCTCTTTTGCTCTCTCTCTTTTTCTCTCTATCTCTCTCCCCTCACACACACTATTTGGACCTTGCTATCCACACTGTGGGACATAGATATTTGGGGTATGAAATCTATGGGAGAGTAGGTTTTTGGGATATCTGCCCTGCGGGCTACGTGATTTATGAGATTGGAAATTTTTGGGGTAACAGGCCTATGGGGTAGAACGTTTTGGATGTCAGGTCTGTATTGTGGTAGTTTTTTGGGGTGTTAGGCCGATGGGGCAGTAGGTTTTTGGGGTGTCTGTGCCACGTCGCTGATTTTCCTGCACTGTGCCCCATAGAGGCCCGAGCGCAACCACGCACCGATCACGTCGGTCCCAGCTCTGCGGCCCCACGACCCTCCGCCCATCTCACACTCCGGGACAGCGGTCTGCAAGGTGTGTGTGCGCCTGCATGCATGCGTAACTAAATGTGTGTATGTGTTAAGGCTGTCAAAAGTGCCATGAAATTTAGTTTGAATATTAGCTTTTGTAATTAGTTAGAGTCCGAATATATTCGACTATCATTTGCCTATAATTCACAAAAATAAGCTGCTTATTGTCGGGCGCAGTATGCACGTGACGCTCCCTCTAAACTGGCCTGCGCGTTATTTTCCACGAGCGGGCAGTAGAATAGAGGACATTGGTGAACTTTCATACTAGGTTACATCTGGGAACTCATTTATAAAATGTATTTTAGATCAACTTTGTGGCGCGTACGTAGAAAATCACGTCAAAGTAGTGATTTATAAAATTTCAACATGACTCGATTTGACCGTATGCACGCAAGTTCATTTTATAAATGAGCCCCCTGCAGTTTCTATAGCATAATGCGCAAATGAATAAAGCACTTTCTCGTGGATGTAATTTGCCACAACTCGGCATTTATTAATCACAATAATAGGGAAATGATTGTTTATAGGAAATCCCTGTTTATTTCCTAACACAAAAACAACATATATTACTTACTCTGTTTAGTTTGTTTAACTTCTTTCATCATCCAATTTTATCAAAATCTTCAGAACAGAAAGGAAACATAGCCTGCCACGGGAACATTATTTAGCCCAAATTGTTAGCTGACCAGACCTGTTGAATGAAGTGGAAAAAGAGACTTGCTCACGAGGCTAGCTGACCATTAACGTTAGGTGTCCATGGAGCTGAAAGTATCACTGGAGGTTATTGGCAAGGAAAACCAGACGATCCACTTGCTCTGGATCCAGGGCAGAACGTTTTTTATTGACAGAGGAAGTAACGTTAGCACAGGAAATTAACTTTGCGTGCATGAACATGATTCACCGCACGCGGGATCCAAAACTAATATTCCAATGTTCAAATTTAGGTTCAAACTTCAAAAAAAAAAAAAAGATTTTCGAATAGTTTTCGAACTTCGAATATTTTTTGACAGCCCTAGTACGTGTGCTCGTATATGTACTGTTGAATTGTACTTACACAGTATGTCTCTGTGTGTGAGTGAGCGAGCATATGGCTTTAGACAAGTGAAAATGGATTGCATGTTAAGTGTTTTTTTTGTCACTGATCTTACGTCAGACTTTTAAACAATTTAACAACTCGCCCTTACATTGTAACCAGATTGTCAGGAAGAATGCATGCTGTGGAAGAAACAGAACACTGATGTCATTGTAATCACAAAAGCTTATGCTTTTGTTTCTTTTCTTTTTTTGTTATTCAATGGAAAAAAAACTGTTTGGCATTGTGCATAAACCAACATGTATATGCCTGCAAGCAGCTCAATCAAGTCTTTCAGGGATTGCAAAGGCTCATGACAAACCAATTTAAATGTAAGCGCCCACAGCAGTGGTCAATAAAACCCATTATGGCTGGCCTGACCACAAACATCAGTTTTAATCAAAGGATACTATAAATCAAACCAGAACTTTTAAACTTGGATTTGCTTGAATAGACTGAAATTCACCGTCGTCTCTCGATGATTACCCATGCCGTCTCCCACATTTCAACCTCAGTTGACAATGAATTGCAGTTTTAGTAAATAACATACAATTCATACAACTGTATTGAGAAGCACCCTTTAAATACTATGTTTTTTCTTTTACGACAAGCAGCACAACATGTATTGTTTGACTTGAACATTAAATTGTAGGAAAATGTATTTATTCTAGCCCCTAACTAGCTAGCTATGAGCATGTCTAAATGTGAAGAGTATTGAGCAGGAAAAATTGCGATTTACTAATTTGGAATTTTTAATCAGAGTGACTGACAAAAGCGCTTTTAACACGGTTAGCTAACACCCATAGACATGCATGAGATTCCCTGAGCATTCGTGCAAAGCTGCAGTCGCATACGTGCCACCACCAAGGTGCCTAATTCAATAACTGTGAAGGGTTATTTAAAAAAAAAAAATTAAAAACAGAATATTGCTGTGTGCTGAAAAGATGGGGTTTTAGACTTTTGTAAAAAAAAATTTTTTGGAAAAAGCAAATTTGTCTTATTGCAGAAGGTCATTCCACCATTGGGATTACAAGGACAGAGAAGAGCACCCAGCTAGCACAGACTACCAGCAGTGTACAGGCATTAAGCCGGCTGATAGTTCCCTGCTGATGAAATGATATTAATGCTGCTATATGCTATACAGCAGAGCAGAAGGATGGAAATGAAAAACATTCATGAAATCTATCCCTTAAAAAAACAAAGCACAGCAGGTTTTGTTTATGCGATGTTAGGCGAGGTTTCATGTGATAGTGATTTTGATTTAGGAATGTGCCTTGTGTTTGGTTAACCCTCTCTACCTCTCACCCTCCTGCCCTCCCAACATTCCTGTCTGCACCTTCTCCATCTTCTACCCTCATCTTTCTTCCTACCTCTTTCATCGTCTCTTTATCCATTTTTTCCCTGTACCTCACTCTCTCCTCCTTTTCTTCCATACTTATCTCTTCCCCTGGTCCTCACTGTCCCTCTCTCACATTCCTTTTCCCCCCGTATTTGTCTGTCTCCCTCTTTCTCCACCCCCATCTCCCTCTCTCTCTCCCTTACAAAAAAACATGGGCTGTATGGTAAATTCTTTGCTGGGACAGGCCAAGATGGCCGTGTACCTCAGCAGGAAGAAGAGGGAAGATGCTGGGATTACAGCCAACATCATAGATATGTATAAATCTCAGTTCAAATGAAGAGTTTCAATAGACTTTGAGTTCTGCAGTAGAGTGCAGGCCCTGGGTGTGTTTCAGGGCAAATGGTGCTATTGGGAGGCTGTGTGTAGTCTGTAGGGAGGAGAACTAGTATTTAACAGCATACTATGATGACTATTTGATGAATGGTTTGATGTAACTGATTGTATTGCTTTGTTCTGTTTAGTTTTTCTTACGTTTTTTTGTGTTCTGGTCTTCTACTACTTGGGGCCTTAGGGGCTAACCTGAGGCTTGACAGTATGAGATTGGCTGTATGCATTGTACAATAAAGGTTTTGTTAAAACTGAAAACACCCTCTTTCTCCCCTCCTCCTGTCTTCCTTTCTCTCTCCCACTTTC